>NC_134357.1:330026136-330342469 GCF_048569485.1 Anomaloglossus baeobatrachus
TATGCCCGCAAAACAGTAGCCACATCAGCTTGGGGAATAACCAACTGGCAGATTTTCTCATGAGTCTTCGGGTTGATCAGCTCACGGTACAGCTTCCCTTGATGTAGATACAGCCATTTCCGTTCCTTCCACAAGCGCTGGGCTTCAGCTGGAGCGGCAGGGTCCATCCCAACGGCACCTTGTTCCACCAGGGTCTTGACGAGACAGACAGCCGGCGCCTGGTTTTGAGCTTCCTGCCACTCTTGACTGGGCCGTGGGTCCAGGTCCACCCGTTGTTGGTGGACATGTACCTTCTCAGTTGGTGGCTGGTGAAATGCAGGCAACTCGATCTCCTCGAGGTCGTCGTCCTCGCACCCTTCTTCTGACAAATGGGGCATTCGGGAGAGTGCATCAGCATTAATGTTGATACGACCAGCTCGGTACTTGACGGTGAAGTTATAGTTGGCTAGCCGGGCCACCCACCGCTGCTCCAACGCGCCCAACTTGGCCGTGTCCAGGTGGGTCAACGGATTATTGTCCGTGAAAGCGGTGAATTTTGCTGTAGCCAAGTAGTGGCGGAACCGCTCTGTGATAGCCCATACCAATGCCAGGAGCTCGAGCTTGAAGGAGCTGTAGTTCTCAGGGTTCCTTTCAGTTGGCCGAAGCTTCCGGCTAGCATAAGCAATCACTTTCTCCTTCCCCTCCTGGACCTGGGACAGGACTGCTCCTAATCCCACATTGCTGGCGTCTGTGTAAAGGATGAACGGGCAGCCATAGTCAGGATACGCTAGGACCTCTTCTCCGGTCAAGGCCGCTTTCAGCTGGCAGAAGGATTCCTCATGCTTTTCTTCCCACACCAGTGGGGCTCCGATGGGTCTACCACCTTTGGTCTGTCCCACGAGGAGATCTTGCATGGGGGCAGCCATCTTCGTGTACCCTTTGATAAAGCGCCGGTAGTACCCCACCAGACCCAGAAACTGCCTTACTTCCCTCACTGTGGTTGGTCTCGGCCAGCCTTGGATGGCAGTGATCTTCTCAGGGTCGGGGGCGACACCTTCTGCACTTACCACGTGCCCCAGGTACTGCACTCTGAGTTTCAGCAGGTGACACTTAGAGGGCTTCAATTTCATCCCGTATTTGGCAAGGGACGCGAACACCTCGGCCAGGTGCTCCAGATGGGTTTCATACGTCTGGGAGTATACAATCACATCATCCAAGTACAATAGGATGGTCTCGAAGTTTAGGTGTCCCAGACAGCACTCCATCAGTCGTTGGAAGGTTCCTGGGGCATTGCACAGCCCGAACTGCATACTATTGAATTCACAGAGCCCCATCGGGGTGGTGAAGGCGGTTTTCTCCCGGTCCTCCGGTGCCACTGCCACTTGCCAGTATCCACTGGTAAGGTCAAGGGTAGAGAAGTAATTTGCAGTCCTCAGTGCGGCCAAAGACTCTTCAATACGGGGCAGCGGATAAGCATCTTTATGCGTTATCTGGTTAATCTTCCGGTAGTCCACACACATCCGCATGGTGCCATCCTTCTTCTTGACCAGCACCAACGGGGCAGCCCAGGGACTACAGCTGTCCCGAATAACCCCTGCCTCTTTCATGTTCCTCAACATATCTTTGGCGCACTGATAATGCGCAGGGGGAATAGGCCTGTACCTCTCTTTGATAGGGGGGTGTTCACCGGTGGGGATGTGGTGTTGGACCCCTTTAATCCGCCCAAAGTCTAAGGGATGTTTGCTGAAAACTTGCTCATACTCCCGCACCACCCTGTACACCCCCTCTTTGAGATGTGTAGGGGTATCATCAGTGCCCACATGTAGCTGTTGGTGCCATTCACTTAACTCCCCTTGAGGCGGGTGAGGGCTGGCAGTAGGTGGAGAAACCGGGGGAGCTGCCTCGTGAATCGTGTGGGGATCTAGGGTGAGCAGTTTGGCAAGGATGGCATACCGGGGAAGCCTGACTTCTTCCTCCCCACAATTCAGCACCCTCACAGGCACTCTCCCCTTCTTTACATCTACCACCCCTCGGGCGGCCATTACGGTGGGCCAGTGTTCAGAGGGCATGGGCTCTATCATGGCAGGGTAGTCACGCCCCTGAGGCCCTACCGCCGCTCTACACCAAATCATCATTTCACTCCTAGGGGGTACAATCAATGGGGCAGCATCCATCACTCTCACTCCACCAATCTCTCCTCCTGTTGAGTTCACATGTTGGCGGTACATCAGGGCTCGGATCTCACGCTGCACAGCTCTCTGCCGGCTTCCCGCCGCCGTGGTGGCCAACTGCTGCAGTAGGGCCAACACATCACCCATGCAGTGCTCCATCACATTGGTTCCTAGCACTATCTTCGGGTTATGGTCACTGGGTTCGTTCATAATCACAATCATACCCTGGTGTTGCAGTTCAGCTCGCCCCACAGTCATAGCCACTTGTTTATACCCCACTTGGGTCAATGGGAGTCCATCAGCGGCAATCAGTGTTATACTAGTATCTGGGGGTGCCAGCTCGTCTGTCCCCCAATACCGCTGGTATAAGGTGTATGGTATGGTGGTTACCTGTGATCCAGTGTCCAAGAGAGCCATCACCGGGATGCCGTCCACAGCCACGGGAATGATGGGACGGGCACCTATATACCGGTCCCGCCAGTCTGGAGGGCCACGGGGTTCTACTCCTGAGGATTGGCCCGTGGCCCCAGGGGTTGCTCGTTTAACGGGCACTGTCGGAAGTAATGGCCAGGCTTGTTGCACTTGTAGCAGGTTGAAGGCCTGTTCCGTGAGTTGTTAGCACTCCTCCGCTGCATCCAGGGAACATCCCAGGGCTGTCGGCTAGCTGTATCCTGGGTGGAGGCTGGGATCTGGTCAAAGGTTGGAGTGCAGCGAGAATCTTGGCGAGGTCTCCGTCCATGCGGCGGACCTGGGCTGCTAGTTCCTCCATTGTGCTGCTGGAAGCTGCAGGTCTTGAAGAGGCTGGTGGAGCAGGGGCCACCACGACGGGGGCTGTCTCAATGGGCCACGAGGCTGGCTCCGAAATTTCCGAAGCTGGGGGTTGCAGTGCTTTAATGGCCTGCTCCTTTAATACAGCAAAGTCAACATCAGGGTGTTCCAGGGCCCACAGCCGGAGCTGCTTGCGATCCTCAGAGGACTTCATCCCCTGCCCGAATTGCTCTACCAGCATCTTGTTGCTGTCCGCCTCATTGATGGTATCTACCCGCTTTAGGGTGCGAAGAGCGGATTGCAGGCGTAAAGCGTAGTCCCGAATGCTATCCACAGGCCGTTGCCGGCACTGGTAAAACTGCATCCTCAGCTCAGCTTCGGTACGGGTCTCAAAGGCAGTCTGTAGCTTCTCAAATATGGTGGCTATAGAGAGCCGGTCCCCCTCGGCCCAGGTCTCCGCTTCCTGCTCAGCCGTGCCGGTTAACTGGCCCAGCACTACCGCTGCACGTTGCTTATCAGTTAGGGGGTACAATTCTAAAAGCGGATTAAACTTTTTCCGGAAGACCTGTAAAGCATCAGGTTTCCCGTCATACTGCGGTAGCCAGGTAGCTCGGGGCGCATAGGGCAAGGAGAACGGCATCACCTGGGCGAGAGCGGGGACCGTGGCACCTCCCGCCAGTGCGGCCGGGACCTGGGCAGGCCCATTCCCATCCACGGGTGCCCCTGCGGCTACGACCGCCGCTCCTCCCGCGGCCCCGTTGGGCGCAGACATCTTGTTTCCGTCCCCCTTAGCTTCTTTCCGGCCCCTCCTCTATTGGGGCGGGGTTTTGGCCTTCGCGCCTCTGCTACTCGAGAAGACACTCGAGCGGGAACTTTTCGCGCCAAAGATGACGACTTCTGAAATTTTTCAGCCGGATACCTCCGGCGGTCACAAGGCGCACCTCTACCCAACGGCAGAGCGGTAAGATCCTGTTCGTGACGCCAAGTTGTCGCGGGCGGAAGAGGGGACGCCGCGCTCTCCCACTGCTCGGGTCCGGCTGCCGCTGCAGCCTGCCGCTGCCGCTGCTCGGTGGCTCGAGCGATGGGCCGGATCCCGGGGACTCGAGCGGCGCTCCTCGCCCGTGAGTGAAAAGGGGAATTGGTGTTTTGGGATAGTTTATTGTCCGTGACGCCACCCACGGTTGTGGTGATTGAATGTACACCACCGCTGCTCTGGCTGGGGATCCCGGGAGTGATGGTGTGGAGCAGCCAGTTGTTGTGTTGCCCCTCCGTGGGTAGGGGTTGGTGATCCCGGGGCCCAGTGATGGGGTTGGGATGGTGGACAGGCGGGTATAGGGCCTGTGGAGGTGCAGGGGCAGCGCTGTGCCGCACGGCACGGAGGTACTCACTCAGCCAGTAAACACGACACAGTTCTCGGTAAACAAACGGCTGGTTGGACGGGTCCTTCGGACGGTTACGGTGCTGACTTCCCCTGCAGTTGACGGTGATGGTCTCTTCCCTGCACCTATGTGTTGTTGTTTGGTAGCGATGGGTTCCCACCGGTAACCCGCTCCCCAGCTTGGATATGAGCCGGAGGAGCTCCACTCTTGCCCGCAGGCGCTGGCCCTGGGAAACTGGTGCCTTGGCGGTGGCGGTGTCTCCACTTAACGGTTGGACTGTTGCCTTCAACGAGACTTGGTTGTTGGGAGACAGTCGTCCCCTTCACTGACGGATTTGGCAAATTCGGCGACTCCTAGCCTTGCCGGGATCCGAAAGGCCCCTGCCCTGGTGCTGACTAATCTTCGTATACCGCTCCGGTACCGCCGGGTCACCACCCGTCCACGGTCCTTTCGGCAACCTCCAATCAGTCTCGCCTGCAGACAGTCACCGCCGTCTGCCAACCTTGCTGTCTCAGTCCGGGGCACACACCCGGACCAACTTCAGGCTTGCTTAACTGTTTCTTTTTTACTTCTTTACTCCTCTTACAAGCTCCTCTCCTTTGCTCCACTACCACTTCACTTCCTTCTACTTCTTCCTCCTAAACTGCACTGCCTGGTTCTCCCGCCTCCAGGGCTGTTAACTCCTTGGTGGGTGGAGCCAACCGCCTGGCCCACCCCCTGGTGTGGACACCAGCCCCTGGAGGAAGGCAACAAGGATTTTAGTTTTGACCTTGTGTGTACCTGCAGGGAATGTGGGGTGCGTGTGGTGTTGTGACCTGTGATCCCTGGCTTGCCCAGGGAGTCACACGTGCGATGAACGTTTTACCGTTCAATCACAATCGCACGTAGCTGTTACACACTAGAATGTACCTTACGATGCCGGATGTGCATCACTTACGACGTGACCCCGCCGATACATTGTAAGATACATTGCAGCGTGTAAAGCGGGCTTAAGATTGCTCTTGTTGCCTATAACCACTGCAGAAGTAACTAGGGCCTCATTTATGACAATTGCCTCACAGTAAGATTGCTCTGGTTGCCTCTAGCCACTGCTGAAGTAACTGGGGCCTCATTTATGAAAATTGCCTCACAATAAGATTGTTCTGGTTGCCTATAGCCACTGCAGATGTAACTGGGGCCTCCTTTATGAGCATTGCCTCACAGTAAGATCGTTCTGGTTACCTATAGCCCTGCAGAAGTTACTGGGGCCCCATTTATGAAAATTGCCGCATAACAGGATCGTTCTGGTTGCCTATATCCACTCCTGAAGTAACTGGGGCCCCATTTATGAGAATTACCTCACAGTAAGATCGCTCTGGTTGCCTACAGCCACTGCTGAAGTAACTGGGGCCACATTTATGAAAATGTCTTCACAGTCGTTCTGATTGCCTATAGCAACCAGAGTGTTTAGATGTAGTGGATACCTAGAAACCTGATGGTGTGGGACTGAACTGACACACAAAGACAGGTGGGAATTCAAGTCTGTATTCATATGGGTGCAGTGCAGCAAAAGTTCACACAAAAAAAGCCCCAGCAGAAGTGTAAAGTAGGTGGATGAATTGAAGCAATAAGTCTACTAAAGTTCGTAGCAAGATTTTCCTTCAGCTGAAATCAAGTCCAGAAACAGTCTTTAATAGGATGACCCGAACTGCAGGGAAAACTCTATAGGAGAGTGTATGTGTGGCACCCCTGAGGCTTCAGTTGCCACAGAGTATTGCAGCTCATTCATGTTGCAGTATTCACCTCAAGGTAAGGAAGGGGTTAATCACTGGTGTTCCACATTCACACTTTACATATAGCTCAGGAGCCTTCTCCCAAGGGGGATGGCTCAGGTAAGGCAGGGGGGTGGCCATCATGAGTCATGGGACTTCCCCGGTCACTGAAGCCATCCACCTGGGGGCGGGATCCACTTGGGGTAGAAGAGGAGCAAACACACACAATCACTAGTCAGTCTACCTGGGGCATCAGTTCTGGGACACGACACCACCTCTTTCTTCTCTACACAGGGCCTGGGGCTGGAGGTGTACCGCTCAGCCCAGGTGCCTCACAGCTACAAGACAACTCTGACAAGGGATTTTCTTCTTCTTTTCAACACCGGTGACTTCTAACTTACCCGGGGTCGGCGGAGCCCATTACAGCAAGTGACCGGTATTACCTGGGCGAACGGCACGAACTGTGAGTAAAGACACCTGGAAACGCAGGTACTGACTCGGACTCTTTATTACCGGCACCGCCGGCATCACTACTCCTCTCATCATCCTCCCTGGGGCCCGCTCCACCTGTGGGGAGCGATACCATCTCAGGCTGCTACTACCATCTGCCCCGGAGGACAGCAAAAGCAGCGGCGGCTAAATCCCTGGCCGCATACCACAGGTGGCGTCACGACATTCATCCTACTACTAACCCCAACAATCAAGCCACCGCGACATCTCAGATCATCACACACCACCCCAGTGATGAGTAACGCAGGTACGAGACTCCCCATGCCTGACATCCCCCTGCCTCCTGGGTGCTACTGTCGCGGGCGGAGGAGGGGACGCAGCGCTCTCCCACTGCTCGGGTCCGGCCGCTGCTGCTGCGGCTGCCGCTGCTCGGTGGTAGCTCGAGCGGTGGGCCGGATCCCGGGGACTCGAGTGGCGCTCCTCGCCCGTGAGTGAAAAGTGGGATTTTGATTGTGGGGATTTGATTATTGTCCGTGACGCCACCCACGGTTGTGGTGATATTGGTGACACCACCGCTGCTCTAGACGGGGATCCCGGGAGCGGTGACAGGGAGCAGCCTTGTTGTTAGTTCTCCCCTCTGTGGGTAGGGGGTTGGTTGTCCCGGGGCCCGGTGATGGGGGTAGGGATGGATGACAGGGGGGTTACAGGGCCTGGTGAGGTGCAGGGTCGCGGGGGCAGCACTGTACCGCATGGCACGGTGGTACTCACTCAGCCAATGATGAGGACACAGTTCTCGGTAAAACACACGGCTGGATGGACGGGTCCCACAGACGGCTGCGGTGTTGTTTCTCCCGGCAAGTTGATGGTGACTGCCTTTCCCTGCACCTATGTACGGTAGATGGTTCCAATGGGTTCCCACCGGTAACCCGCTCCCCGGCTTGGATGTGGGCCGGAGGAGCCCCTTTTGCCCGTAGGCTCTGGCCCTGGGAAACGGTTGCCTTGGCGGTGGCGGTGTCTCTCTCTCTTGGTTGGACTGTTGCCTTCTGTCGGGACTTGGCTGTTGGGAAACCTAGGAGGTTCCCTTCACTAACGAATTTGGCAAATTCACGGCGATTCCTAGCCTTGCCGGGGTCCGTAAGCCCCTGCCAGATGGTGCTGACTTCTCCTTGCGTACCGGTCCGGTACCACCGGGCCACCGCCGTCCACGGTCCTTACGGTAGACTCCGATAGGCCACTCCTGCAGACGGTCACCACCGTCTGCCAACCTTGCTGCTCCGTCCGGGCCACACACCCGGACCTGTCAGTTAGTTGCTCCACTACTACTTTCCTCCCTTCCACTTTCACCTCCAAAACTAAACTGTCTCCTTTTCCAGCCTCCAGGACTGTGAACTCCTCGGTGGGCGGGACCAACCGCCTGGCCCACCCCCTGGTGTGGACATCAGCCCCTGGAGGAAGGCAACAAGGGTTTTGTGTCTGACTTCGGTGTGTCTGACCGGGAGTGTGGGGTGTGTGGGTGTTGTGCTCTGTGGCCCCTGGCTTGTCCATGGCGCCACACTACTTTTGCACTAGCAGCTGGTTCTGGCTTACATGGTGCAAGTGCAGACTAGTGTAACTACACGCAGGCTTGCGAGACCCTTCTTGGAGCAAGTCCCTTGATGCAGAAAAGAGACAGGTCCTGCTGAGGAGAGGCCATGAAACTGCAGTGAACCCAGCGATCATCCGACAGGAAAAGCTCGCTGGGAACAGACGAAGCAAAAGCAGAGCTGGAAGAGGAGGCGGGACAGCCAGTTGTTAGAAGCTGACAAGAGTGCAGCAATTTTATTGAAGACACACTGTCTGCGAATATCACCAGTAGAGTTGAGCGTGGTTCGTGGTTCTCCAGTTCGCGGCTCGAGTGATTTTGGGGGCTGTTCTAGATCGAACTAGAACTCGAGCTTTTTTGCAAAAGCTCGATAGTTCTAGATACGTTCGAGAACGGTTCTAGCAGCAAAAAACCCAGCTAATTCCTAGCTGGCTTTCCGCTGTAATAGTGTAAGTCACTCTGTGACTCACACTATTATGACATTTCAGTGTATAGTGTGCGGGAACAGCGCATTCAGATCACTGCTGTATGGATAATGGCGATCGCCATTTTTTTTTTTTCCTTGTCTTCCTTCCCTAAGCGCGCGCGTGTAGTGGGGCGGGCCAGCATGTCAGCCAATCCCAGACACACACACAGCTAAGTGGACTTTTAGCCAGAGAAGCAACGGCATGTGTGATAGGATGTCCATGTCACATGTCCCTGCATTATAAAACAGGACATTTTTCCTCCAGCACGCCATTATCTGCCTTCTGCGTCCTTGGTGTCAGACATCACTGGCGCAGCTCCTATCGCCGATACAGCTGTATACGCTCCATACACAGCGCTGGACAGCTTAGGGATAGCACTTTCTATCAGTCCTTTTAAGGGCTCATACCGGCAGGGTCAGAGCCATAGGTGACAGGTCCTGAAAACAGAGTTTAACAGCTACACAAGATGACAGCGTCTGTGTAGCTAAGGTCAGGGATTTCCTCGCTGCATTTCCCCATTAGGAGGGATAGAAAGGCAGGCTTCCATTCCTCTACTTGGGAACAGGATGTGTCGTTGCTTACCAATTAATCAGAGAGTCAGCAAAGCAAAAGGTACTAAAAATTGTGGTCACAATTAAAAAATAACTTTTAATGTTTAAATTTTTAAAAAAGATATTATACCACACACCATAAATGGTTGTAAAACCAACCAACTGATTGGAGCTAGTATTTAAGCTCCTATTACTACACAGTCAAGGACACTGTATAACCAGTAGTAATGGTTCTACTGGAAAAACACCAATTGGGACAAATAATTGTTCCATATGTGACATATAGATTAGTAATCCATAGCATAGACAGACATTAAGCAGGTGTGATCCCACTACAATACTGATGTTAGAGACCAAAATATTATTGTCTCCTAAATACTATACATTAAGCTACAAACTGCAGCAATCAATAACCAAAGACTTGTTTTTAGTTGTCCAGCGACAGGGGGGGGCACCAATCCGCCTCACAATACCCCTTGGCTGGCAACAGTCTGACCTGATGTTTTCTTAGACCTCCCGACGCGTTTCTTAATTTATCTTAATCCTCAGGGGACTGTGGTCAAGAAATTACAACTGTGAAAATAAACAATATAATCAGACCAAAAAACAATGCAAGGATTTATCAAAAGGTTCACAGAGCATTCTCAGATATACTTCCCACCTACCTTCATTAAGGAGACGGACAACCAACATACTGTGTCCGGGCTGGTAATAAGCACTGGGCTTTCAAACTTACCGCCCTTAAATATCCTGTGGGCGGGATGCCCAAATTATCATAATTGCCACCCCTAGGCTGAGAGCACCGTCCCTCCACTAAGAGTGATTGGTCAAAAGCCAATTATCAGAAAACAGTAACGCCCACCAAGGTGTTTAAACCATAGCCAGTGGCGGCCGTTACTGAAGGCTCGCCCTCATTGACCAATCAGCATCATAGAGAGACGTCCCCCAATCACGTCCCCGCATATGGCGATCATGTGATCTTCTGACATCACGCCATCACACCCATCACAATCTTGCTATTCGTGCCATGTGACCGGAACTACCATGTTTAGCCGGCGTACAGGGCGGCCAGATGAACCGCCCATGTAACACCCAATCACCCATGTGACCACAGGCCGGCGTCACCCCGATTTATCTTATACCAAAATGTGGCCGGAGCTGTACAGCGCACCTCCGGGCGCCTAACAGCATGCTTGCGGTGCCAGTCTCATTAGTAATAGTATCGCCGTATGACCGGAACTACATGAGATTACCGGGCACACATAGCAGTCACATGATCCGCCCATGTGACCGCAGGCCGACGTCACTCAAGGAACCGGAAGTGCGCGGAACTACACAGCGCACGTCCGGACACACCAAGCAGTAATGAATCAGCACGTCACCAGGGCTCCGCCCATCTCTGAATCATATGACCGGTCACAGGCCATAGTGTACCTAGAACGCCCTTAATAAAAAACGAGCCGGAGACAAACAAACAATGTTTGCGTCCCCCAACTGTCGTTTGGGCTAAAGGCTTGTCACATAAAAGATGTACTAAGATGTTTTAACATAAGAGCCGGTTATGTGGGGGGGGGGGGGTGGTTGTAATGTTAAGGGGAATGTGGGGAGGGATAGAGAATGCTGGATTGTCCTAAACAACAAAAGGACACACAAATTGGATTCAGGCAGGCACCCACAACGGGCACAATCAACACGGGCACGAGGCGAGTGGCAGATGAGATACCCAAATACCCCAAATGAAATTTAACAAAGGGGAGGTATATTAGAAGAAGGGGGGGGGGCCCTGCAACAATCCCTACTTGGCCCTATACTTCCCCTACCTACCAACGGAGTGTAACAACACCTTAAAGTACCGGGTGCCCCCGCTCCACGGTGGCTGTCCCTAAGGGTCCCTAATATGGCCCTAGGAGTTACAGGAAGCACCCAAAAGTAAGTGTCTCATTAAGACCCCACGGTGTTTGGGTCTTCAATATATAAATCCATTTGCACTCCCGTTGGAGGATCAACCGATCCCAGTCTCCCCCTCGAGTCGGGTAATTTATGAGATCGATTCCCATGAAAGTTAGCCCTGAGATGTCACTGTTGTGCACAACTTCCATGTGTTTAGCTAGGGGAGTGTCCCTCTTGTTAGCTATATCTCTAAGGTGTTCCCCCACCCTTCTCCTGAACTCCCTTCTCGTCTTGCCTACATATTCCAGTCCACAGCCACATCTTGCTTTATAGACAATACCCCTCGAGCGACAATTTATGAAATTCCTGATGTCAAAAGAGCAACCAGTCGCAGAGCTAGAGAAGGTCCTTCCGGTCTCGATGTGCGGACATGCCACGCACCCCTTACATCGAAAACACCCCTTAAGCTCAGTTCGTAGCCAGGTGTTATCTTTTGGGCGAATGAAGTGGCTGTGGACTACTCTATCACCGATAGAGCGACCTCTCTTATAGGTACACTTTGGATGGTTACCCACCACGTTACCAATGTCCACGTCCATCTTAAGGATTGGCCAATGCCGTTCCAAGATCTTACGTATTTCGGCGGACCCATTGGTGAAGGTGGAGATGAAATGAAATTTACCATCCGTTGTCTTGTTCTTTTTGTGCGAGGGGACTAATAGGCTAGATCTTTCCCTGGATTGTGCCGCTTGATAGGCTTTAGAAAGGACATGGTCAGGATATCCCCTTTCACTAAAACGGCTGCGTAAATCATCCGCTTGTCGAGAAAAGTTTAACGGGGTGGAACAATTCCGTCGTGCCCGCAGATATTGTCCCTTGGGGATGCCTGCCCTAAGAGGTAGAGGATGATTGCTCTCCCAGCGTAGAAGTGCATTGGAGGAGGTAGGTTTGCGAAATGTATTAGTCGTTAGGGTTCCATCAACATTTTTTGTCACCAGAATGTCCAAAAAAGACAGCTCTCTTTCGTCACATTGGGCAGTAAAACCTAGCCCCAGAGGATTGTGATTGATATCGGAGACAAATTGTAAAAAAGTCTCTTTGGTACCCCGCCATAGCACGAATACGTCGTCTATGTAGCGGGTCCATAGTACAATCCTGTCCAAATCATAAGGGGAATCTTCCCCAAAAATAAGGTTCTCTTCCCACCAGCCCAGGAGCAGATTGGCGTAAGATGGTGCACATGGACAGCCATGGCCGTGCCCCTGAGCTGGTGGAAGAAGAACCCGTCAAAAAGAAAAAAAATTTTCATGAGACAGAAAGAGAGCAATCTGATTAGCCACGCGTTGTGTCTTATGAAGTGACAGCCTCGTCCCTTCAAGAAATACTCCACCGCTCTCAATCCATCCTCGTGCACGATCGAGGAGTACAAGGCCTCTACATCAACCGAGCACAGGATGGTATCGTTATCCAGCACCACATCTTCAATCTTCCTCAAAAAATCAGTTGAATCCAAAGTAAATGAATTCAAGGAACTCACGAACGGTTTGAGGATATGATCGAGATAGGTCCCGATGTTCTGACAGAGGCCTCCCACCCCAGACACAATTGGTCTGCCTTTGAGGGGTGTGAGGCCTTTGTGTACCTTGGGGAGACAATAGAAAGTGGCCAGTGTAGGAAATGGAGGAAACAGGAAATCATATTCATTTTTATCTATGAGCTTGGCTTCCAAACCTTCTAATAGAAGTGCTTTAAGTTCTACTTTAAATTCATTAAGAGGATTGTGTTTCAATCTCTTATAATTACTGGTGTTATTAAGGATAGTCAAACACATATTCCTGTAATCCTCCAGATCCTGTACCACTATGTTGCCCCCTTTATCTGAACTTTTTATTACAACCGAGCGGTCTTGTTCCAAGGCACGCAAGGCCATCACTTCAGATCTGGTCAAATTAAACATTTTGCGTTTTTTCTGGCGGGCCAAATTTTCAAAATCCATTGAGACTTGCTCAACAAAAACGTCTATTGTAGACTGATCCAACAGATTAGGGGGCATACGACGACTCTTGTTCTTAAGAGACGTAAATGGACCTTCGCCACTAAGGTTTGGGTCCACGTCTGACAGATGGTAAAGTAGTCGTATGTCTCCTAAGAGGGCCTCAGGTACCCCCAATTCTTTGCTCGTGCGTTTTTCTTCCTTTACAAAATGTTTGTGCCACTTCAGCTTCCTAGCGAATAAATGTAGATCTTTAATACTATCAAACAGCTGGAAGTCTGAAGTGGGAACAAAGGAAAGGCCTCTGCTCAACACGCACATCTCTTCCGTGCTCAAAACCCGTGAGGACAGATTCAAGACCTGTGGTTGTCTGTCTGATTGGGTGGGCGCGATTGGCTTCTCAGGTAATACCCCTGATCTAAAAAACGCACTCCTGAGTTGTCGTTGTGGAACCCCCTACCTCTTCCTCTCCCCCCTCTACCACGCTGCCTTCCTCTAGAGTTCTTGTTACGCTTTTCACTATCCGAGGCCTCAGTATCAGTTGAAGAAAAATCAGTTTCAAGACCAGCAGGAGTGTTCCTGGGGGCAGAAAAAAGGTATGCCCTCCTGTCCCTGAATTCCTGCAGGTCTCGGACAAAGTACCTATGCTTGCGTTCCTTCAAGTGGTAAGTTTGAAAGCCCAGTGCTTATTACCAGCCCGGACACAGTATGTTGGTTGTCCGTCTCCTTAATGAAGGTAGGTGGGAGGTATATCTGAGAATGCTCTGTGAACCTTTTGATAAATCCTTGCATTGTTTTTTGGTCTGATTATATTGTTTATTTTCACAGTTGTAATTTCTTGACCACAGTCCCCTGAGGATTAAGATAAATTAAGAAACGCGTCGGGAGGTCTAAGAAAACATCAGGTCAGACTGTTGCCAGCCAAGGGGTATTGTGAGGCGGATTGGTGCCCCCTCCTGTCGCTGGACAACTAAAAACAAGTCTTTGGTTATTGATTGCTGCAGTTTGTAGCTTAATGTATAGTATTTAGGAGACAATAATATTTTGGTCTCTAACATCAGTATTGTAGTGGGATCACACCTGCTTAATGTCTGTCTATGCTATGGATTACTAATCTATATGTCACATATGGAACAATTATTTGTCCCAATTGGTGTTTTTCCAGTAGAACCATTACTACTGGTTATACAGTGTCCTTGACTGTGTAGTAATAGGAGCTTAAATACTAGCTCCAATCAGTTGGTTGGTTTTACAACCATTTATGGTGTGTGGTATAATATCTTTTTTAAAAATTTAAACATTAAAAGTTATTTTTTAATTGTGACCACAATTTTTAGTACCTTTTGCTTTGCTGACTCTCTGATTAATTGGTAAGCAACGACACATCCTGTTCCCAAGTTTAATCATTGGAATGGCAGGTTTTCTTACAGTTGGCCTCGACACGGGTAACTGGGCACAAGAGGCTAAGGAGATTTTTTCGGAGAAAGATTTTTCACAACCCAAATACACTCCTACCTACACTGCTGCCTTCAAAGAGCTCACTAGAGTATATAAGAACCAAATTACGTCTTGGTGGGAGGTTCAAAGTCTTGAAAGCTATATAAAATGGGACATTGTCCCTCGCCATCTGAGAATTTCCCTTCTTCCAGGCCTCAGATATAAGAACTCAACATTGCTGGATAAATGGGAAAGGGAGGCCACTAATAGCTCTGTACAATTTATGAAGTTATTATTGGAGGAAGAGAGATCTACACTATCCGTTCTTTCGATCCAATTGAAGGAGCAGATTGAAATTACTAAAAAATTCTCTAGTGAACCAGATTTCTCTTCTAAAGAAGCGTCTTTACAGGGTCAATTGGAGAGGTTTCAGTACCACTTGAAGGAACGCAAGCATAGGTACTTTGTCCGAGACCTGCAGGAATTCAGGGACAGGAGGGCATACCTTTTTTCTGCCCCCAGGAACACTCCTGCTGGTCTTGAAACTGATTTTTCTTCAACTGATACTGAGGCCTCGGATAGTGAAAAGCGTAACAAGAACTCTAGAGGAAGGCAGCGTGGTAGAGGGGGGAGAGGAAGAGGTAGGGGGTTCCACAACGACAACTCAGGAGTGCGTTTTTTAGATCAGGGGTATTACCTGAGAAGCCAATCGCGCCCACCCAATCAGACAGACAACCACAGGTCTTGAATCTGTCCTCACGGGTTTTGAGCACGGAAGAGATGTGCGTGTTGAGCAGAGGCCTTTCCTTTGTTCCCACTTCAGACTTCCAGCTGTTTGATAGTATTAAAGATCTACATTTATTCGCTAGGAAGCTGAAGTGGCACAAACATTTTGTAAAGGAAGAAAAACGCACGAGCAAAGAATTGGGGGTACCTGAGGCCCTCTTAGGAGACATACGACTACTTTACCATCTGTCAGACGTGGACCCAAACCTTAGTGGCGAAGGTCCATTTACGTCTCTTAAGAACAAGAGTCGTCGTATGCCCCCTAATCTGTTGGATCAGTCTACAATAGACGTTTTTGTTGAGCAAGTCTCAATGGATTTTGAAAATTTGGCCCGCCAGAAAAAACGCAAAATGTTTAATTTGACCAGATCTGAAGTGATGGCCTTGCGTGCCTTGGAACAAGACCGCTCGGTTGTAATAAAAAGTTCAGATAAAGGGGGCAACATAGTGGTACAGGATCTGGAGGATTACAGGAATATGTGTTTGACTATCCTTAATAACACCAGTAATTATAAGAGATTGAAACACAATCCTCTTAATGAATTTAAAGTAGAACTTAAAGCACTTCTATTAGAAGGTTTGGAAGCCAAGCTCATAGATAAAAATGAATATGATTTCCTGTTTCCTCCATTTCCTACACTGGCCACTTTCTATTGTCTCCCCAAGGTACACAAAGGCCTCACACCCCTCAAAGGCAGACCAATTGTGTCTGGGGTGGGAGGCCTCTGTCAGAACATCGGGACCTATCTCGATCATATCCTCAAACCGTTCGTGAGTTCCTTGAATTCATTTACTTTGGATTCAACGGATTTTTTGAGGAAGATTGAAGATGTGGTGCTGGATAATGATACCATCCTGTGCTCGGTTGATGTAGAGGCCTTGTACTCCTCGATCGTGCACGAGGATGGATTGAGAGCGGTGGAGTATTTCTTGAAGGGACGAGGCTGTCACTTCATAAGACACAACGCGTGGCTAATCAGATTGCTCTCTTTCTGTCTCATGAAAATTTTTTTTCTTTTTGACGGGTTCTTCTTCCACCAGCTCAGGGGCACGGCCATGGGCTGTCCATGTGCACCATCTTACGCCAATCTGCTCCTGGGCTGGTGGGAAGAGAACCTTATTTTTGGGGAAGATTCCCCTTATGATTTGGACAGGATTGTACTATGGACCCGCTACATAGACGACGTATTCGTGCTATGGCGGGGTACCAAAGAGACTTTTTTACAATTTGTCTCCGATATCAATCACAATCCTCTGGGGCTAGGTTTTACCGCCCAATGTGACTAAAGAGAGCTGTCTTTTTTGGACATTCTGGTGACAAAAAATGTTGATGGAACCCTAACGACTAATACATTTCGCAAGCCTACCTCCTCCAATGCACTTCTACGCTGGGAGAGCAATCATCCTCTACCTCTTAGGGCAGGCATCCCCAAGGGACAATATCTGCGGGCACGACGGAATTGTTCCACCCCGTTAAACTTTTCTCGACAAGCGGATGATTTACGCAGCCGTTTTAGGGAAAGGGGATATCCTGACCATGTCCTTTCTAAAGCCTATCAAGCGGCACAATCCAGGGAAAGATCTAGCCTATTAGTCCCCTCGCACAAAAAGAACAAGACAACGGATGGTAAATTTCATTTCATCTCCACCTTCACCAATGGGTCCGCCGAAATACGTAAGATCTTGGAACGGCATTGGCCAATCCTTAAGATGGACGTGGACATTGGTAACGTGGTGGGTAACCATCCAAAGTGTACCTATAAGAGAGGTCGCTCTATCGGTGATAGAGTAGTCCACAGCCACTTCATTCGCCCAAAAGATAACACCTGGCTACGAACTGAGCTTAAGGGGTGTTTTCGATGTAAGGGGTGCGTGGCATGTCCGCACATCGAGACCGGAAGGACTTTCTCTAGCTCTGCGACTGGTTGCTCTTTTGACATCAGGAATTTCATAAATTGTCGCTCGAGGGGTGTTGTCTATAAAGCAAGATGTGGCTGTGGACTGGAATATGTAGGCAAGACGAGAAGGGAGTTCAGGAGAAGGGTGGGGGAACACCTTAGAGATATAGCTAACAAGAGGGACACTCCCCTAGCTAAACACATGGAAGTTGTGCACAACAGTGACATCTCAGGGCTAACTTTCATGGGAATCGATCTCATAAATTACCCGACTCGAGGGGGAGACTGGGATCGGTTGATCCTCCAACGGGAGTGCAAATGGATTTATATATTGAAGACCCAAACACCGTGGGGTCTTAATGAGACACTTACTTTTGGGTGCTTCCTGTAACTCCTAGGGCCATATTAGGGACCCTTAGGGACAGCCACTGTGGAGCGGGGGCACCCGGTACTTTAAGGTGTTGTTACACTCCGTTGGTAGGTAGGGGAAGTATAGGGCCAAGTAGGGATTGTTGCAGGGCCCCCCCCCACCCCTTCTTCTAATATACCTCCCCTTTGTTAAATTTCATTTGGGGTATTTGGGTATCTCATCTGCCACTCGCCTCGTGCCCGTGTTGATTGTGCCCGTTGTGGGTGCCTGCCTGAATCCAATTTGTGTGTCCTTTTGTTGTTTAGGACAATCCAGCATTCTCTATCCCTCCCCACATTCCCCTTAACATTACAACCACCCCCCCCCCCACATAACCGGCTCTTATGTTAAAACATCTTAGTACATCTTTTATGTGACAAGCCTTTAGCCCAAACGACAGTTGGGGGACGCAAACATTGTTTGTTTGTCTCCGGCTCGTTTTTTATTAAGGGCGTTCTAGGTACACTATGGCCTGTGACCGGTCATATGATTCAGAGATGGGCGGAGCCCTGGTGACGTGCTGATTCATTACTGCTTGGTGTGTCCGGACGTGCGCTGTGTAGTTCCGCGCACTTCCGGTTCCTTGAGTGACGTCGGCCTGCGGTCAAATGGGCGGATCATGTGACCGCTATGTGTGCCCGGTAATCTCATGTAGTTCCGGTCATACGGCGATACTATTACTAATGAGACTGGCACCGCAAGCATGCTGTTAGGCGCCCGGAGGTGCGCTGTACAGCTCCGGCCACATTTTGGTATAAGATAAATCGGGTGACGCCGGCCTGTGGTCACATGGGTGATTGGGTGTTACATGGGCGGTTCATCTGGCCGCCCTGTACGCCGGCTAAACATGGTAGTTCCGGTCACATGGCACGAATAGCAAGATTGTGATGGGTGTGATGGAGTGATGTCAGAAGATCACATGATCGCCATATGCGGGGACGTGATTGGGGGACGTCTCTCTATGATGCTGATTGGTCAATGAGGGCGAGCCTTCAGTAACGGCCGCCACTGGCTATGGTTTAAACACCTTGGTGGGCGTTACTGTTTTCTGATAATTGGCTTTTGACCAATCACTCTTAGTGGAGGGACGGTGCTCTCAGCCTAGGGGTGGCAATTATGATAATTTGGGCATCCCGCCCACAGGATATTTAAGGGCGGTAAGTTTGAAAGCCCAGTGCTTATTACCAGCCCGGACACAGTATGTTGGTTGTCCGTCTCCTTAATGAAGGTAGGTGGGAGGTATATCTGAGAATGCTCTGTGAACCTTTTGATAAATCCTTGCATTGTTTTTTGGTCTGATTATATTGTTTATTTTCACAGTTGTAATTTCTTGACCACAGTCCCCTGAGGATTAAGATAAATTAAGAAACGCGTCGGGAGGTCTAAGAAAACATCAGGTCAGACTGTTGCCAGCCAAGGGGTATTGTGAGGCGGATTGGTGCCCCCCCCTGTCGCTGGACAACTAAAAACAAGTCTTTGGTTATTGATTGCTGCAGTTTGTAGCTTAATGTATAGTATTTAGGAGACAATAATATTTTGGTCTCTAACATCAGTATTGTAGTGGGATCACACCTGCTTAATGTCTGTCTATGCTATGGATTACTAATCTATATGTCACATATGGAACAATTATTTGTCCCAATTGGTGTTTTTCCAGTAGAACCATTACTACTGGTTATACAGTGTCCTTGACTGGGTAGTAATAGGAGCTTAAATACTAGCTCCAATCAGTTGGTTGGTTTTACAACCATTTATGGTGTGTGGTATAATATCTTTTTTAAAAATTTAAACATTAAAAGTTATTTTTTAATTGTGACCACAATTTTTAGTACCTTTTGCTTTGCTGACTCTCTCTCTCTCTCTTCCATTCCTCTACCCAGAGACCCACAACCCTGGCACTGTACCCTCCTGTCCTTTGCACACTCCAACTCATTGTTACTAAGCCATTATACTAGCAAACACTGAGTGAACTTAGTGGCATCCTAAACGTGGCTGTTGGACTTCTGTATCGTCCCACAAGTGCAAAGATATTTGCAGCACCTCTGCCTGCATTGCACACTCAAACTCATTGTTACTAGGCCATTATACTAGCAAACACTGAGTGAACTTAGTGGCATCCTAAACGTGGCTATTGGACTTCTGTATAGTCCCAGTAGTGCACAGATATTTGCAGCACCTCTGCCTGCATTGCACACTCAAACTCATTGTTACTTACTAAGACATTAGAATACCAAAAATTGAGTAAACTTAGTGGCATACAAGAAGTGGCTGTTGTACTCCATTAGTGCCCCACTGGTGCAAATCTGTGTGCAGCACCTCTGCATGACACCCTCCTGCTCTGTTTTTAAAAGCTATAATAATAGCAAAAACTGCTGCAACTTAGTGGCATACAAAAAGTGGCTGTTGTACTCCATTTGTGCCCCACAGGTGCCAAGCTATTTACAGCACCTCTGCATGACACCCTCCTGCTCTGTTTTTAAAAGCTATAATAATAGCAAAAACTGCTGCAACTTAGTGGCATACAAAAAGTGGCTGTTGTACTCCATTTGTGCCCCACAGGTGCCAAGCTATTTACAGCACCTCTGCATGACACCCTCCTGCTCTGTTTTTAAAAGCTATAATAATAGCAAAAACTGCTGCAACTTAGTGGCATACAAAAAGTGGCTGTTGTACTCCATTTGTGCCCCACAGGTGCCAAGCTATTTACAGCACCTCTGCATGACACCCTCCTGCTCTGTTTTTAAAAGCTATAATAATAGCAAAAACTGCTGCAACTTAGTGGCATACAAAAAGTGGCTGTTGTACTCCATTTGTGCCCCACAGGTGCCAAGCTATTTACAGCACCTCTGCATGACACCCTCCTGCTCTGTTTTTAAAAGCTATAATAATAGCAAAAACTGCTGCAACTTAGTGGCATACAAAAAGTGGCTGTTGTACTCCATTTGTGCCCCACAGGTGCCAAGCTATTTACAGCACCTCTGCATGACACCCTCCTGCTCTGTTTTTAAAAGCTATAATAATAGCAAAAACTGCTGCAACTTAGTGGCATACAAAAAGTGGCTGTTGTACTCCATTTGTGCCCCACAGGTGCCAAGCTATTTACAGCACCTCTGCATGACACCCTCCTGCTCTGTTTTTAAAAGCTATAATAATAGCAAAAACTGCTGCAACTTAGTGGCATACAAGAAGTGGCTGTTGTACTCCATTTGTGCCCCACAGGTGCCAAGCTATTTCTAGCACCTCTGCATGACACCCTCCTGCTCTGTTTTTAATAAGCTATAATGATAGCAAAAAATACTGCCATTTAGTGGCATCATAGAACTGGCTGTTGTATTTCATTATTGTCCCACTGGTGCCAAGCTATTTCTAGCACCTGTGCAGGACACCCTCCTGCTCTGTTTTTAATAAGCTATAATTGTGACGCCCTGGGCAAGCCAGGGGTCACAGGTCACAACATCACATGCACCCCACATTCCCTGCAGGAACACCAAGCTAACCCAAAATCCTTGTTGCCTTCCTCCAGGGGCTGATGTCCACACCAGGGGGTGGGCCAGGCGGTTGGCTCCGCCCACCGAGGAGCTCACAGCCCTGGAGGCGGGAAGAACCAGGCAGAACAGTTAAGGAAGTGAAAGTAGAAGGAAGTGAAGTAGTAGTGGAGCTAAGGAGAAAAGCTGAAGTGACAGAAAAGTGAGAGTAGTAAAGCCTGAAGTTGGTCCGGGTGTGTGTGACTGTGACAGCAAGGTCAGCAGACGACGGTGATAGTCTGCAGGGGGACTGTTTGGAGGTTGCTGGAAGGACCGCGGATGGGTGGTGACCCAGCGGTACTGGAGCAGTATACGAAGAACCGGATCCCGGCAAGGCTAGGAGTCGCCATAATTTGCCAAATCCGTCAGTGAAGGGGACCTCTGTCTCCTAACAACCAAGTCCCGATTGAAGGCAACAGCCCGACCGTGAAGGGGAGACACCGCCACCGCCAGGGCACCAGTTTCCCAGGGCCAGCACCTGCGGGCAAAGTAGGGCTCCTTCGGCCCAGATTGAAGCCGAGGAGTGGGTAACCGGTGGGGACCCATCGCTACCAAGAGACTTTACATAGGTGCAGGGAAGAGACCGTCACCGCTAACTGCAGGGAACCGCAGCACCGTGAACCGTCCGAGGGACCCGTCCAACCAGCCGTTTGTTTACCGAGAACTGTGTCGTGTTTACTGGCTGAGTGAGTACCTCCGTGCCGTGCGGCACAGCGCTGCCCCTGCACCCCTGCACCTCCACAGGCCCCATACCCGCCTGTCCACCATACCAACCCCATCACTGGGCCCCGGGAGCACCAAGACCCCTACCCACGGAGGGGCAAATCAACAACTGGCTGCTCCGTACCATCACTCCCGGGCTCCCCAACCAGAGCAGCGGTGGTGCCCACTCAATCACCACAGCCGTGGGTGGCGTCACGGACAATAAACTATCCCAAAACCCAATCCCCTTTCACTCACGGGCGAGGAGCGCCGCTCGAGTCCCCGGGATCCGGCCCATCGCTCGAGCCACCGAGCAGCAGCAGGCCGCAGCAGCCGCGGCAGCCGGACCCGAGCAGTGGGAGAGCGCGGCGTGCCCTCCTCCGCCCGTGACAACTTGGCGTCACGAACAGGATCTTACCACTCTGCCGTTGGGTAGAGGTGCGCCTTGTGACCGCCGGAGGTATCCGGCCGGAAAATTTCAAAAGTCGCCATCTTTGGCGCGAAAAGTTCCCGCTCGAGCGTCTTCTCGAGTAGCAGAGGCGCGAAGGCCAAAACCCCGCCCTGATAGAGGAGGGGCCGGAAAGAGGCTAAGGGGGACGGAAACAAGATGTCTGCGCCCGACGGAGCCGCTGGAGGAGCGGTGGTCGCAGCCGCAGTGGCACCCGTGGATGGGAATGGGCCTGCCCAGGTCCCGGCCGCGCTGGCGGGAGGTGCCGCGGCCCCCGCTCTCGCACATGTGATGCCGTTCTCCTTGCCCTATGCGCCCGGAGCTACCTGGCTACCGCAGTATGACGGGAAACCTGATGCTTTACAGGTCTTCCGGAAAAAGCTTAACCCGTTGCTAGAACTATACCCCCTGACCGATAAGCAACGTGCAGCGGTAGTGCTGGGCCAGTTAACCGGTGCGGCTGAGCAGGAGGCGGAGACCTGGGCCGAGGGGGACCGGCTCTCTGTAGCCACCATCTTTGAGAAGCTACAGACTGCCTTTGAGACCCGGACTGAAGCTGAGCTGAGGATGCAATTTTACCAGTGCCGGCAACGGTCTGTGGATAGCATTCGGGACTATGCTTTACGTCTGCAAACCGCCCTCCGCACGCTAAAGTGGGTGAATCCTATCAATGAGGCGGACAGCAACAAGATGTTAGTAGAGCAATTTGTGCAGGGGATGAGGTCCCCGGAGGATCGCAAACAACTCCGGCTCTGGGCCCTAGAACACCCTAATGTGGACTTTGCCGTGTTAAAGGAACGGGCCATTAAAGCACTACAGCCCCCAGCTTCAGAAATCTTGGAGCCAGCCCCGTGGCCCATTGAGACGGCTCCCGTTGTGGTGGCCCCTGCCCTACCAACCTCTCCAATACCTACAGCCCCAAGCAGCACGATGGAGGAACTGGCAGCCCAGGTCCGTCGCATGGACGGAGACCTCGCCAAGATTCTTGCTGCACTCCAACCTTTGACCAGATCTCAGCCTCCAGCACAGATACAGCTTGCCGACAGCCCTGAGGAGGTCCCCTGGATGCAGCGGAGAAGTGCTAACAACCCGCGGAGCAGACCCCCAACCTGCTACAAGTGCCGTAAGCCTGGGCATTACTTCCGACAGTGCCCGTTAAACGAGCAACCCCTGGGGCCCCGGGCCAATCCTCAGGAGTAGAACCCCGTGGCCCCCCAGACTGGCGGGACCGGTATATCGGGGCCCGGCCCATCATCCCCGTGGCTGTGGACGGCATACCGGTGATGGCTCTCTTGGACACTGGATCACAGGTAACCACCATACCATACACATTGTACCAACGGTATTGGGGGACAGACGAGCTGGCACCCCCAGATACTAGTATAACGTTAATTGCTGCTAATGGACTCCCATTGACCCAAGTGGGGTATAAACAGGTGGCTATGACAGTGGGGCAAGCTGAACTGCAACACCAGGGTATGATTGTGATCATGAATGAACCCAGTGATCATAACCCGAAGATAGTGCTAGGAACCAATGTGATGGAGCACTGTATGGGTGATGTGTTGGCCCTACTGCAACAGCTGGCCGCCACGGCGGCGGGGAGCCGACAGAGAGCTGTGCAGCGTGAGATCCGAGCCTTGATGTACCGCCAGCATGTAAACTCAACAGGAGGAGAGATTGGTGGAGTGAGAGTGATGGATGTTGCTCCGTTGATTGTGCCCCCTAGGAGTGGGTGAGATGATGATTTAGTGTAGGGCAGCAGTAGGGCCTCAGGGGCGTGACTACCCTGCCATGATGGAGCCCATACCCTCCGAGCACTGGCCCACTGTAATGGCCGCCCGAGGGGTGGTAGACGTAAAGAAGGGGAGAGTGCCCGTGAGGGTGCTGAACTGTGGGGAGGAAGAAGTCAGGCTTCCCCGGTATGCCACCATTGCCAAGCTGCTCACCCTGGATCCCCACACCATCCACGAAGCCATTCTTTCAGTCTCCCCACCTACTACCAGCACTTCCCCGCCTCAAGGGGAGGTAAATGAGCGGCACCAACAGCTACACGTGGGCACTGATGATACCCCTACACATCACAAAGCAGGGGTATACAGGGTGGTGCGGGAGTATGAACAGGTTTTCAGCAAACATCCACTAGACTTTGGGCAGATCAAAGGGGTCCAACACCACATCCCCACCAGTGAACACCCCCCTATCAAAGAGAGGTACAGGCCTATTCCCCCTGCACATTACCAGTGTGCCAAAGATATGTTGAGGAATATGAAGGAGGCAGGGGTTATTCGGGACAGCTGTAGTCCCTGGGCTGCTCCATTGGTACTGGTCAAGAAGAAGAATGGTACCAGGCGGATGTGTGTGGACTACCGGAAGATTAATCAGATAACCCATAAAGATGCCTAACCACTGCCCCGTATTGAAGAGTCTTTGGCCGCACTGAGAACCGCAAATTACTTCTCTACCCTTGACCTCACCAGTGGGTACTGGCAAGTGGCCGTGGCCCCGGAAGACCGGGAGAAAACCGCCGTCACCACCCCAATGGGACTCTGTGAATTCAATAGTATGCCGTTTGGGCTGTGCAATGCCCCTGGAACCTTCCAACGGCTGATGGAGTGCTGTCTGGGACATCTAAACTTTGAGACCGTCCTGTTATACCTGGATGATGTGATTGTGTACTCTCAGACGTATGAAGCCCATCTGGAGCACCTAGCCGAGGTGTTCGCGTCCCTTGCCAAATACGGGATGAAGTTGAAGCCCTCCAAGTGCCACCTGCTGAAACCCAGAGTGCAGTACCTGGGGCATGTGGTGAGTGCGGAAGGTGTTGCCCCCGACCCTGTGAAGATCACTGCCATCCAGGACTGGACAAGACCAACCACCGTGAGGGAAGTAAGGCAGTTTTTGGGTCTGGTGGGGTACTACCGGCGCTTTATCAAGGGGTACACGAAGATGGCTGCTCCCATGCAAGACCTCCTCGTGGGACAGACCAAAGGTGGTAGACCCATCGGAGCCCCACTGGTGTGGGAGGACAGGCATGAGGAATCCTTCCGTCAGCTGAAAGCGGCCTTGACTGGAGAAGAGGTCCTCGCGTACCCTGACTACGGCTGCCCATTCATCCTCTACACAGACGCCAGCAATGTGGGTTTGGGGGCAGTCCTGTCCCAGGTCCAGGAAGGAAAGGAGAAGGTGATTGCCTATGCTAGTCAAAAACTCCGGCCGACTGAAAGGAACCCTGAGAACTACAGCTCCTTCAAGCTCGAGCTCCTGGCACTGGTGTGGGCTATCACCGAGCGGTTCCGCCACTACTTGGCCGCAGCAAAATTCACCGCTTTCACGGATAACAATCCGTTGACTCACCTGGACACGGCCAAGCCGGGCGCGTTGGAGCAGCGGTGGGTGGCCAGACTAGCCAACTATGACTTCACCATCAAATACAGGGCCGGTCGTGTCAACATTAATGCTGATGCCCTCTCTCGGATGCCCCACTTGTCAGAAGGTGGGTGCGAGGATGATGACCTCGAGGAGATCGAGTTGCCTGCATTCCTCCGGCCACCAACTGAGAAGGTACATGTCCACCAACAACGGGTGAACCTGGATCCGCTGCCCAGCCAGGAGTGGCAGGAAGCTCAAAATCAGGCGCCCGCTGTCCGCCTAGTCAAGACCCTGGTGGAGCGAGGCGCTGCTGGGATGGACCCTGCCGCCCCAGCTGAAGCCCAACGCTTGTGGAAGGAACGGACCCGGCTGTGTCTACATCAGGGGAGGTTGTACCGTGAGCTGATCAACCCGAAGACCCATGAGAAAATCCGCCAGTTGGTTATTCCCCAAGCTGATGTACCCACTGTTCTGCAGGCGTACCATGATGGTGCCGGCCACTTCGGGTGGAAGAAGCTGGAGATGCTGTTGAGGGAGCGGTTCTATTGGAGTGGGAAGCGGGAGTCTGTGGAGGCCTGGTGTCGAGAGTGCGGTCCTTGTACGTTGAGGAGGAAGGATGAAGCCAGCCAGAAGGCTCCCCTACGCCCGATCGTTACACACCAACCGCTGGAGCTGGTCGCCTTGGACCATGTAAAGCTCACCCCCAGCCGAAGTGGGTACACTTACGCTCTGACCATAGTAGATCATTACTCCCGGTTCATGGTGGTTGTCCCGGTCAAGGACTTAACCGGCCGTACCGCCGCTAGAGCGTTCCAAGCTTACTTCTGTCGACCCCATGGATACCCTGAGAAGGTGCTTACCGACCAAGGTCCAGCCTTTGAGGTGGAGGTGTTCCATGAGTTCTGTCAGCTGTACGGCTGCAAGAAGATCCGGACCACACCTTACCATGCCCAGACCAACGGTATGTGTGAGAAGATGAACCATCTGGTCCTTGGCCTCCTCAAAACGTTGCCGTTGGAGGAGCGGAACCTGTGGCCGGAGAAGCTGCCTGACTTGGTCGATATGTACAACAATATCCCGTCTAGCTCAACGAAGTGCACCCCAGCGTATCTTATGAGGGCTCGGCCTGGCCGACTGCCGGTGGACCTGGAAATGGGACTGGAAGCCCCAGAGACACTCCCCTCAACGGCTGAATGGGATACCCAGCGGAGGGTGCAGTACCGACAGATTCAGGAGTATGTGGAGAAGAACCTAAGTCGGAGTCGAGAACAACAGGAGCAGCGCTTCAATCAGAAAGCGTCTGCGGGCCCTTTCCAGCCTGGAGATGTGGTGTTAAAGCGGAAGAGGAAAACCCACAAGCTGGATGATCAATGGGAACAAATCCCGTACATCATCCAACCCACAGGATGGGAAGATGGAAAGGCCTACCAGATCAGTCGTGACCAAGGGGGCACCTTGGCCACGGTTTCCCGGGACCATCTGAAAAGGTGCCCACCAGCATTGAGGGCGATGGCTGAAGTACCAGTTACTCCACCAGCAGAGAAGGCAAAAGAGGTGATCCACACTGTGATGGGTGACTTCCCAGCAGACTGGCCTACACAGAATGGCGCGGTGATTCTTCCAGTGATACTGTTCCCACAACCTGTGGATGAAGAAGTGATGGAAGCGGTCAACCGTGAGCCAGAACCAGTGCCAGTGCCCAGGGATGAACCTGTGCCCAGCTCCCCTATGCCTCCGCCTGCCCCACACGATAGCCGGGAGCAGGAACCGATTGTTCCCTCTGCCCCACTGCCTAGCCCCACTGACGCCGGATCCCGTCCCAACCTAGGTAGGCCCCCACTTAGATACAGGGAAACCGTTCTTTAAAAGGGGGAGGGGAAAGAAAACAGGTGTGTTTTAAGTGTGTTTGTTTGAAAGTTTGATGGAAAATGAAGAATGATTACCGTGAAAGTAACCTGATTGTCAACCGTGATTTGGAAACCGGCCGTTGCCGGCACCGTTGTCCCCGTGGGGACCGTTTGAAAAGTGTTTGCATGAGGAACTGCTCATGGACAAGCCCGTGAACTTGCAGGGCAACCACGGACGCTAGTGGCTTGTAAATAAGTTGTGTTACCGTTACCGTTTCCGCAATTACCGCCTCCGGAGAGGCAGGTTGGAGGGAGGGCCCACAGCAGAGCAGGCTGGGGCCCAGCCACCACAGGAACCGGTGGCTACCCTCTGGAGGGGAAGGACAAATCCCGCTCGGGTAACTTGTGCTGGACTGGGGTCAAGGGGTGCTGCCTGGGTTTTAGGGGCAGCATCAGGACCAGGTTACTTGGGTGGGAGAGAGCGGAGACCGTAATCGTTACCGCGTTAATGTTTGCAACGTTTAAGAACTGAACCTCCCGATGTGGGATGATGTCATAACTTGTATATATGTTACCGTTTTTTCTATTTTTCAGAAAAACAAAAGGAAAATAAAACCGGTGTTGGACGGGCAGCCCGAGGACGGTCTGCGTTTTGCTAAGGGGGAATGTGACGCCCTGGGCAAGCCAGGGATCACAGGTCACAACATCACACGCACCCCACATTCCCTGCAGGAACACCAAGCTAACCCAAAATCCTTGTTGCCTTCCTCCAGGGGCTGATGTCCACACCAGGGGGTGGGCCAGGCGGTTGGCTCCGCCCACCAAGGAGTTCACAGCCCTGGAGGCGGGAAGAACCAGGCAGAACAGTTAAGGAAGTGAAAGTAGAAGGAAGTGAAGTAGTAGTGGAGCTAAGGAGAAAAGCTGAAGGGACAGAAAAGTGAGAGTAGTAAAGCCTGAAGTTGGTCCGGGTGTGTGCCCCGGACTGTGACAGCAAGGTCAGCAGACGACGGTGATAGTCTGCAGGGGGACTGTTTGGAGGTTGCTGGAAGGACCGCGGACGGGTGGTGACCTGGCGGTACTGGAGCAGTATACGAAGAACAGTCAGCACCAGGGCAGGGGCCTTTCGGATCCCGGCAAGGCTAGGAGTCGCCATAATTTGCCAAATCCGTCAGTGAAGGGGACCTCTGTCTCCTAACAACCAAGTCCCGATTGAAGGCAACAGCCCGACCGTGAAGGGGAGACACCGCCACCGCCAGGGCACCAGTTTCCCAGGGCCAGCGCCTGCGGGCAAAGTAGGGCTTATTCGGCCCAGATTGAAGCTGAGGAGGGGGTAACCCATCGCTACCAAGAGACTTTACATAGGTGCAGGGAAGAGACCGTCACCGCTAACTGCAGGGAACCGCAGCACCGTGAACCGTCCGAGGGACCCGTCCAACCAGCCGTTTGTTTATTCGAGAACTGTGTCGTGTTTACTGGCTGAGTGAGTACCTCCGTGCCGTGCGGCACAGCGCTGCCCCTGCACCCCTGCACCTCCACAGGCCCCATACCCGCCTGTCCACCATACCAACCCCATCACTGGGCCCCGGGAGCACCAAGACCCCTACCCACGGAGGGGCAAATCAACAACTGGCTGCTCCGTACCATCACTCCCGGGCTCCCCAACCAGAGCAGCGGTGGTGCCCACTCAATCACCACAGCCGTGGGTGGCGTCACGGACAATAAACTATCCCAAAACCCAATCCCCTTTCACTCACGGGCGAGGAGCGCCGCTTGAGTCCCCGGGATCCGGCCCATCGCTCGAACCACCGAGCAGCAACAGGCCGCAGCAGCCGCGGCAGCCGGACCCGAGCAGTGGGAGAGCGCGGCGTCCCCTCCTCCGCCCGCGACATAATGATAGCAAAAAATGCTGCCATTTAGTGGCATACAAGAAGTGGCTGTTGGACTCCATTAGTGCCCCACTGGTGCAAATCTATGTGCAGCACCTCTGCATGACACTCTCCTGCTCTGTTTTTAATAAGCTATAATGATAGCAAAAAATGCTGCCATTTAGTGGCATACAAGAAGTGGCTGTTGGACTTCTGTATTGTCCCACTAGTGCAAAGATATTAGCAGCACGTCTGCCTGCATTGCACACTCAAACTCATTGTTACTAATACATTATAATACCAAAAATTGAGTAAACTTAGTGGCATACAAGAAGTGGCTGTTGGACTCCATTAGTGCCCCACTGGTGCAAATCTATGTGCAGCACCTCTGCATGACACCCTCATGCACATTTTGCTACGCTAATTTTATAGCAAACTCAGGGAATTCCTTGCTGCATTTGATAATTCGGAGGGATAGAAAGTGAGGCTTCCTTTAGCTTTTCCTTCTGTTCATAGACAGCATCTCCAAGTCCACACCCGAAGAGCAATTTCTCCTCCACGTGTAAGTGTGGAGAGGCAGCTAGTGCGCATGCGTGTGCCGATTTACCCCAGCTGCAGCCTAACTACAGTGTTTCGCCTAGTGAGTATGCTCAGCCTGACTGTGCCATTCCTGAGGCTAAGTCTTCATTTCGGGATACAGCGCATGCTCCCACACTTAGTGCCAAAAGCCTCTTTGCACAGGTACTTGCACTCCGTGCCGGGTCTAAGTCCTGTGTTGTGCCTAGACACCATGCTAAAGCTGATAGTCTTTTTTCAGAGACTGTATTTCATGCTACTGAGCATGCTCAGGCACTTACTGCATCAGAGACTAGGTCCGGTAATGAACTCTTTGGCCCTGCCCCTGATGTGGGGGGCCCATATAGACCACAGGGCATCAGGTGTCCTGACAATGTGGCCAGGCCACTCCCAAATGGCTTGCAGAGGCCCGCCCCTATGACTTGTCACCTCATTATTGATGGTCAGACGATGACTGGTGAGGTGTTTGTGTCGTGGCAGCCATGAGGTCATTATTGAAGTTGCGGTTCCAAATAGGACGCTAGTTATGCCACTCATGACGTGTCACTCTGCTTTTGTCTCCAGGAGGTGCATTGTGGTCCATCCTGGTTTGGGGCGGACCCAGGTTATAAAACGGGCTGGAGCCAACAAGGAGGTGCGCAGTCATCTATTATGCTCCGAAAGAGCACACCTCAATGTGTTGAACCCATTGCGGCTTTAGGCCAGCGGTAGGCAGGGATAGGGCGTCGATGCAGGCCGCCACCACAGTTGGTAACGCAGAACGGTTAAGACCAGCTCCTGTCCTGCTTGTGCAGCCCAGTGGCATTAACAGGCCTGCTGCTGCTGATGCGCCTGCTGTCCACAGGTGTGGCCCCAATGCACACGGTCAACGTACTGAATGGCCCCTGTGATGTTAACAGGGAGTTCCTGTGCTGGGTGGGCGTGTGGACCCTGTGACGCTAACAGGGCTCCCAGTCTCCAGATCTGAATGGCGTCTAACTCGGTTCAGGCTACTATTAGTTTCATAGCCACACAGCTCTGTATCCTCCACCTAACCTTCCAGTTGCCAACCTCTCCTTTTCCATCTGGGAGCACGGTGGACACTGACTGCTGATGGGGATATATACCTTTCTCTTTCTTTTCTTATTAATTTTCGTTATATAGCGGTAACATAGTATATACCACCTTATCCAAATCTGCCAGTCCCACCGTAACAGATGGTGTTTCTTCATCAAATGTTACTTTTGCTTAACCAACAAACCCACGGACAAAAACTTTTTTCCCCTTTCCAACACACCTGTTCCCCTTTCCACCAGCATTTGTCCTTTTTCAACTCATTTGGTATATGACCAAAAGTGCAACTCTGCAGGGACACCGTACTCAATGCCATGTCAGCCCAGCAGCCAGCCCTCGGTCCCTCAGATGTGGACAAGTAAAAGCCCATTTCCTCCTATCCATGACAAAGCGTTGAGATTCACTCTGTGCAGCACTGGTGTTTACTGGAAAAGCAAATCTAAGAATCCGTACCACCTTCTGCAGATACTCCTGTACACGTGCGTCCCTTTCTATGGCAGGAATTATTTCGCCAAATTTTGTCTTGTACCAGGGATCTAACAGTGTGGCAACCCAGTAGTTAGCATTACTTCGAATTCGTACAATCCGAGGGTCATGTTGTAGGTAGTGCAGCAAGAAGGCGCTCATGTGTCTTGTGCATCCAGGAGGACCAAGTGCTTGGTGTGTTGGTGGCAGAGAGGTGAGAATCGTGCCTCCTTCCTCTGCCCTCTCCCCCCAACCTCGCACAACCGAAATGTGAGCAAGCTCTCACTCATCAGCTGAGTCTTCCATGCCCATCGCAAGTTCGTCCTCCATTTCTTCATGGGCTCCTGCACCTTCCTCAACAATTTTTGCTGATACTATGCGCCCTTGTAAATCCCTATCCCCCACCATGACTGCCGCCTAGGTGCCGCTCACCGTATGGACCTTGTAGATCTTATTATCCCTTCTGCATATGACTCCTCCTGTACTTCCTCCCCTTCCTCTTGGACCAACACCTGACTCCGAATAATGCTTACAGTGTGCTCCATCTTGTAGATGACCAGAATTGTCACGCTGAGAATGGCATCGCCAGTGCTAAACATCTTCGTCGACATTTGTAAACTGTGTAGAAGGGTGCATAGGTCCTTGATCTGACACCACTCCAGCAGCGTGATCTGCACCACTTCGGGATCAAGTTAGCCCAGGGTATACGTCATACCGTATTTCAGCAGGGCTCTGCGGTGCTGCCACACACGCTGCAACATGTGCAGATTCCAATTCCTGCATGTTGGAACATGGCATTTCTGGCGTTTAACCGCCAGACCCTAAGACTTCAGGAGCGATGAAAGTTGTTGAGCTGCTGGGTGCGAAGGATGAAAGTGAGCACATAGCAGCGTGCCCGCTGCACAAGGCCATGTAGGCCGGGATGGTATTTTAAAAATTGCTGGACAACCAGGTTCAACACGTGAGCCATACAAGGCACGTGTGTCACATTGCCCTGAAGAAGGGTCGCAGACTGGTTTGCATCATTGTCGCACCCGACCTTCCCTGACTGCTGGTTGAGTGTAGACAACCATTGATGAAACTCGGCCTCACTCTCCAGAGCTAACCGTCCACAATTCCTCAGCGGTGTCTCACATTTCCCCTACATTTCAAAGTAAACATTTGACCGCCTGATGGCCTTGAGCTCTGCTGCCAGCATAGTAAGGAGGTGTGTGGGATTCCTTGGGCGCAGTTACAAGGAAGGGTGGCCTGACCACACAGGGTTTGGGCCAAGGTGGAGGACCCACACGAGGTTAAGGAGGCAGAAGCAGTGGAGGAACTTGTACATACAGAGGAAGGATTGACACACAAGTCGTGGGAACGGCAAGACTTGTACAGCAAACCCTTCTCCATCTCTCACCATAGTTACCCAGTGCCCAGTCAGCAACATGTAACTCTCCTGTCCATGCTTACTGGTCCAAGTATCTGTGGTGAAATGCACCCTGTCACACACAGAGTTTCTCAAGGAATCGGTGAGGTTGTGTGCGACCTGCTGTGGTAGTGCGGGCACGCCTTTCTTGGAGAAGGAGTGACGACTGGCCATCGGCTCTTGGGGCACTGCAATGGGCATAAGGTCTCGAAAATCCTCGGTCTCAAAAGGGTGTAAAGGCAGCCTTTCTGTTGCCAACAAGTTGCAGATGATGAAACTCAACCTCTTAGGCATGTCATGCCCTTCGAAAATCATGTAAAACACAGCGAGGGGACTCCAACCACAGTCTCCCTCGTTGACACTAATTGGGCCACACACACCCCACTTGACTGGCATCAGTTGACCCCCCTTTTGAAAAAGAAAAAGATGCTTTGCATGAAGCACTCTCAAAAATACGCGTGCCTTTCACCTCCCCTGGATGACCCAGGGGAAGAAAAGTCCTCTGAGAGCCATGTCCACATTGTCAGTGGACAGACACGTGTGCTTATCTACCAGCAGACCCCCAGCAGCACTGAAGACAGGTTCCGAGAGAACGCTGGCTGCAGGACACAACAAGATCCCCAAGGCGTACGTGGCAAGCTCAGGCAATTTATCCAGATTGGAAGCCTAAAATGAGTAGGGCTCAAATTGCACAGTAATGGCATCGATGTTTTCTTGCATATACTCATATATCTGTGTCTCCTCCTCTTTTTCCTTGTCCAGCTCTTTTGTTTTCGCATGAGTATATGTCCTTGTCACTTTCCCATGGGTTTGTGTTGTGTTGTGAGTTGTTTATCACCTTTTGGACACCTTTGAGGGTGTTTTTTAGGTGTTTTTATGTGTTTGTGATTGCCTGCCATTGTTTCCTATGCAGTTCGAGTTCGGTTCGTCGAACGTTCGACGAACCGAACTCGAACGGGAGCTCTAATCACCAGTCACCAGTTTATTTCAGAAGATATTTGCAGAGACAGTGTCGTCAAGAAAATGGCCCCGGATGCGCACACACTGACTCCAGCGCCATTTTTTTTAATGGTTCAACTACAACGTGAACATAGCACTTGGTACACACCGGCAATAGGGCTAATGGTGGAAACCATGGCACAAATCTAAATAAAGGAGTGGAAAGCAGCGAGGGGAGGAATAGATAAAGAAGGCCCGACCCACAAAGTCCCACACCAACAAGGCAACTTAAAGAAAGAGAGATTACACCAAAAATGTGGTTTAGAGAAACATTTTGCACAATAAATACATTTTGTTTTCAGTTAATGCTTCAATAAAATTAAATATGTGCCAATAAAAATACTCGGCACCTGGGCGTAAAACGGATTTAATAGTTAGTGTATGTATAAAAGCCAGTGCCATACTGGCATTAGGATGGTGAATCCAATCATAACATTAGTTGAGAAATTGAATGTTTGATTGCAGAACAATGTGTAATCAAAGTTCTATAAATGCCCTGATTGTTTGAGTAGAGTGTGCATTGGGCGGCACTATCTGGGTCAGGTCTTGCGTTATTAAATAGAAGTAAACTCGGGACTACAGAACAGGAGAAGGACTTGGGTATTCTCATTACAAATAAGCTGAGCAACAGCACTCAATGTCAAGCAGCAGCTGCAAAAGCAAACAAGATTCTAGGGTGTATAAAAAGAGAGATTAGATCCCGTGATCCCAACGTATTGTTACCCCTGTATAAATCACTTGTAAGGCCACATCTGGAATATGGGATCCAGTTTTGGGCTCCACATTTTAAAAAGGACATTCAGAAGTTAGAGTCAGTTCAAAGGCGGGCAACTAGACTACTACAAGGAATGGAGGCCGCCCGTATGATGACAGGTTGAAAACGTTAGATATGTTTAGCTTAGAAAAAAGACGTCTCAGAGGAGATCTTATTTATATGTATAAATACATGTGTGGTCAATATAAAGGACTGGCACATGACTTATTTCTTCCAAAGACAATACTAAGAACCAGGAGGGCACTCACTGTGGGTGGAAGAAAAGCGATTCCGACAGCTAAATAGGAAAGGGTTCTTTACAGTTAGAGCAGTCAGACTGTGGAATGCCCTACCACAAGAGGTAGTAATGGCTGATACTATAACAGCTTTTAAAAAAGGGCTGGATGATTTCCTCAGTACACACAACATTGTTGGTTATAAATGACTTGGTGACCAGGGGTAGAACTGGTAGTGGAAGGTTGAACTAGATGGACCTAGGTCTTTTTTCAACCTTAGTAACTATGTAACTATGTTATTATTCCGCCCCTGTATGCTTGTCTGGCATTACTTCGCCCCCCCATGCCGCCATTACACGTATGTCCTGTGTGCGCAGTAGCATCTTAAAATATTTCAGGAACTCTTCACTAGGATGGCGTAGGCACCTGCGCATAGTGCTATTGTACCGCCCCGCGCTCGGCTGCAGCCGAGCCGCTCGGATCCGGGCTCGTTGGTGGGTGGCTCGAGCGCCTCCGGATCCGTGGTCACTTCGCTCTGAAAGAGTGCTGGCGCTACTTAGGGGGGTGGTAGGTAGGTGTACGGCCGGAGCCGTATTTGAGTTCGTGACATCACCCACGGGATGTGGTGAAGGTGTAGACACCACTGCTGCGGTTACGGGGCACCCGGGGGAGATGGTGATGCAGCGAGATGTTAACCCATCCGTGGGCAAGGGTGATGGCCCAGAGACCCGTTGGGGAGAGTAGCTAGGCGGTGCAGGGCAGTGCGCGGCCGGATGGCACTGTTGTACTCACTGTTATTGACACACAGAAGTCTCTGGTAAATTAAGTTGATGGTGGTCGGTGCCCGCAGCCGACTGCGTCTGGTCCCCCACATGGTTAAGTGGTCTTTGCCTTTCTCCTGCACTGTGTAGTGTATGTGTAGACTGCCTGCGCTTCATCGACGGGAGTCCGCTCCCTGGCTTTGTATATGTTGGAGGAACCCATTTGCCCGCAGACACTGGCCCGTGGCCTGTGCGGTGGCTTTCTATCCCCCTCCGTGGGCTGTTGTCTTCAGTCGGCACTTGGGTGGGAAAGAACCTATAGTCCAGACCGCAATCAGTGAATTAACTCAGTCCAGTGGATTCTGGACCTCGTTTCAGGGTCTGAGTACCCCCCTGTGTGCTCCGGTTTCCGAGTCGGTTCCCCGGGTCGGTACCGGCGGGCCACTACCCTGTCTCGGTCCACCACGGTTCCACCGAGCTGTCTTCCCGGCTCCTGCAGGCTAGGCCACCGTACGCCTCCTAGCCAAGGTACCAGGGCTCCGACCCCGGCACCTGTCAGACTCCTTCACTCCTCCTCTGCACTGAATGAACTCTAAAACTGAACTGACTGCTTTTCCTGCCTCAGGCCCTCTGAACTCCTCTGTGGTCATGGTCAACCGTCTGGCTCCGCCCCCCTGGTGTGCTCATCAAGCTCTGAGGGAGGTGACTAGGTTTTAATGGTTGGCTGATGACACCTTTTTGGGGGACAGGTGTAGTGCGGGAGTCTATCTGTGACTACCTGGCTAGTCCAAGGCGTCACACTATCTCCACTGCCATCTTATTGAAGACGCTATCCTTCTGCTTCAGACATGTCAGATGCTCATGCCGAGAAGTGTCCTAATACCAATATGGCACTGGCTTTATTTTACATATGAAAATTCTGCCTATTGATTCCCTTTTAGGGCCGATTTACATGCTACGACATTGCTAAAGCGATGTCGTTGGGGTCACGGAATTTGTGACGCACATCCGGCCGTGTTAGCGATGTCGTTGCGTGTGACACCTATGAGCGATTTTGAATCGTTGCAAAGACGTTCAAAATCGCGAATCGGTGACATGGGGGTCCATTCCCAATTATCGTTGCAGCTGCAAGTACGATGTTGTTCTTCATTCCTGCGGCAGCACATATCGCTATGTGTGACACCGCAGGATCGAGGAACCTCACCTTACCTGCGTCCGCCGGCAATGAGGAAGGAAGGAGGTGGGCGGGATGTTACGTCCCGCTCATCTCCGCTCCACCGCTTCTATTGGCTGGCCACTTAGTGATGTCGCAGTGACGTCACGGTGACGCCGAACGCACCTCCCCTTGAGGGAGGGAATGTTCGGCAGTCACAGTAACGTCGCTGAACAGGTATGTGCGTGTGACGCTGCCGTAGCGATAATGTTCGCTACGGCAGTGATCACCACATATCGGCCGTACGGCAGGGGCGGGTGCTATCGCGCTCGACATCGCCAGCAAATGCTAGCGATGTCATAGCGTGTAAAGCGGCCCTTAGTCCCTCCATCTAATAGACCTATAGGTAGTCTTTGAGCTTCTATATGGTACTGTAATTTTTCTTAGAAACAAAACTCCTCAAAGCAAATACCTTCATAATACAATAAGTGATGGATCAATCCACCATTGCTTTTATGTTTCATGGAAAATGTGAGATTCAACTTTTCTGTAAGAGTGGGGGAACAAGGAGGATATCTGCTATCTGTCATTGCCATATTATGGACCTGTGCCATATGGATCTCCAATACTACCATGAGCATAAAGTCTAACATAAATGCAGATATGAACTAGATATGGACACATAATCAATCAAAGCTTTAAACCCAAACTCGGTTGGGTGTATGGGCCGCACAGAGGAAAAAATAATTTGGGGGACCGCATTCTTTGCAGGACAAAGTGACATTTTTATTGGTACCATATATATTTTTTTACACACCTTTGGATCACTGATTTTGAAAATTTTTCACTTGATCCAGATCCACAGTGATTGGAGAGATCGGTCGCAAGGCTAGTCTCTCCAATCAAAGCTGGGGGCGGGTGAAGCAGAGGTCACCCAGCTCCAGCCAATGATCAGTGCTATAGCTCCACTGATCATGGCTGGATTTCAATGTTTCAACCATTTTCAATGGCTAAAACATTACAGTAGCTGTGATTGGCTGAGCGGCGTTCGGCAGCCAATCACAGCCTCCGTAGGTCCGGGGAGAAGACACCACCCCTCCTGACGTCAGGCAGAGGTCCCCTCCTCCACGAATATAAGGTATTTGCAAAGTGATTGCAGCCACCGAGGCTCCGGGGCTGCGATTTCGCCATGACGTATTCGGTACGTCATGGGTCCTTAAGTACCAGGGAGCCATGACGTACCCAGTACATCATAGGTCGCTAAGGGGTTAATGTGCTCATGTTCACATACACACACATAAAACCCCCCACACCATTCTTCTCACCTGTCCCGTGTTTCCTCGGCTGCCTCATCTCTGCTTCTTGCTGTCTGCAGGCCCATGCCCCCGGTGACTATTACTGCAGGTGCAGGGGCCGCAGCCCCCGTCAGCGATTTATGTCAGATGAATGTTTTGCCGGTGCTGCGTGGAGAGTCGAGCTCTCTGTGCACAACGTTTCCAATGCAGCTTTGGAGGAATAGTTGTGCACAGAGCGCTGGACTCTGAGAGCACAGCGCCGGCAAAACATTCCTCTGACATAAAGCGCAGACAGTGGCTGCGGTCCCTGCACTGCCCGCGATAGTCACCGGGAGCACGGGCCTGGGGGCCGCACGAAGCAGACTGAGGGGCCGCATGCGGCCCGTGGGCCGCGTGTTTGAGACCTCTGCTTTATTGTCTGAAAGCATACTTTTAAACAATCATTGAATATCTACACAGTGTCACAAGGAGATTTTTGCAGGCTTCACCAACTATCATGGCGGCATCAGGATCTGTAAAAACTATAAAATCTGGCACTCTGCCTGCTAACTTCTCTGATGACTGATCAGCGCAGGGAGACACATATGTGACGCCTTGGGCAAGCCAGGGGTCACAGGTCATTGCACCACCACACCCTACACCCCAGTTAGGAACACCCAAGCTACCAAAATCCTTGTTGCCTTCCTCCAGGGGCTGATGTTCACACCAGGGGGTGGGCCAGGCGGTTGGCTCCGCCCACCGAGGAGTTCACAGCCCTGGAGGCGGGAGGAACCAGGCAGTTCAGTTAGGGAAGTGAAGGAGAAAAGAGTAGAGTCAAGTGAGGGAAGTGAAAGTGAGAGGAAGCAAGATAGAGTTTGGAGGAAGAAGTGGAAAGATGAGTGTTAGAGTTGAGCTCAGGTAGAGCTTGAGTGAGGAACAGAGTTAGCGTTTGGACAGGAAAGAGTAAACAGTGGAGTGAGGAAAGTGAAGTGAAGTGGAAGAAAGTGGTAGCAAAGCTAAAGAGAAGAGCTGAAGTGACAGTAGTAAAGCCTGAAGTTGGTCCGGCTGTGTGCCCGGACAGTGACAGCAAGGTCAGCAGACGGCGGTGATAGTCCGCAGGAGTGTTGTCAATTATTATTTATTATATTTAATATTGTTCGGATATTCAGAAATGATAATAATGACGTTTCGGCTATTTGCCTTCTTCACAACTGAATTATATGTAACAGAAATAGAAAATAACAGAAAAGGAAAAATGAGTACCAATATTCATTCATATTTGTATCATATAAAGACAATAACAATTTATATCATTTATTACCTATGCGGTATTTTGAATGTTATCTGAGAAGAACGTCAGACGTGTACAAACATTTATATCTGAAAGAATAATAATAACAATGCCCATATTTAAGGAATTATAGAAATCACTTAAAAATAAATGTCATGACCAGTATTAGGTTTATAAACATATCATTTCAGTGCATAAGCACTTTCACCAACATATAATCATAATTTGATAAGTTGGGAAACAATATTACCTTTCTGTTGAAAAGGGCAGTATATAATTGTAGTGTCCACAATGGGAAAATGGTCACAATTTTGAATCGCTATAAGGCTGGAAAATAGAGTAAGAGAATCACTATCAGTGTATCAGAAGAAAGGAATACAAGTGCATTTAAACATTGGTGATCTATAGTGGGAAAGTGCCGGTCAGCAAAGGGTTAACAGAGGAGAAAGACATGACATACCTGTTTAGCCAAGGATCAGCGGTGGAGTGAGAGAGAGTGACCGCGCTGGGGTTTAAATGTGCTAAAGGGGCGGGCATAACAGAACAATTTCCTGTGTTTATGGAACGCATGGAGACGAGTGACACGCAAGCCGCGCGTGCGCAGTGTACCCGGAAGTGCGTGCATGCGCAGAAGTGAAAATCGGGTATAAGTAAGTTACGGCGCCCAGAATGTCATTACGAACGGAGAAGTGCTAAGTACGCATCTGAAAAAGAAAAAAGGGGGAGATAGATAGGGCTTTTAGGACCAAGATGAATTATATAGATAATATAATGAGATAATCAGCATAATACCAAGGGTAAACACTAATGACTCCATTTAAATAAATGTCAATACATCCCACAAAGTACACATATATATGTTATATCCGTATTTTACACATACATATGTATGAACATATGGACATACATCTATATCCATATATGCACGCGCCCATGTCTTTTTAATATAACATCTAACAGTACATATCGTACATAATTATAGGACGTTTATGACAAACTATTGCTATGTATGTATACATATGTGTGCAGGACTATCATGTCAGTACACACATATGTATACCCATAATTCCAATCGTCACATAATGAATATGACTAAAATTAAACTGTATAAAATTCTCCAATAATATTGAAAATCACGAGCAATAGGATAGACGGACCCCATATCAATAATTCTCATACTCTCTGTTGAGTCCAAAAGGGGAAAGGGTATTCAGGGTGTGAATCCAATAGGATTCTCTTTCTTTTAATTTTTTAATCCTATCACCCCCACGTCTCAAAGGTGGAATATGCTCTAAAACTTGGAATCTCATCTGAGAGATCATATGTCCGCACTGGATGAAATGGTATGGAATAGGCAACATGACTAACTTACATCGTATAGTGGACTTATGTTTTCCTATGCGGTCTCGGACATGCTGGGTAGTCTCCCCAACATATCCGAGACCGCACGGACATTTAATCAGATATACCACATATGATGTATCACAAGTGAAAAAGTCCTTAAGGTAAAAAACTCTTCCAGTGCGAGGATGGGTACATTGATTTCCTTTAATGATATTAGAGCATATTAGAAATTCCTACAACGTGGTTACCCTCCATCTATAGTAGATTCTGCTTATCATTCTAGTTATAGTTCTAGCACTCGACCTAAAAGGGCAGGACCATTTATTACTTTTGTTCACACATTCCATCCTTTTCATCCGATTATAAAAGGTATTATTCTTCGACATTGGCAGATATTACATAGTTCCTATCCACAAATAACCGAATTTTCTTCTTCACCTCTTTTTAGTTATAAACGTTCTCCTAATCTTAGAGATATATTGGTAAGGGCGGACATAGGGTCAAATATTGTAAAATCAAGACAGACTTTCCTATCCACACCCAAACAGGGTAATTATCCCTGTCTACACTGTCCTCATTGCTCTAATATCATTAAAGGAAATCAATGTACCCATCCTCGCACTGGAAGAGTTTTTTACCTTAAGGACTTTTTCACTTGTGATACATCATATGTGGTATATCTGATTAAATGTCCGTGCGGTCTCGGATATGTTGGGGAGACTACCCAGCATGTCCGAGACCGCATAGGAAAACATAAGTCCACTATACGATGTAAGTTAGTCATGTTGCCTATTCCATACCATTTCATCCAGTGCGGGCATATGATCTCTCAGATGAGATTCCAAGTTTTAGAGCATATTCCACCTTTGAGACGTGGGGGTGATAGGATTAAAAAATTAAAAGAAAGAGAATCCTATTGGATTCACACCCTGAATACCCTTTCCCCTTTTGGACTCAACAGAGAGTATGAGAATTATTGATATGGGGTCCGTCTATCCTATTGCTCGTGATTTTCAATATTATTGGAGAATTTTATACAGTTTAATTTTAGTCATATTCATTATGTGACGATTGGAATTATGGGTATACATATGTGTGTACTGACATGATAGTCCTGCACACATATGTATACATACATAGCAATAGTTTGTCATAAACGTCCTATAATTATGTACGATATGTACTGTTAGATGTTATATTAAAAAGACATGGGTGCGTGCATATATGGATATAGATGTATGTCCATATGTTCATACATATGTATGTGTAAAATACGGATATAACATATATATGTGTACTTTGTGGGATGTATTGACATTTATTTAAATGGAGTCATTAGTGTTTACCCTTGGTATTATGCTGATTATCTCATTATATTATCTATATAATTCATCTTGGTCCTAAAAGCCCTATCTATCTCCCCCTTTTTTCTTTTTCAGATGCGTACTTAGCACTTCTCCGTTCGTAATGACATTCTGGGCGCCGTAACTTACTTATACCCGATTTTCACTTCTGCGCATGCGCGCACTTCCGGGTACACTGCGCACGCGCGGCTTGCGTGTCACTCGTCTCCATGCGTTCCATAAACACAGGAAATTGTTCTGTTATGCCCGCCCCTTTAGCACATTTAAACCCCAGCGCGGTCACTCTCTCTCACTCCACCGCTGATCCTTGGCTAAACAGGTATGTCATGTCTTTCTCCTCTGTTAACCCTTTGCTGACCGGCACTTTCCCACTATAGATCACCAATGTTTAAATGCACTTGTATTCCTTTCTTCTGATACACTGATAGTGATTCTCTTACTCTATTTTCCAGCCTTATAGCGATTCAAAATTGTGACCATTTTCCCATTGTGGACACTACAATTATATACTGCCCTTTTCAACAGAAAGGTAATATTGTTTCCCAACTTATCAAATTATGATTATATGTTGGTGAAAGTGCTTATGCACTGAAATGATATGTTTATAAACCTAATACTGGTCATGACATTTATTTTTAAGTGATTTCTATAATTCCTTAAATATGGGCATTGTTATTATTATTCTTTCAGATATAAATGTTTGTACACGTCTGACGTTCTTCTCAGATAACATTCAAAATACCGCATAGGTAATAAATGATATAAATTGTTATTGTCTTTATATGATACAAATATGAATGAATATTGGTACTCATTTTTCCTTTTCTGTTATTTTCTATTTCTGTTACATATAATTCAGTTGTGAAGAAGGCAAATAGCCGAAACGTCATTATTATCATTTCTGAATATCCGAACAATATTAAATATAATAAATAATAATTGACAACACTTGTGTGCCGGAGTTTTTTCAATATATGGACTATTTTTTCTCCTGAGCACCATATTGGTGAGCCAGATCAATCTTTATAAAGTCCGCAGGAGTGACTGCTCGGAGGTTGCTGGAAGGACCGCGGACGGGTAGTGGCCCGGCGGTCTGGAGCAGTATACGAAGAACAGTCAGCACCAGGGCAGGGGCCTCTCGGATCCCGGCAAGGCTAGGAGTTGCCATAATTTGCCAAATCCGTCAGTGAAGGGGACGTCTGTCTCCAAACAACCAAGTCCCGATTGAAGGCAACAGTCCGACCGTTACAGAGAGACACCGCCACCGCCAGGGCACCAGTTTCTCAGGGCCAGCGCCTGCGGGCAAAGTAGGGCTCCTCCGGCCCATATCCAAGCCGGGGAGCGGGTTACCGGTGGGAACCCATCGCAACCATCATCAACTTAGGTGCAGGACAGAGGGACCTTCACCGTCACCTACTGGGGAAAGCAAGTGCAGCCGTCCGTGGGAACCGTCTTTCCAGCCGTGTGTTTTACCGAAAAACTGTGTCAACGTCTCAGGCTGAGTGAGTACCACAGTGCCGCAAGGCACAGCGCTGCCCCCCGCGTCCCTGCACCCCACCAAGCCCTGCATCACCCACCTAATCACTGGGCCCCGGGATCACTAACCCCTACCCACGGAGGGGCAACACAACAACTGGCTGCTCCATACCATCCTTCCCGGGATCCCCATACAGAGCAGCGGTGGTGTCAACAAATCACCACAACCGTGGGTGGCGTCACGGACAATAACCAATCCCCACACCCAAAATTCCCCTTTCCCTCACGGGCGAGGAGCGCCGCTAGAGTCCCCGGGATCCGGCCCATCGCTCGAGCCACCGAGCAGCAGCAGGCCGCAGCAGCCGTGGCAGCCGGACCCGAGCAGCAGTGGGAGAGCGCGGCGTCCCCTCCTCCGCCCGCGACAACTTGGCGTCACGAACAGGATCTTACCACTCTGCCGTTGGGTAGAGGTGCGCCTTGTAACCGCCGGAGGTATCCGGCTGAAAAATTTCAGAAGTCGCCATCTTTGGCGCAAAAAGTTCCCGCTCGAGCGTCTTCTCGAGTAGCAGAGGCGCGAAGGCCAAAACCCCGCCCCGATAGAGGAGGGGCCGGAAAGAAGCTAAGGGGGACGGAAACAAGATGTCTGCGCCCGACGGAGCCGCTGGAGGAGTGGCGGTCGTAGCCGCAGTGGCACCCGTGGATGGGAATGGGCCTGCCCAGGTCCCGGCCGCGCTGGCGGGAGTTGCCGCGGCCCCCGCGCTCGCTCAGGTGATGCCGTTCTCCTTGCCCTATGCGCCCGGAGCTACCTGGCTACCGCAGTATGACGGGAAACCTGATGCTTTACAGATCTTCCGGAAAAAGCTTAACCCGTTGCTAGAGCTGTACCCCCTGACCGATAAGCAATGTGCAGCGGTAGTGCTAGGCCAGTTAACCGGTGCGGCTGAGCAGGAGGCGGAGACCTGGGCCGAGGGGGACCGGCTCTCTGTAGCCACCATCTTTGAGAAGCTACAGACTGCCTTTGAGACCCGGACTGAAGCTGAGCTGAGGATGCAGTTTTACCAGTGCCGGCAACGGGCTGTGGATAGCATTCGGGACTATGCTTTACGTCTGCAAACCGCCCTCCGCACGCTAAAGCGGGTGAATCCTATCAATGAGGCGGACAGCAACAAGATGTTAGTAGAGCAATTTGTGCAGGGGATGAGATCCCCTGAGGATCGCAAGCAACTCCGGCTGTGGGCCCTGGAACACCCTGATGTGGACTTTGCTGTGTTAAAGGAACGGGCCATTAAAGCACTACAGCCCCCAGCTTCAGAAGTCCTGGAGCCAGCCCCGTGGCCCATTGAGACGGCCCCTGTTGTGGTGGCCCCTGCCCTACCAACCTCTCCAACGCCTGCAGCCCCAAGCAGCACTATGGAGAAACTGGCAGCCCAGGTCCGTCGCATGGACAAAGACCTCGCCAAGATTCTTGCTGCACTCCAACCTTTGACCAGATCTCAGCCTTCAGCACAGATACAGCTTGCCGACAGCCCTGAGGATGTCCCCTGGATGCAGCGGAGAAGTAATAGCAACCCGCGGAGCAGACCTCCAACCTGCTACAAGTGCCGTAAGCCTGGGCATTACATCCAACAGTGCCCGTTAAACGAGCAACCCCTGGGGCCCCGGGCCAATCCTCAGGAGTAGAACCCCGTGGCCCCCCGGACTGGCGGGACCGATATATCGGGGCCCGGCCCATCATCCCCGTGGCTGTGGACGGCGTCCCGGTGATGGCTCTCTTGGACACTGGATCACAGGTAACCACCATACCATACACATTGTACCAGCGGTATTGGGGAATGGACGAGCTGGCACCCCCAGATACTAGTATAACACTAATTGCTGCCAATGGACTCCCATTGACCCAAGTGGGGTATAAACAGGTGGCTATGACAGTAGGGCAAGCTGAACTGCAACACCAGGGTATGATTGTGATCATGAATGAACCCAGTGATCATAACCCAAAGATAGTGCTAGGAACCAATGTGATGGAGCACTGTATGGGTGATGTGTTGGCCCTACTGCAACAGCTGGCCGCCACGGCGGCGGGGAGCCGACAGAGAGCTGTGCAGCGTGAGATCCGAGCCTTGATGTACCGCCAGCATGTAAACTCAACAGGAGGAGAGATTGGTGGAGTGAGAGTGATGGATGTTGCTCCGTTGATTGTGCCCCCTAGGAGTGAGATGATGATTTGGTGTAGGGCAGCAGTAGGGCCTCAGGGGCGTGACTACCCTGCCATGATGGAGCCCATACCCTCCGAGCACTGGCCCACTGTAATGGCCGCCCGAGGGGTGGTAGATGTGAAGAAGGGGAGAGTGCCCGTGAGGGTGCTGAACTGTGGGGAGGAAGAAGTCAGGCTTCCCCGGTATGCCACCATTGCCAAGCTGCTCACCCTGGATCCCCACACCATCCACGAAGCCAGTCCCTCAGTCTCTCCACCTACTACCAGCACTTCCCCACCTCCAGGGGAGGTAAATGAGTGGCACCAACAGCTACACGTGGGCACTGATGATACCCCTACACATCATAAAGCAGGAGTATACAGGGTGGTGCGGGAGTATGAACAGGTGTTCAGTAAACATCCACTAGACTTTGGGCAGATCAAAGGGGTTCAACACCATATCCCCACCGGTGAACATCCCCCTATCAAGGAGAGGTACAGGCCTATTCCCCCTGCACATTACCAGTATGCCAAAGATATGTTGAGGAATATGAAGGAGGCAGGGGTTATTCGGGACAGCTGTAGTCCCTGGGCCGCTCCGTTGGTACTGGTCAAGAAGAAGGATGGTACCATGAGGATGTGTGTGGATTACCGGAAGATTAATCAGATAATCCATAAAGATGCCTACCCACTGCCCCGTATTGAAGAGTCTTTGGCCGCACTGAGAACTGCAAATTACTTCTCTACCCTTGACCTCACCAGTGGGTACTGGCAAGTGGCCGTGGCCCCGGAAGACCGGGAGAAAACCGCCTTCACCACCCCGATGGGGCTATGCGAATTCAATAGTATGCCGTTCGGGCTGTGCAATGCCCCAGGAACCTTCCAACGGCTGATGGAGTGCTGTCTGGGACACCTAAACTTCGAGACCGTCCTATTGTACTTGGATGATGTGATTGTTTACTCCCAGACGTATGACGCCCATCTGGAGCACCTGGCCGAGGTATTTGCATCCCTTGCCAAATACGGGATGAAGTTGAAGCCCTCTAAGTGTCACCTGCTGAAGCCCAGAGTGCAGTACCTGGGGCACGTGGTAAGTGCAGAAGGTGTCGCCCCCGACCCTGAGAAGATCACTGCCATCCAGGGTTGGCCGAGACCAACCACCGTGAGGGAAGTAAGGCAGTTTCTGGGTCTGGTGGGGTACTACCGGCGCTTTATCAAAGGGTACACGAAGATGGCTGCCCCCATGCAAGATCTCCTCGTGGGAAAAGACCAAAGGTGGTAGACCCATCGGAGCCCCACTGGTGTGGGAAGAAAAGCATGAGGAATACTTCTGCCAGCTGAAAGCGGCCTTGACTGGAGAAGAGGTTCTAGCGTATCCTGACTATGGCTGCCCGTTCATACTCTACATAGACGCCAGCAATGTGGGACTAGGAGCAGTCCTGTCCCAGGTCCAGGATGGGAAGGAGAAAGTGATTGCTTATGCTAGCCGGAAGCTTCGGCCAACTGAAAGGAACCCTGAGAACTACAGCTCCTTCAAGCTCGAGCTCCTGGCATTGGTATGGGCTATCACAGAGAGGTTCCGCCACTACTTGGCTGCAGCAAAATTCACCGCTTTCACGGACAACAATCCGTTGACTCACCTGGACACGGCCAAGTTGGGCGCGTTGGAGCAGCGGTGGGTGGCCCGGCTAGCCAACTATGACTTCACCATCAAGTACCGTGCTGGTCGTGTCAACATTAATGCTGATGCACTCTCCCGAATGCCCCATTTGTCAGAGGAAGGGTGTGAGGATGACGACCTCGAGGAGATCGAGTTGCCTGCATTTCACCAGCCACCAACTGAGAAATTACAGGTACACCAACAACGGGTGGATCTGGACCCACGGCCCAGTCCAGAGTGGCAGGAAGCTCAAAACCAGGCAAGACCCTGGTGGAACAAGGTGCTGTTGGAATGGACCCTGCCGCCCCAGCTGAAGCCCAGCGCTTGTGGAAGGAACGGAAACGGCTGTATCTACATCAAGGGAAGCTGTACCGTGAGCTGATCAACCCGAAGACTCATGAGAAGATCTGCCAGTTGGTTATTCCCCAAGCTGATGTGGCTACCGTTTTGCGGGCATACCATGATGGTGCTGGACACTTCGGGTGGAAAAAGCTGGAGATGCTGTTGAGAGAGCGGTTCTACTGGAGTGGGATGCGGGAGTCGGTAGAAGCCTGGTGCCGAGAGTGTGGTCCTTGCACGCTGAGGAGGAAGGACGAGACCAGCCAGAGGGCGCCCCTACACCCAATCATCACACATCAGCCGCTGGAACTGGTCGCCCTAGACTATGTCAAGCTCACCCCCAGCCAAAGTGGGTACGCCTACGCGTTGACCATCGTCGACCACTATTCAAGATTCATGGTGGTTGTCCCCGTCAAGGACCTAACTGGTCGAACTGCCGCTCGAGCGTTCCAGGCTTATTTCTGCCGACCACATGGATATCCAGAAAAGGTGCTTACTGACCAAGGTCCGGCTTTTGAAGCGGAGGTGTTCCATGAGTTCTGCCAGTTGTACGGCTGTAAGAAGATCCGGACCACCCCTTACCATGCCCAGACCAATGGCATGTGTGAGAAGATGAACCACTTGGTCCTGGGACTCCTCAAGACGTTACCGCTGGAAGAGCGGAACCTGTGGCCGGAAAAGCTACCCGACTTGGTCGATATGTACAACAATATCCCGTCCAGTTCAACAAAGTGCACCCCAGCATATCTGATGAGGGCTCGCCCCGGCCGCCTGCCGGTGGACCTGGAAATGGGGTTGGAGGCCCCAGAAGCACTCCCTTCGACAGCTGAATGGGAAACTCGGCGGAGAGCACAATACCGGCAGATTCAAGAATATGTCGAGAAGAACTTGAGTCGGAGTCGGGAACTGCAGGAGCAGCGCTTTAATCAAAAGGCGTCTGCTGGCCCTTTTCAGCCCGGAGATGTCGTACTGAAGCGGAAGAGGAGAACCCACAAGCTGGATGATCAATGGGAACAGAACCCGTACGTCATACAGCCCACAGGATGGGAAGATGGGAAGGCCTACCAAATCAGTCGTGACCAAGGAGGCACTTTGGCCACAGTTTCCCGGGACCATCTGAAAAGCTGCCCACCAGCCCTAAGAGCGGCGGCAGAAGTACCGGTTCCCCTACCAGCGGATAAGGCGAAAGAGGTGATCCACACTGCGATGGGAAACTTCCCAGCAGACTGGCCTACACAGAACGGCGCGGTGATTCTTCCAGTGATACTGTTCCCACAACCTGTGGATGAAGAAGTGGTGGAAGCGGTCAACCGTGAGCCAGAACCATTGCCAGTGCCCAGGGATGAATCTGTGCCCAGCTCCCCTATGCCTCCGCCTGCCCCACACGATAGCCGGGAGGAGGAACCGATTGTTCCCTCTGCCCCACTGCCTAGCCACACTGACACTGGACCCCGGAGGTCCACCCGTCCCAACCTAGGTAGGCCCCCACTTAGGTACAGGGAAACCGTTCTTTAAAGGGGGAGGAGAAAGAAAACAGGTGTGTTAAGTGTGTTTGTTTGAAAGTTTTAAAGATGATAAGCAAAAATGATTACCGTGAAAGTCACCTGATTCTACTGTGATTAGGAAACCGGCCATTGCCGGCACCGTTGTCCCCGTGGGGACCGTTTAAAAAGTTTGGCATGGAGGACTTTCCATGGACAAGCCCGTGAACTTGCAGGGCAACCACAAACGTTAGTGGCTTGTTAATAAGTTGTTTTACCATTATCGTTTCCGCAGTTGCCGCCTCCGGAGAGGCAGGTTGGAGGGAGGGCCCTCAGCAGAGCAGGCTGCGGCCCAGCCACCACAGGAACCGGTGGCTACCCTCTGGAGGGGAAGGACAGATCCCGCTCGGGTAACTTGTGCTGGACTTGGGTCAAGGGGTGCTGCCTGGGTTTTAGGGGCAGCATCAGGGCCAGGTTGCTTGGGTGGGAGAGAGCGGAAACCGTAGCCGTAAACCGTTTTGCAACGTTTAAGAAATGTGCCTCCCGTTGTGGGATGATGTTATGATTTAAATGTTACCGTTTACCTTTTTACATATTTTACAGAAAATAAAACCGGTGTTGGACGGGCAGCCCGCGGACGGTCTGCATTTTGCTAAGGGGGAATGTGACGCCCTGGGCAAGCCAGGGGTCACAGGTCATTGCACCACCACACCCTACACCCCAGTTAGGAACACCCAAGCTACCAAAATCCTTGTTGCCTTCCTCCAGAGGCTGATGTTCACACCAGGGGGTGGGCCAGGCGGTTGGCTCCGCCCACCGAGGAGTTCACAGCCCTGGAGGCGGGAGGAACCAGGCAGTTCAGTTAGGGAAGTGAAGGAGAAAAGAGTAGAGTCAAGTGAGGGAAGTGAAAGTGAGAGGAAGCAAGATAGAGTTTGGAGGAAGAAGTGGAAAGATGAGTGTTAGAGTTGAGCTCAGGCAGAGCTTGAGTGAGGAACAGAGTTAGAGTTTGGACAGGAAAGAGTAAACAGTGGAGTGAGGAAAGTGAAGTGAAGTGGAAGAAAGTGGTAGCAAAGCTAAAGAGAAGAGCTGAAGTGACAGTAGTAAAGCCTGAAGTTGGTCCGGCTGTGTGCCCGGACAGTGACAGCAAGGTCAGCAGACGGCGGTGATAGTCCGCAGGGGTGACTGCTCGGAGGTTGCTGGAAGGACCGCGGATGGGTAGTGGCCCGGCGGTCTGGAGCAGTATACGAAGAACAGTCAGCACCAGGGCAGGGGCCATTCGGATCCCGGCAAGGTTAGGAGTCGCCATAATTTGCCAAATCCGTCAGTGAAGGGGACGTCTGTCTCCAAACAACCAAGTCCCGATTGAAGGCAACAGTCCGACCGTTACAGAGAGACACCGCCACCGCCAGGGCACCAGTTTCTCAGGGCCAGCGCCTGCGGGCAAAGTAGGGCTCCTCCGGCCCATATCCAAGCCGGGGAGCAGGTTACCGGTGGGAACCCATCGCAACCATCATCAACTTAGGTGCAGGACAGAGGGACCGTCACCGTCACCTACTGGGGAAAGCAAGTGCAGCCGTCCGTGGGAACCGTCTTTCCAGCCGTGTGTTTTACCGAATAACTGTGTCAACGTCTCAGGGTGAGTGAGTACCACAGTGCCGCAAGGCACAGCGCTGCCCCCCGCGTCCCTGCACCCCACCAAGCCCTGCATCACCCACCTAATCACTGGGCCCCGGGATCACCAACCCCTACCCACGGAGGGGCAACACAACAACTGGCTGCTCCATACCATCCTTCCCGGGATCCCCATACAGAGCAGCGGTGGTGTCAACAAATCACCACAACCGTGGGTGGCGTCACGGACAATAACCAATCCCCACACCCAAAATTCCCCTTTCACTCACGGGCGAGGAGCGCCGCTAGAGTCCCCGGGATCCGGCCCATCGCTCGAGCCACCGAGCAGCAGCAGGCCGCAGCAGCCGTGGCAGCCGGACCCGAGCAGCAGTAGGAGAGCGCGGCGTCCCCTCCTCCACCCGTGACACATACATCAACCCAGTTACTTAGGCAGGCTAGCAAGAGTTAATCTCTGCTGGGCTCCGTGTTAGTCTCTTAGATCACATGCTGTGGGGGAGCCAGTCCCGTTCGCTCCCCTCCTATATATGCTGGCAGGACTATTCCATTAATGCCAGCTATAGCTTATATATACTGCTCTGGTGAGGTGTTGTGATCCAGACTTACTGGTGGTTGTTGTGCATTATTGCTGTGAATGGCTGTTACCTTTTTGTTGCTGCCTTCCTGCTTTTGTCCTTTGTTCCTTACTGTTTGCTACTGTGAATTTGCAATGTGTCTGCGTTTTGTTTTTTCCCTGTCTGTCTAAACCTGTCGAAAGCCTAGGGCTGCCACTAGGAATTTCTGGGCCCCATACTGGCAAATGTTCGGGCTGGAGGCTTCACCCTAGCTCCGCCTCCACCCCAGCTCCGCCTCCACCCTGCGAATCTTCCACAGTCCCACCGCCACTGTTGGAAATACTTCACTTCTGCACTACAGCCTCACCAATCACAAATTAACCCTTCACATTGAACACCGTATCACACACCCAGACATCAGATTTTGTTTTGGCCAAAAGATTTTTTTAAGCCTGTCACCACAACAAGGTGGACTCTTTTGGCAGGTCTGTACTCTAATTTGTTTTTGTTTTTTTTTAAATCTAACTTCTTTGGTGTATATTTATTTTTGGTATATCTATTTTTTTTTCTTTAAGGGAATGTGTCACATACAGTTTTTAAACAAATTGAAAAAAAATTGTGATAATGCTGACTTGTGGATTTAGACGACCTAACAACCCCTTCAAAGGGAATCTGTCACAAGGTTTTTAACATCTAATCTGAGCGCAGCATAACGTAGGGGAAGAGATTCTGATTCCAACGATTGTCACTTATTGGGCTGCTTAGTGTAGTATTGATAACATCACTGGTTAATCAGCAGGAGATTATCATTATAGGGCTACTTGTCATGCTGCAGGTAGTCCAGCATATTCATGAGCTCTGTATAATTGCTAGAGCTGCAGCAGAGAAAACATTGATTTTATCACAATGAAAGCAAACAGCCCAGTAGGTGATACACCGCTGGAATCAGGATATCTTTCTCTACATTATGCTGCTCTCAGAACAGATTCACTTTAAGGCTCTTTCAGCAGATAGATAGATGATCAATAGAATCATAGATAGATAGATAGATCGATAGAATGATAGATAGATGGATATGTGGTGCCCCTGTGGCTTCAGTCACCACAGGGTACTGCATCTCACTTAAGGTGTAGTACTTATCCTGGATCCAGAGGAGGTTGGTACCAGTTCCACAACAGACAAACTCATATACACAACCAGTTTGCCCTCCCCATTGGGGACCGAGCTAGGGTCGGGTCTTAAGGTAGTCACCAAACATTGGGGGCAGCCACCCACTAGTGACAGGGAACTAGGGGGAGGAGCAGCCACCAGGGGGAGTTAGGAGCTTACACAACAGTTAGAGTGTTCTCCAGCAGGAGAGAACAGGAGCGGGACCGGTGCAGTTCAGGGTGCAGAGCCTTAGGGTGGAACAGACTTCACGTTGTATCACCAGAATCTGCAGGACAGGAGGATTGCATGTCCCTCTGACCACCATGAAATCCCAGAGCACAGTGCCACATAGGGTCCGGAGTCGTGATTACAGTCAGGCCCCACAGCGGGGCTGCTTCACCTACACACGGGACAAGAGCTAACACTACACGAACCGGGGTCCCCAAGCAGCTTCAGGCCATGGGGATCCATCTTTAAAGGTGCAAGAAGGAAGGGCCCATTGACCACCGTACCGGTTCTAGCCTCCAACGGATCCGGGATCGGCTGAGGCCCACCTTACAGGAACAATAGCAGCTGATTCAGCCTTTCGATTGCCATCGCCCCCGCGGTTCAGTGCCAACGGACACTACTCTCCTCATCATCCTCCCCGGGGACCCTCTCCACCTGTGGGGAGCAGAACCACCCTTGCTGGAACACCATCCGCCCCGGCGGACAGCGACAGCAGCAGCGGCTAATCCCTGGCCACGTACCACAGGTGGCATCACAAGACTATCATCCTCATCATTCCCCCACCATCATGCAAATCCCCTTTAATTGTACACCTCGGGGCCACGAAGCCGGGCAGGGCCACCTGTGAAATCCCAGACCCGACATCACCGGCCCGGCAAGGAGTAACATTCAACCCCTGCCCCGTGGGTGCTACAGATAGATAGGAGATAAATAGACAGATAGAATCATAGATAGATAGAGGGATAGATAAAGGGATAAATAGAGGGATAGATAGATAATTGGATAGATAGAGATAGATAGATAGAGGGATAGAGGGATAGATAGATAGATAGATAGATAGATAGATAGATGGATAGATAGATAGAGGGATAGATAGACAGAATCATAGATAGATAGAGGGATAGATAGATAGATAATGCATAGATAGATAAATGGATAAATAGAGGGATAGATAGATAATTGGATAGATAGAGATAGGTAGAGGGATAGATAGATAGATAGATAGATAGATAGATAGATAGATAGATAGATAGACGGGTACTGGGTACGTCATGGGTCCTTAAGTACCAGGGAGCTATGACGTACCCAGTACGTCATAGTTCTTTAAGGGGTTAACATGTTTTCAGGCTCTAGGGGTCCCCTCCTGCTTGTGACCCCTGTGCGACTGCAGGTGCTGCACCACGATATGTCTGCCAGTGCAACGTCCCCGCCCCCTGCCAATGGGGCCCGGTGAGCAGATGAAGGAAAGGGGAGGAGCCCGAGCTGTCAGCCAGGCCCCCCTCTTTATACCAGACCCGATACCGGAGTCACACTAGTAATGCCCTGATGGCGGCCCTGTTGCCATCACACTCCTGCCTCTTCCTTCCTTTGGGAGAGGCGGCAACAGATTAGATCTGGTCAGAAGAATATTAAGGCACGGGACTCTGGTGTCTCCACCTTTAGGGGTAATGTGGAGGTCAGGGATAGTCTATGGTCCCCTAACATGAGGGACAGTATAGGAGCCCCCTGTACTTCGCTATCCTGCAGTCACATCATGACACACGGTAGTAATAAAAATCTAGCAGGAGTTTATAACTTATCACATGTAAAAGTCCTTATAGTAGTAGTTGTGTGTATTTGAAACTGGTTAATCACTGGGTTTTATAATAGTATAATAAGAGGGTGTATACATTATTGTTATATTAAATCCTCCCAGGCAACCAAGTGAAAGGACATTACAAATTATTATTGTTACTTGTAAAGTTTTACCTAAATATATATTTATGTTTGTTATTCTATCACTGTGAATCAGCATTGTTTCACAATACCATATGGCTTTTACAGTTTTAACATGTTTGATAAACAGTATAAAAAAGTGATGGCTCTCTCAACAGAACTATTTATTATTATGGACTTTGAGGCCTTAGACAACGTTGTATATAAAAACTATTCTAAAAAAAAAACAATTAGGGCCCAATTCATGAAGCAGTTTTTGCTGGAATTGTGACAAAGCTGCAAAATTTTTCATGCAACTTATATTAGGGCTAAAATGTTGGAATTTTTACTCCAGTCCAAGGCCGACTCTGCCAACTTTTTAAGAAATGGACTTGGCTTCACTGGGACGGGGTATAACAAAGCATGCCTGGCATATTCTTTATAATTTACCACAAAAAGGCCATTAATTAATCATGACAGACGTACTGCAGTCAAAGTTAGTCGATGAATCGAGGTCTTTTTTCCATAGCAAATTAGAGGATTCCAGGTTTTATATTTTTATTTTTTATATATCTATATATATAATTGCCTTATTCTGTCTGTCTGTCTGTCTGTCTGTCTATCTGTCTGTCTGTCATGCTCCGAAATTGTGTCTTTACGGTGACACAAAGCTGATTGGCCGCTGGGCTCGCCATGGCCCCGCCCCCCCACACGGATTGGCCTCTCGCCCCGGCTCTCTGCAGGCCCCGCCCCCCTCACGCAATGCACGCTCGCTCTGGCCCAACTGACACGGAGCCCCGATTCCCAGGTGAGTACACACACACACACATCAGATCACACTCACTCTCACACTCACTCTCACACACACCTCACACATCACAACATGCTGGGATATCTCTTGCTTCTACACCGACTCCGTCAGGATCCCGGCAGCGCCACACATAACCTTGCGATGCTGGGATCTTCACGGAGGCCGTGAAAGCTGGTAACCATTATACACATCGGGTAACTAAGGTCCCTTAGTTACCCGATGTGTATCATAGTTACCAGTGTACACCGGCTCACACTCACTCTCATACACACCTCACACACACATCACATCGCATCCACACATCAAGGTCCTGCAGCGCCGGAAAATACAGACACATAACAGCACACACATAACAGCACACACACATACACACACACAAATCAGATCACACTCACTCACACACACACATCACATCGCATCCACATACTCACAACATCCTGGGATATCGCTTGCTTCTCGGCCTCGATACTGTGCTGTTGTGATCTTCCAGGACCTGCCGGAGGATCACATGGCCAGAAGCATGTGATATCCCCGGATGTTGTGAGTATAAGCGCGTATGTGCGATATCGTCAGTGTCTGTGTGTGTGAGTGTATGCGATCGGGTGTGTGTGAGTGAATGCGATCGGGTGTGTGTGAGTGGATGCGATCGGGTGTGTGTGAGTGGATGCGATCGGGTGTGTGTGAGTGGATGCGATCGGGTGTGTGTGAGTGGATGCGATCGGGTGTGTGAGTGTCGGCAGAGGAGCACGGCGTGCTGGAGGAGGCTGGGAGCAGAGAGGCTGATCATGGGGAAGGCTGGGAGGAGAGAGGCTGATGGTGGGGAAGGCTGGGAGGAGAGAGGCTGATGGTGGGGGAGGCTGATGCTTGGGGAGGCTGGGACGAGGGAGGCTGATGCTGGTGGAGGCTGATGCTTGGGGAGGCTGGGAGCGGAAGGCTGATGCTGAGGGAGGCTGGGAGAGGGAGGCTGGGAGGAAGGAGGCTGGGAGGAGAGAGGCTGATCCTGGGGAAGGCTGGGAAGGGGAGGCTGATGCTGGGGGAGGCTGGAAGGAGAGAGGCTGGAAGGAGAGAGGCTGATGCTGGTGGAAGCTGATGCATGGGGAGGCTGATGCTGGGGGAGGCTGGAAGGAGAGAGGCTAATGCTGGTGGAGGCTGATGCTTGGGGAGGCTGATGCTGGGGGAGACTGGGAGGGGAAGGCTGATGCTGAGGGAGGCTGGGAGGAAGGAGGCTGGGAGGAGAGAGGCTGATCCTGGGGAAGGCTGGGAACGGGAGGCTGATGCTAAGGGAGGCTGGAAGGAGAGAGGCTGATGCTGGGGGAGGCTGGAAGGAGAGAGGCTGATGCTGGTGGAGGCTGATGCTTGGGGAGGCTGATGCTGGGGGAGACTGGGAGCGGAAGGCTGATGCTGAGGGAGGCTGGGAGAGGGAGGCTGGGAGGAAGGAGGCTGGGAGGAGAGAGGCTGATCCTGGGGAAGGCTGGGAAGGGGAGGCTGATGCTGGGGGACCCTGGAAGGAGAGAGGCTGGAAGGAGAGAGGCTGATACTGGTGGAGGCTGATGCATGGGGAGGCTGATGCTGGGGGAGACTGGGAGCAGAAGGCTGATGCTGAGGGAGGCTGGGAGGAAGGAGGCTGGGAGGAAGGAGGCTGGGAGGAGAGAGGCTGATCCTGGGGAAGGCTGGGAAAGGGAGGCTGATGCTGAGGGAAGCTGGAAGGAGAGAGGCTGATGCTGGGGGAGGCTGGAAGGAGAGAGGCTGAGGCTGGGAGGAGAGAGGCTGATGCTGGGGAAGGCTGATGCTGAGGGAGGCTGGGAGGGGAAAGCTGATGCTGGGGAAGGCTGGGAGGACGGAGGCTGGGAGGAGAGAGGCTGATCCTGGGGAAGGCTGGGAGAGGGAGGCTGATGCTGGAGGAGGCTGGAAGGAGAGAGGCTGATGCTGGCGGAGGCTGATGCTGGGGAGGCTGGGAGAGGGAGGCTGATGCTGAGGGAGGCTGGGAGGAGGGAGGTTGGGAGAGGTAGGCTGAGAGAAGAGAGGCTGATGCACACACACACACACACACACACACACACACACACGCGCGCGCGCGCGCGCGCGCGCACACTGCACAACACACCACACACACACACACACTGGGAACCACAAACAACTGCCCTACACAGACACCCACACACACAGACAACGCTGCACACACACAACACCCAACACACAAACACCGTGGCACACACAAATATACGCACATACCGCACAACACACACATTGCTCAAAACATACCTCCCCCCAAAACACACCACACACACACAAACCGCGCAACACACACACAACGCTACAGACACACAGCGCTCCACAAACAACGCAACACACGCAACACACATACAACACCGCTCTCACCCCCCGCCACACCCAGACAACACCCAGAACATGTATAGCGCCTACACAAACACTTGGTAACTACAGACAACAACATCTCTCTATATATATATATATATATATATATAACAAAAATCATACATGAACTACACAATACGTAAATTCTAGAATACCCGATGCGTAGAATCGGGCCACCTTCTAGTATATGTATATATATATATATATATATATAAATATATATATGTATGTATATATATATATACAAACATAAAAAAGGGGGTGGACAAAAGTATTGGCACTGTTTGAAAAATCATGTGATGCTTCTCTAATTTGTGTAATTAACAGCACCTGTAACTTACCTGTGGCACCTAACAGGTGTTGGCAATACCTAAATCACACCTGCAGCCAGTTGACATGGATTAAAGTTGACTCAACCTCTGTCCTGTGTCCTTGTGTGTACCACATTGAGCATGGAGAAAAGAAAGAAGACCAAAGAACTGTCTGAGGACTTGAGAATCCAAATTGTAAGGAAGCATGAGCAATCTCAAGGCTACAAGTCCATCTCCAAAGACCTGAAAGTTCCTGTGTCTACGGTGCGCAGTGTCATCAAGAAGTTTAAAGCCCATGGCACTGTGGCTAACCTCCCTAGATGTGTAAGGAAAAGAAAAATTGACGAGAGATTTCAACGCAAGATTGTGCGGATGGTGGATAAAGAACCTCGACTAACATCCAAGGGTACAACAGTGTCAACCCGTACTATCCGTCGGCATCTGAATGAAAAGGGACTGTATGGTAGGATACCCAGGAAGACCCCCCTTCTTACCCCGAGACATAAAAAAGCCAGGATGGACTTTGCCAAAACTTACCTGAGAAAGCCTAAAACGTTTTGGAAGAATGTTCTCTGGTCAGATGAGTCAAAAGTAGAGCTTTTTGGGAAAAGCCATCAACATAGAGTTTACAGGGAAAAAAAAGAGGCATTCAAAGAAAAGAACACGGTCCCTACAGTCAAACATGTTGAGGGTTCCCTGATGTTTTGCGGTTGCTTTGCTGCCTCTGGCACTGGACTGCTTGACCGTGTGTATGGCATTATGAAGTTTGAAGACTACCAACAAATTTTGCAGCATAATGTAGGGCTTAGTGTGAGAAAGCTGGGTCTCCCTCAGAGGTCATGGGTCTTCCAGCAGGACAATGACCCAAAACACACTTCAAAAAGACTTAGAAAATGGTTTGAGAGAAAGCACTGGAGACTATTAAAGTGGCCAGCAATGAGTCCAGACCTGAATCCCATAGCACACCTGTGGAGAGATCTCAAAATGGCAGTTTGGAGAAGGCACCCTTCAAATCTCAGGGATCTGGAGCAGTTTGCCAAAGAAGAATGGTCTAAAATTCCAGCAGAGCATTGTAAGAAACTCATTGATGGTTACTGGAAGTGGTTGTTCGCAGTTATTTTGGCTAAAGGCAGTACAACCAAGTATTAGGCTAAGGGTGCCAATACTTTTGTCTGGCCCATTTTTGGAGTTTTGTGTGAAATGATCAATGATTTGATTTTTGTTTCATTCTCTTTCATGGTTTTTCATTGCAAGCAAAATAAATGAAGATAATACCAAAGAATTTGTGATTGCAATTATTTTCAAGACGAAACTGAATATTATCTGACAGAATTGCAGGGGTGCCAATACTTTTGGCCAGCACTATATGTATACATACATATACACAAATATATATAAATCATTGGTATATATGTATATATATATATATATATATATATACTAGAAGGTGGCCCGATTCTACGCATCGGGTATTCTAGAATTTACGTATTGTGTAGTTCATGTATGATTTTTGTTATATATATATATATATATATATATATAGAGAGATGTTGTTGTCTGTAGTTACCAAGTGTTTGTGTAGGCGCTGTACATGTTCTGGGTGTTGTCTGGGTGTGGCGGGGGGTGAGAGCGGTGTTGTATGTGTGTTGCGTGTGTTGCGTTGTTTGTGGAGCGCTGTGTGTCTGTAGCGTTGTGTGTGTGTTGCGCGGTTTGTGTGTGTGTGGTGTGTTTTGGGGGGAGGTATGTTTTGAGCAATGTGTGTGTTGTGCGGTATGTGCGTATATTTGTGTGTGCCGCGGTGTTTGTGTGTTGGGTGTTGTGTGTGTGCAGCGTTGTCTGTGTGTGTGGGTGTCTGTGTAGGGCAGTTGTTTGTGGTTCCCAGTGTGTGTGTGTGTGTGTGGTGTGTTGTGCAGTGCGCGCGCGTGTGTGTGTGTGTGTGTGTGTGTGTGTGTGCATCAGCCTCTCTTCTCTCAGCCTACCTCTCCCAACCTCCCTCCTCCCAGCCTCCCTCAGCATCAGCCTCCCTCTCCCAGCCTCCCCAGCATCAGCCTCCTCCAGCATCAGCCTCCCTCTCCCAGCCTTCCCCAGGATCAGCCTCTCTCCTCCCAGCCTCCGTCCTCCCAGCCTTCCCCAGCATCAGCTTTCCCCTCCCAGCCTCCCTCAGCATCAGCCTTCCCCAGCATCAGCCTCTCTCCTCCCAGCCTCAGCCTCTCTCCTTCCAGCCTCCCCCAGCATCAGCCTCTCTCCTTCCAGCTTCCCTCAGCATCAGCCTCCCTTTCCCAGCCTTCCCCAGGATCAGCCTCTCTCCTCCCAGCCTCCTTCCTCCCAGCCTCCTTCCTCCCAGCCTCCCTCAGCATCAGCCTTCTGCTCCCAGTCTCCCCCAGCATCAGCCTCCCCATGCATCAGCCTCCACCAGCATCAGCCTCTCTCCTTCCAGCCTCTCTCCTTCCAGCCTCCCCCAGCATCAGCCTCCCCTTCCCAGCCTTCCCCAGGATCAGCCTCTCTCCTCCCAGCCTCCTTCCTCCCAGCCTCCCTCTCCCAGCCTCCCTCAGCATCAGCCTTCCGCTCCCAGTCTCCCCCAGCATCAGCCTCCCCAAGCATCAGCCTCCACCAGCATCAGCCTCTCTCCTTCCAGCCTCCCCCAGCATCAGCCTCTCTCCTTCCAGCCTCCCTTAGCATCAGCCTCCCGTTCCCAGCCTTCCCCAGGATCAGCCTCTCTCCTCCCAGCCTCCTTCCTCCCAGCCTCCCTCAGCATCAGCCTTCCCCTCCCAGTCTCCCCCAGCATCAGCCTCCCCAAGCATCAGCCTCCACCAGCATTAGCCTCTCTCCTTCCAGCCTCCCCCAGCATCAGCCTCCCCATGCATCAGCTTCCACCAGCATCAGCCTCTCTCCTTCCAGCCTCTCTCCTTCCAGCCTCCCCCAGCATCAGCCTCCCCTTCCCAGCCTTCCCCAGGATCAGCCTCTCTCCTCCCAGCCTCCTTCCTCCCAGCCTCCCTCTCCCAGCCTCCCTCAGCATCAGCCTTCTGCTCCCAGCCTCCCCAAGCATCAGCCTCCACCAGCATCAGCCTCCCTCGTCCCAGCCTCCCCCTCCCAGCCTCCCCCACCATCAGCCTCTCTCCTCCCAGCCTTCCCCACCATCAGCCTCTCTCCTCCCAGCCTTCCCCATGATCAGCCTCTCTGCTCCCAGCCTCCTCCAGCACGCCGTGCTCCTCTGCCGACACTCACACACCCGATTGCATCCACTCACACACACCCGATCGCATCCACTCACACACACCCGATCGCATCCACTCACACACACCCGATCGCATCCACTCACACACACCCGATCGCATCCACTCACACACACCCGATCGCATACACTCACACACACAGACACTGACGATATCGCACATACGCGCTTATACTCACAACATCCGGGGATATCACATGCTTCTGGCCATGTGATCCTCCGGCAGGTCCTGGAAGATCACAACAGCACAGTATCGAGGCCGAGAAGCAAGCGATATCCCAGGATGTTGTGAGTATGTGGATGCGATGTGATGTGTGTGTGTGAGTGAGTGTGATCTGATTTGTGTGTGTGTATGTGTGTGTGCTGTTATGTGTGTGCTGTTATGTGTCTGTATTTTCCGGCGCTGCAGGACCTTGATGTGTGGATGCGATGTGATGTGTGTGTGAGGTGTGTATGAGAGTGAGTGTGAGCCGGTGTACACTGGTAACTATGATACACATCGGGTAACTAAGGGACCTTAGTTACCCGATGTCTATAATGGTTACCAGCTTTCACGGCCTCCGTGAAGATCCCAGCATCGCAAGGTTATGTGTGGCGCTGCCGGGATCCTGACGGAGCTGGTGTAGAAGCAAGAGATATCCCAGCATGTTGTGATGTGTGAGGTGTGTGTGAGAGTGAGTGTGAGAGTGAGTGTGATCTGATGTGTGTGTGTGTGTACTCACCTGGGAATCGGGGCTCCGTGTCAGTTGGGCCAGAGCGAGCGTGCATTGCGTGAGGGGGGCGGGGCCTGCAGAGAGCCGGGGCGAGAGGCCAATCCGTGTGGGGGGGCGGGGCCATGGCGAGCCCAGCGGCCAATCAGCTTTGTGTCACCGTAAGGACACAATTTCGGAGCATGACAGACAGACAGATAGACAGACAGACAGACAGACAGAATAAGGCAATTATATATATAGATATATATATATATATATCTCAATGATTTATATTAAAAGGAAACGATGAGGCTGAAAGGCAAAAGGCGCAAAACTGGCATCTTATTCTGGTAGAATCCAGTATAAAGGGGTGCAAGGAATCACTCACCTGGGTGAGTTGTGCAAGTTAGAACTTCTATGATACGTTTGTGTAGCGCCCTTGACTATATCCGGGCGCTACAGGGAACTGCATCCTGTACCCCAGGGTGCAGGGCCAACCCCCCATGGTTCCAGGTTCCCATCAACAGTGTCACTGACATCTGCACTACAAATCCCAACCACACCTCACACCAGGGTTGGACAGACACACTAGTGGGTTGGTCAAGTTGGACCACGACCGCCCACCTAGGGGTCAGGCAGACTGGTGGGAGGGGAGAGAGAGGAGTTGAGAGTTAGCCCTCAGAGAGTGAGGGACAGGGGAGTTGGAACTCCCAGGGAGGCAACAGGTTGGGTGACAGACGGTGGTCCGGGACCACAGGAGTCGGATAGCGGCAGGCCCGGACTGACAATAGGGCAATTCTGGCAAATGTCAGATGGGCCGGTCCCTGTAGTGGGCCGGTGCCTGTAGTGAGCCGCTCTCTGCTGTCACCGCCGCTCTGCTCAGCAGTGTGCAAGCCAGGCACTGCTGTGCGCACACTAGCTGCAACAGGACCAGGAGGCAGCGCTCTGCGCTGTGCCGGCCCTGCTGTGATAGTGTGCCCGCCATGCACACACTGCTGAGGAGCGCGGCGGCGGCAGTGCCGGTGACCGCAGCTTCCTCCTTCCTATTCAAATGTATTTGCGTCTTTCAGACGTAAATACATTTGAACAGTGCGCCGGGACTGGGCACCGCCAACGACGTGCAGCAACATGATGAGATCAGCACCTTGCTGAAGTCATCACAGTGCTGCGGGCGCCACACAGGATGCATCAGGCAGAGGTAAGCACTAAATGGAGGAGCCGAAGAGACAGGTTTAATTAAGTGGGGAGGGGCTGAGGACACATAACGGGGAACACAGCTTTGTGACAGGCAGAGGGGGAGTACTGTATTCTGAGGGGGGGGAGGCAGGAGTGTGTAGTGATGGGGTAGTGTAATTTGTGTGTGTAGGGGGTGATGGGGGGTGCATTGTATTATGTCTGGGGAGGGGGTAATGGAGAGTGCATTGTATTGTGTGTGGGGGGAGGGGTAATGGGGGGTGCATTGTATTGTGGATGTGTGTGTGAGTGTGTGTGTGTGTGTAGAGGGTGATGAGGGGTGCATTGTATTATGTCTGGGGAGGGGGTAATGGAGGGTGCATTGTATTGTGTGTGTGTGTGGGGGGGTAATGGAGGGTGCATTGTAATGTGTGGGGGGAAGGGTAATGGAGGGTGCATTGTATTGTGTGTGGGGGAGGGGTAATGTAGGGTGCATTGTATTGTGTGTGTGTGTGTGTGTGTGTGTGTGTGAGGGGTAATGGAGGGTGCATTGTAGTGTGTGTGTGTGTGTGTGTGTGTGTGTGTATGTGGAGGGGTAATGGGGGTGCATTGGATTGTGTGTGGGGGGAGGGGTAATGGAGGGTACATAGTATTGTGTGTGTGTGTGTGTATGTGTGTGGGGGCTAATGGGGGTGCATTTTATTGTGTACGTTGGGGAGGGGAGGGTTAATGGAGGGTGCATTTGTGTGTGTGTGTGGATGTGTAGGAGTAATGGCGGTGCATTGTATTGTGTGTGGGGGGCTAATGGGGGTGCATTGTATTGTGTGTGTGTGTGTATGGGTGTAATGGGGGTGCATTGTATTGTGTGTGTGTGTGGAGGGTTAATGGAGGGTGCATTGTATTCTGTGTGCGTGTCTGTGTGAGGAGGGTTAATGGAGGGTGCATTGTAATGTGTGTGTGTGTGTGGGGGGGGTTAATGGAGGGTGCATTGTATTGTGTGTGTGTGTGTGTGTGTGTATATATATGTGTGTGTGTAGGGGTAATGGGGGTGCATTGTTTTGTGTGTGTGGGGGAGGGGTAATGGAGGGTGCATTGTATTGTGTGCGTGTAGGGAGGGAAGGGTAATGGAGGGTGCATTGTAGTGTGTGTGTATGTGTGTGTGTGTGTGTGTGTGTGTGTGTGTGTGTAGGGTAATGGGGGTACAATGTATTGTGTGTGGGGGGAGGGGTAATGAAGGGTGCATTGTATTGTGTGTAGGGGTAATGGGGTGTATTGTATTGTGTGTGGGGTGGAGGGGTAATGGAGGGTGCATTGTATTGTGTGTGTGGGGGGGGGATTACAAAAGTGCAGTTTGGGGGAATATATAAATATTATTGTTAATAATAATAATAATAATAATAATAATAAAAAAAAAGGGGCAATATAGGGGGAATATTATGGAGAGAGGCAGTGTGGGGATATATTATAAAGAGAGCAGTATGAAGGGGACATTATGGAGAGAAGCTGTGTATGGGGACATTAAGGAAAGAGGCAGTGTGGGAGGTATTTTGGATAAGGGCAGTGTGGGGGGGATATGTTGTGAAGGAAGCACAGCAATTATTTATTCAGGGGCAAAGCATGGGAGATATTTATATTTATGGGGCAGTATAATGTTACTTTTATTTGTAAAGTTGCTGTGTGGGGAAGTGCTGCTGAAGAATAAAGAGGGATGTCTTCAGAGACGAGCAGTGGGCACGAAACCTCATCACGGCATCTGTACTGCGTGGAGACAAAAAGAATGGGATCGACTCAGAAGATGTCACCTATAAAGGTACCTTGATGTAAATGATTATTTGTGATACTGCCTGTGTCTTGTCAGTATTGTGGTTCCTGTATGGTCCGGAGTCTGATAACAACTCCCAGCATCTCCTCACCATTGTTAAGGACAAGCTAGGAGTTGTAGATTCCGGCATCTTCTGAGCCTTCCCATTGACTTGCATTGTAAAACACAGAACGTTTTCCGAGTGGAAAACACCAGAAGAATGGAGCGGCCACTTCTTTTAATCACTTGGTGGTTTTAGAAACCTGAAGTGGGTAAAAGATGTTCAAAATCCTGAGCCTGTGCACAGCAAGGAGATGCAGATGGTCATTCCAGTATTATAGTGGTTTTCATGGTGGGATCTGCCCCCAAAAATTTCATTGCACATTCCCTATGTGATATGTGTCCAAAATTATCACCAGTGACAACGACAGCTTCCCTGATCACCTATCTGTAGAATAGGTCATCAATATTAGTTCAGGAGGATCTGATTTTGTATCCATGCCCATCAGCTATGTGAGCCTGAGCTGTAATACTGGATGCAGCCGGGACTGCATGTTATATGGTCGTGGTACACAATCTACAAGTGCACAAAGATATTACACATTAACCACACGAAAAGTGGGCCTGTGTACCCCCAAATACCAGGGCTGAATTTTAGTCCCAGTCCGGCCCTGGGGACCGATATTAGGAACACTGGACAGGAGTGTAACAGACGCAGTCTAGGAGGACTGTTGGCACCAGAAAACCCAGCCACCGAGCACGGTCGGGTTCTGGACCCTAGGTCAGGGAGTACCTTCAAGCAATCTGATAATTAACCTGAGGAGGATAGTCTCTTTATGAACTTTCCTCAAGAGCTCAGAGATTGGTGGCATCAGCACAACGCGGGGGATAGAGTTCTCCAAAATACACAACCCACTGAAATCCTAAGTGCCAGCCACCAAGAGCACAGCTGCCATACACACGGCTAGCGGGGCCCCGAAAGCTTCAAGCCAAGGGGCCACGACTGTAAATCAATTTGTGCACGGAGGCAGGGCTCCGGACTTACCAAGTGACACTGGTGGGAGCGGGACCTGGACGGGCTCCCCCCGTAGAGACTGAGGTGCCTAGAGACTTTGGTTTACCATCTGTGTGAGTGTCTGCTTCATCCACCTGATCCAGCACCACGACTACCGTAGTGAGTAATCTTACCCCTGCACCCTGCTTCTCAAGGCCAAGCCACCCATTCACCAAATCCCCACTATCCAGGGCCTTCCCTACCTGCGGAGAGACTGACACCTGACTGCCCCATACCATCTGCTTCAGTACTCCCATTGGCAGCGGCGGTACTCCCCTTTACCGCAACCCGGAGGTGGCGTCAGGAACATTCATCCCCTGTAAATATCCCCTTACATTTGAAGTGGCCGCAAGCCCCCGGGTCCGGAGACCCTCGAGCCACAGCAACCCCAAATCCGAGCAGTTCGACTACTGCTGGGGCTGGATAAGGATGGCCGGATCTGGATAGTTATCCGGAGTTTCCTGAAAACTCCAGGCCCTTGGTCAGTGCACAGATACTAGGTATCCTGCGCAGATACGGAATTTTACTGTCTAAGTTTGCCCATCACTACCCCATGCCCTTTCAACCACAATTTTAAAACACATAATTCGGGTCCCCATAGACTTATATAGGGATTGGCATCCGGTCAGATATCTTGGATTAATTTGGTTCCCGAACCGGGTTTTGCTTTTTTGTTGTTCTTTTTAATCAAATTGGACCCGCCGATCCCAGATATCTGCGGGTTCGCCCATCACTAGTTATTATAGACAATGCTGTAACGTCCGGGTGGTGGAACCTCTGGGCCGTACACCGGTTTCCCTTGAGGAGGCAGCCAGGCAGGTCACCCCGCCAGAGGGTCTGGGTGCACGGTAGCCGAAGCACTGGTGGTAGTCAGACAGTCCGTAGGGGAGCAGGAAAGGTGGATGGAGTTCTGGACGGTGGTCCAGGTGATGAGGCTCAGAGTCCGAGGCCAGGTGGTAAGGTCAGGCGGGATCCGAGACTTGCTGAGCGATGGAACGGGTCACCAAGCGGAGCCAGGGACTGGAGACTGGCGGAGCTGCAGAGGTGGTGGCACATCCGCCGAAGTCACCGTCAGGGTACGGGAATGAGCGTGGTTCGGAGCGGCTGGCGTGGCAGGACAGGCTCTACGAGACAGGACAGGGTTAATGCAGGCAAGGTACAAGACAAAGCAATAGGGGACCTGAACACTAGCTTACTAAACACGTAGAACAGGCCCCGCCCACCAGGAAAGTGATTCTTAATATACCCTGTACCTGTCTATGTAATTTCCTGTTTCTCGGTGCTGGCCCTTTAAGAGAGGGTCAATGACCGCGCGCGCGCCCTAATGCGCATGCGCGAGGCCCGGGTGCCAGAAGCCAGAGGAGGGAGCGGTGAGGAGGAAGCAGGAGAGCCGGGCTGAGGCAGAGATGCCGACGGGCACTGGGAGCGGGGACCGGGCTGCCTGGGGACCGCAGGCGATGGGACAGGAAGGCTATGGAGCGGGGGACCGGGAAGCCTGGCACGGGAGCGGGTAAGCAAGGCAGAGGGACAGGGGAGCATGGCAGGAGAGCCGGGGAGCCTAGCAGGGGAGCCGGGGAGCGTGACAGTACCCCCTCCCCCACGCCCTCCTCCCCGCAAGCGGGACAGGAAGGCACGAATCAGAGGAGTGCCCACATTCTCCCGGGGCTCCCAGGACCTATCCTCGGGACCATACCCCGCCCAGTCCACCAGGAAATACTGCCGACCTCGTACGGTCTTCATGGCCACGATATCCCTTACCGCATAGATGTCATCGTCAGCGATGGGAGGAGGAGCAGTACCGGCATCAGCGGAGAAGGGACCAAGGACAACAGGCTTGAGCAAGGAGACATGGAAAGAGTTGGGTATCCGCATCGTGGCCGGGAGCAGCAGCTTGTAGGAGACTGCATTGATCTTGCTGATGACTTTAAACGGCCCGATGTAATGAGGACCCAACTTGTAGGATGGCAACTTCAATCTGACATACTTGGATGCAAGCCAGACCAGATCACCAGGGGAGAAACACGGGGGATCCAAGCGCCTTTTGTCCGCATGTCTCTTCATCCGCAAAGAAGCCCGCTCAAGGGAGATCTTGACAGAGCTCCATATGGCTGAGAATTCCTGGACCAGAGCATCTGCTGCGGGGACATCGGAAGCCGAGGATACTGGCAACGGAACAGAAGGCTGAAGTCCGTAAATGACTCGGAATGGAGAGCTGGAGGTGGACTCGCTGATGTGATGGTTGTGGGAGAACTCAGCCCAAGGAAGAAGCGTGGACCAGTCATCGTGATGGGCATTAACGTAGTGGCGCAGGAAGGAGGTCAGGATTTGATTGACCCGCTCCACTTGCCCATTCGACTGAGGATGGTAGGCCGAAGAAAAGTCCAGAGATACTCCCAGATGTTTGCAGAGGGCCCTCCAGAAGCGCGAGGTAAACTGAGTTCCTCTGTCAGACACAATGTGTGCGGGAAAGCCATGCAATCGGAATATATGTTGGATGAAGGAGTCAGCTAGCTCCTGGGCAAAGGGCAGCCCGGCCATGGGAATGAAGTGAGCCATTTTTGAGAAACGGCCCACCACAACCCATATGACTGTGTGTCCGGAGGATAAGGGTAAGTCCGTAATGAAGTCCATTGCGATATGTTGCCACGGAACAGAAGGAATGGGCAGAGGCAGGAGACGTCCATAAGGTAGGTGCTTGGGTGTCTTGTTCCGGGCACAGGACGGACAGGCCGAGACGAAGGTTGAGACGTCTTTATGGAGGGACGGCCACCAGTAGTGACGGACAATCGTGCTCCAAGTCTTCTTCTGACCAGCATGACCGGCGATCTTCGAGGCATGGCCCCAGTGCAGGACTCTCTGTCTGTCAGTATCTGGGACATAGGTTTTCCCAGGGGGTATCTGAGTTACCGTGACAGGATTCACCGGCATGATGTTGCTGGGGTTGATGATGGGCTGGAATGTCTCCTCCTCCGACTCCACGGGCACTAAGGACCTGGACAAAGCGTCTGCCCGCACGTTTTTGTCCGCAGGCCGAAAATGGAGTTGGAAATCAAATCGGGCAAAAAACAAGGACCAGCGGGCTTGTCGTGGGTTCAGTCTTTGGGCTGACCGCAGGTACTCCAGATTCTTGTGGTCTGTGTATATGATTACAGGGTATACTGCGCCCTCCAAGAGGTAGCGCCATTCCTCCAAGGCAAGCTTCACGGCCAGTAGCTCCCGATCCCCGATGGTGTAATTGCGTTCGGGTGCTGAGAAGCTCTTGGAGAAGAATCCACAAGTGACCAGCTTGCCGGAGGGGGAGTTCTGCATCAACACTGCTCCGGCTCCTGAGGAGGAGGCATCCACCTCCAAGGTGAACTGTCTGTTCAATTCAGAGCGATGGAGAACCGGAGAGGAAGCAAACGCCTGTTTCAAGGAGCAGAACGCGGCATCGGCCGCCGGGGGCCAGTCCTTAGGATTAGCTCCTTTCTTAGTCAAGGCAGAGAGAGGCGCAGTCAAGGCGGAGAAATGCGGGATGAATTGCCGATAATAGTTCGCAAAGCCGAGAAAGCGTTGGATAGCCTTCAGTCCGGAAGGAGGAGGCCAGTTGATGATGGCAGACACTTTCTCTGGGTCCATCTGCAGGCCAGTGTCCGAGATTACATAACCCAGGAAGGGAAGAGATGACTTTTCAAAAATGCATTTCTCGTACTTGGCGTACAGACGGTTCTCTCTAAGCCTCTGGAGAACTAGCTGCACGTTCTCTCTGTGGGTCTGTAGGTCCGGAGAGAAGACCAGGATGTCATCCAGATATACCACGACACAGACATAGAGGAGATCTCTGAACACGTCGTTCACCAGTTCTTGGAAGACCGCCGGAGCATTACACAGACCAAAGGGCATGACACAATACTCATAGTGCCCATCCCGAGTGTTGAAGGCGGTTTTCCATTCGTCTCCAGAGCGAATGCGAACCAGGTTATAGGCCCCACGAAGGTCCAACTTGGTGAAGACCCGGGCTCCTCGGAGCCGATCGAATAGTTCGGGGATAAGCGGCAAAGGGTATTTGTTCTTTACGGTGATCTGGTTTAAACCCCGGTAGTCGATGCAAGGGCGCAGATCACCCTCCTTTTTCTTGACGAAGAAAAACCCTGCTCCGGCAGGGGATGAGGACCTCCGAATGAACCCCTTTGCCAGGCTCTCGGTAATATAGGCAGACATAGCTCGTGTCTCCGCAGGGGACAAGGGGTATATTCTTCCTCTAGGAGGCGTGGTTCCTGGCAGTAAATCGATGGCGCAGTCGTAGGGACGATGAGGCGGTAGTACCTCTGACTCCTTTTTATCAAAAACATCCGAGAAGGACCAGTAGGCAGAAGGCAGTCCTGGTAGAGACTCTGGAACCGGAGGGCGTCGAACGGGCTGGATGGTTTTCAGACATCTCTCGTGGCACGAGGAGCCCCATCGGGTGATTTCACCTGTACTCCAGCTGACCGACGGTTCGTGTGTCCGTAACCATGGGAGTCCCAGCAGGATCTGATGAGACATACGCGGGAGGACGTAGAAGGTGATCTTCTCGGTGTGCAGAGCACCGATCCGTACTTCCACAGGCTTGGTGATCAGTGAGACGGTGTCAGAGAGGGGTCTCCCATCTACAGAGGCGATCACCAGCGGTTTCTCTAGTGGGAGGACAGGCACCTGGTACTTATCCACCGTGGCCTGCTGGATGAAGTTGCCTGCTGCTCCGGAATCAAGATACGCCTCTGCCGTGAACCGGGTCTCTTCTGTGGTGACTTGAATAGTCCAGGTAACGGAGTCTGAGAGTGTCCCAGCACCTAGGGTGGCCTCTCCTACCAGGCCTAGGCTTTGGAGTTTCCCGGCTTCTCGGGACAAGAGCGTAGCAGGTGTGTGCCAGCTCCGCAGTAGAAGCAGAGACCTTTTGCTAGTCGTTCTGCTCTGCGTTGCTCAGACTGCCTCAGGCGGTCAATCTGCATGGGCTCGTAGGTAGAAGCGCCAGGTGACGCCGACTGGGGAGCGATGGGCTTCAGTGGTGGGGAGGCGTGCCGCATCGGACGCCTCTCGCGGGACACCTCTTTGGATCGTTCCTGGAAACGAAGATCCACTCGAGTCGCTAGAGCAATCAGGGCATCCAAGGAGGATGGCACGTCCCGACCCGCCAGCTCATCTTTAATCCGACCCGAGAGTCCCTCCCAGAAGGCGGCGGTTAGGGCCTCATTGTTCCAGCCGAGTTCCAAGGCCAAGGTGCGAAACCGAATGGCGTATTGGCCCACCGTCAGAGTCCCCTGACGTAGCCGGAGGAGGGATGAGGCAGACGCGGAGGCGCGTCCGGGCTCGTCAAAGGTGGTACGAAATGCCTGCAGGAACTCCTGGATGTTGGTAGTTACCGGATCCTCCTTCTCCCACAAGGGGTTCATCCAGGCCAGTGCCTCTCCTTCCAGATGGGACATCATGAAGGCGACCTTGGCTTGGTCAGATGCAAAAAGGTGCGGCAGCTGCGTGAAATGGAGGGAGCACTGATTAATGAATCCCCTGCAGGTCTTGGGATCACCGGCGTACCGGGGTGGTGAGGCCAAACGGAGTTTGGAAGCATCCGAGGAGACTGCCACGGGAGCTGCGGTCGTGGGTTGTGCAGTGGGAACCCGAGATGCCACAGGCATGACCGCTGCTTGTAGTGCATTCAGACGGGCATCCACAGAAGTCATGAAGTTCAGCATACGGGTCTGGGTCTCACGCTGTCGTGTGAGTTCCTGCTGCAGGGCCGCTAGTGCTTCGGCGGGATCCATGGCCTGTTCTAGCTGTAACGTCCGGGTGGTGGAACCTCTGGGCCGTACACCGGTTTCCCTTGAGGAGGCAGCCAGGCAGGTCACCCCGCCAGAGAGTCTGGGTGCACGGTAGCCGAAGCACTGGTGGTAGTCAGACAGTCCGTAGGGGAGCAGGAAAGGTGGATGGAGTTCTGGACGGTGGTCCGGGTGACGAGGCTCAGAGTCCGAGGCCAGGTGGTAAGGTCAGGCGGGATCCGAGACTTGCTGAGCGATGGAACGGGTCACCAAGCGGAGCCAGGGACTGGAGACTGGCGGAGCTGCAGAGGTGGTGGCACATCCGCCGAAGTCACCGTCAGGGTACGGGAATGAGCGTGGTTCGGAGCGGCTGGCGTGGCAGGACAGGCTCTACGAGACAGGACAGGGTTAATGCAGGCAAGGTACAAGACAAAGCAATAGGGGACCTGAACACTAGCTTACTAAACACGTAGAACAGGCCCCGCCCACCAGGAAAGTGATTCTTAATATACCCTGTACCTGTCTATGTAATTTCCTGTTTCTCGGTGCTGGCCCTTTAAGAGAGGGTCAATGACCGCGCGCGCGCCCTAATGCGCATGCGCGAGGCCCGGGTGCCAGAAGCCAGAGGAGGGAGCGGTGAGGAGGAAGCAGGAGAGCTGGGCTGAGGCAGAGATGCCGACGGGCGCCGGGAGCGGGGACCGGGCTGCCTGGGGACCGCAGGCGATGGGACAGGAAGGCTATGGAGCGGGGGACCGGGAAGCCTGGCACGGGAGCGGGTAAGCAAGGCAGAGGGACCGGGGAGCATGGCAGGAGAGCCGGGGAGCCTAGCAGGGGAGCCGGGGAGCGTGACAAATGCTTTTCTTGAAATGCAGGTTTCATGCATGAAACCAATTAGCTGCAGTGATTTCAGATACGGAAATGTGCATTTGGTCTTTTGGAGGATATTATATATATATATATACATATATATATATATATATATATATATATACCGTATTTTCCGGCATATAAGATGACTGGGCGTATAAGACGACTCCCAACTTTTCCAGTTAAAATATAGAGTTTGGGACATACCGTATATAATCGAGTATAAGCCGTCCCGAGGAATGTGCCCATTGTTTAGTAATGTCCCCTGCAGAAATGTGCCCATTGTTTAGTAATGTGCCCTGCAGTAATGTGCCCATCATTTACTAATGTCCCCTGCAAGTAATGAGCCCATTGTTTAGTAATGTCCACTTCAGTAATGAGCCCATTGTTTTGTAATGTGCCCATCCTTGTCCCCCCTTGTAGTAATGAGCCCATTGTTTAGTAATGTACTCTTTCTTGTCCCCTATTATGCCGTTGTTTACACACAATAAACATTATTCTCACCTGTCCTCTGTTCCTGAGGTGACCTGAGCTGCTTCTTGTAGACCGCAAGGCACATACTGTAGACCCCTCCATGATAGCGTACAATGCAGGGGGCTGCTGTCTGCCATCATGGCTTTACTGCAGTTCAATGCTTTGCTGTGCCATAAAGAATTCAACTGCAATAAAGCGCTAACAGCAGCAGCTCTGTGTATGGGATGCGATCATGGAGGAGTGCTTCTTGCGGAACGCAGGCACATAGATCTCTCCATGATCGCATCCTGTACACAGGGCCACCGTCACTGCTGTCAGCGCTTTACTGCAGTTGAATGCTTTACGGCACCACAAAGTATTCAGCTGCAGTAAAGCCATGACGGCAGTGGCCCTGTGTACAGGACGCTATAACGGAGAGATCTATGGGCCTGCAGTCTGCCAGAAGAAGCTGAAAACACCGTGGGAACGGAGGACAGGCGAGAATAATGCTTATTGTGTGTAAATAAGGGACCGGTAGAAGGGCATCACTAAACAAAGGGCCCATGCAGCACTGTGCACTACTGTTTAAGATGACACCTGGCATATAAGACGACCCCCCCCACTTTTGAGAAGATTTTCAGGGTTTAAAAAGTCGTCTTATACGCCAGAAAATATGGTGTGTGTGTGTGTATACATATATATATATATATGTATATATATATATATATATATATACAATATACATATATATATATATATATATATATATATATATACAGTGCCTACAAGTAGTATTCAACCCCCTGCACATTTAGCAGGTTTACACATTCGGAATTAACTTGGCATTGTGACATTTGGACTGTAGATCAGCCTGGAAGTGTGAAATGCACTGCAGCAAAAAAGAATGTTATTTCTATTTTTTTACTTTTTTTAAATTGTGAAAAGTTTATTCAGAGGGTCATTTATTATTCAACCCCTCAAACCACCAGAATTCTGTTTGGTTCCCCTAAAGTATTAAGAAGTATTTCAGGCACAAAGAACAATGAGCTTCACATGTTTGGATTAATTATCTCTTTTTCCAGACTTTTCTGACTAATTAAGACCCTCCCCAAACTTGTGAACAGCACTCATACATGGTCAACATGGGAAAGACAAAGGAGCATTCCAAGGCCATCAGAGACAAGATCGTGGAGGGTCACAAGGCTGGCAAGGGGTACAAAACCCTTTCCAAGGAGTTGGGCCTACCTGTCTCCACTGTTGGGAGCATCATCCGGAAGTGGAAGGCTTATGGAACTACTGTTAGCCTTCCACGGCCTGGACAGCCTTTGAAAGTTTTCTCCCGTGCCGAGGCCAGGCTTGTCCGAAGAGTCAAGGCTAACCCAAGGACAACAAGGAAGGAGCTCTGGGAAGATCTCATGGCAGTGGGGACATTGGTTTCAGTCAATACCATAAGTAACGTACTCCACCGCAATGGTCTCCGTTCCAGACGAGCCCATAAGGTACCTTTACTTTCAAAGCGTCATGTCAAGGCTCGTCTACAGTTTGCTCATGATCACTTGGAGGACTCTGAGACAGACTGGTTCAAGGTTCTCTGGTCTGATGAAACCAAGATCGAGATCTTTGGTGCCAACCCCACACGTGACGTTTGGAGACTGGATGGCACTGCATACGACCCCAAGAATACCATCCCTACAAGCAAGCATGGTGGTGGCAGCATCATGCTGTGGGGCTGTTTCACAGCCAAGGGCCTGGCCATCTGGTCCGCATCCATGGGAAGATGGATAGCACGGCCTACCTGGAGATTTTGGCCAAGAACCTCCGCTCCTCCATCAAGGATCTTAAGATGGGTCGTCATTTCATCTTCCAACAAGACAACGACCCAAAGCACACAGCCAAGAAAACCAAGGCCTGGTTCAAGAGGGAAAAAATCAAGGTGTTGCAGTGGCCTAGTCAGTCTCCTGACCTTAACCCAATTGAAAACTTGTGGAAGGAGATCAAGAAGTCCACATGAGTCACCCAAAGAACCTAGATAACTTGGAGAAGATCTACATGGAGGAGTGGGCCAAGATAACTCCAGAGACCTGGAGAGGCCTGATCAGGTCTTATAAAAGACGATTATTAGCTGTTATTGCAAACAAGGGTTATTCCACAAAATATTAAACCTAGGGGTTGAATAATAATTGACCCACACTTTTATGTTGAAAATTTATTAAAATTTAACTGAGCAACATAACTTGTTGGTTTGTAAGATTTATGCATCTGTTAATAAATCCTGCTCTTGTTTGAAATTTGCAGGCTCTAACTTATTTGCATCTTATCAAACCTGCTAAATCTGCAGGGGGTTGAATACTACTTGTAGGCACTGTATATATATATATATATATATATATATATATATATATATATATATATATATATATATATACATATATATATATAGTACAGACCAAAAGTTTGGACACACCTCATCTCTAGAACAACTGTTAAGAGGAGACTTTGTGCAGCAGGCCTTCATGGTAAAATAGCTGCTAGGAAACCACTGTTAAGGACAGGCAACAAGCAGAAGAGACGTGTTTGGGCTAAAGAACACAAGGAATGGACATAAGACCAGTGGAAATCTGTGCTTTGGTCTGAGGAGTCCAAATTTCAGATCTTTGGATCCAAGCACCGTGTTTTTGTAGAAAAGGTGAACGGATAGACTCTACATGGCTGGTTCCCACTGTGAAGCACGGAGGAGGAGGTGTGATGGTGTGGGGGTGCTTTGCTGGTGACACTGTTGGGGATTTATTCAAAATTGAAGGCATACAGAACCAGCATGCCTACCACAGCATCTTGCAGCGGCATGCTTTTCCATCCGGTTTGCGTTTAGTTGGACCATCATTTATTTTTCAACAGGACAATGACCCCAAACATACCTCCAGGCTTTCTAAGGTCTATTTGACTAAGAATGAGAGTGATGGGGTGCTATGCCAGATGACCTGGCCTCCACAGTCACCAGACCTGAACCCAGTCGAGATGGTTTGGGGTGAGCAGGACCGCAGAGTGAAGGCAAAAGGGCCAACAAGTGCTAAGCATCTCTGGGAACTCCTTCAAGACTGTTGGAAAACCATTTCCGGTGACTATCTCTTGAAGCTCATCAAGAGAATGCCAAGAGTGTGCAAAGTAGTAATCAAAGCAAAAGGTGGCTACTTTGAAGGACCTAGAATATAAGACATATTTTCAGTTGTTTCACACTTTAAGTATTTCATTCCACATGTTTTAATTCATAGTTTTGATGCCTTCAATGTGAATCTACAATTTTCAGCGTCCCGAAAATAACGAAAACTCTTTGAATGAGAAGGTGTGTCCAAACTTTTGGTCTGTACTGTATATATCTATAAGTAATCTTGTGGGTAGTTTCAGCAGGTAAGAACACTTAAGGTGATAGTTCTAAAATCCAATTTTATTGAGCAAGTTTAAAAAATTCCAGAGCTCAATTGGTAAAGTGCAGGATCCATGCTGAACAGACCGTGAAGCTTGAGACCATGAAGAAGGCGGCTTCCCTATACCGCCAAAACGCGCAGTCTGATCAGCATGTATCCTGCACTTTACCAATTGAGCTCTGGAATTTTTTAAACTTGCTCAATAAAATTGGATTTTAGCACTATCACTTGAAGTCTTCTTACCTGCTGGAACTACCCACAAGATTACTTCTATTTCTGGCTGTGCTCTTAGTCCTGTTCCGTGCAACCAAGCAAGACCAGGTATTACTAAACCGGAGCTCCGAGGTCAGCTGGTCCACTGATTAATGTTATATATATATATATATATATATATATATATATAATATATACATACAGGATGGTCAAAAAGTAGGTGGACAGAAAATAATAACGTTTATTTTGATTTACAGTGGAACCTTGGATTATGAGCATAATTGGTTCCGGGATTGTGCTTGTAAACCAAGTTATTCTTATATCAAAGCAAATTTTCCCATAGGAAATAATTGAAACACCAACAATTGGTTCCACAAAAACCCAAAAATATTTACTGTATTTATACAAACTTATTACAGTAATACAAAATAATGTACTGTAAAAAGCATAAAACAAATTACACTGCACATTAGCTTATAATAGAATTGTTGGCGTGCGGGTCGTACACTATAAAGAGAAAAAATTATGTATAAATATGACCACCTTTATTCTAGTAGAATACTCAAAAACAAAAACACACCCCAAATCTATCCCCCCCAAAATAAGTGCAGAACTAAGCCAAATGTGGGGTTGGAACACTGCACAGGCAATTAGATTACAATCTAAGCAATGTGCTGTACTGGTGAGCAGAAAGAAAGTACAATACTATATCCACAAATACAGTACATATGGACAGAAAGTTACCTCCAGAGCAGGTCAGAGCATGATAAAAGGACAGAACCGGAAGTGTGCAAGGTGAATATTTGCTCTTATTGCAAATCATTGCTCTTAAACCAAGTTATACATTTTTAGAAAGCTTTGCTTTTCTTGCAAAACGTTCTCAAACCAAGTTACTCTTAATCCAAGATTTCACTGTATATATAAAATTATATTTACTAACACAAGCATAACATTGACAGTAATTAAATGTTATTCTGAACAATAATACAAAAGCCCTTACATTTTATCAACGCAGGTGCTCAAACTGTTTTCCATTACAATTTGCACAGCTTTGATGTCTGCCTCTTACACTACGACAAACATTTTGCACAAGTCTCTTTGGGTATTAATTTCTTGAAATGCATCTCTTATGTAATTTTTTAAAATCACTGACACTTTTTGGTTTTCGACTATAAACTTTGTCCTTGATTACTGCCTAAAAGAAAAAAATTCCATTGAGTTCAAGTCTGGTGAACTTGCCGGCCAATCAAGTGGGCCTCTTCGGGTAATCCATTTATTATGAAATGTTTCATCAAGATACTCGCGGACTACTCTTGAATAATGTGGAGGGGCCCCATCTTGTTGGATTAAAGGTTATTTGAATTAGGCTGTTGCTGTAACAGGGGAACAACTTGATTCATTAGAATTTCGAGATACTTATCTCCTGTGACTGTTCCACCAAAAAATATTGGTCCTAAAACACCAAAACTTGAAATACCATCCCAAACATTGACACCAGGCTCATTTAGTTGTTGCTCTAATGTTAAATGCATGTTCTCATTATACAATTATGTCTGTTAATATGGCCAGATAATTTAAAAGAAGTGTCATCACTCCACATAATGTTATCTAAAATTACTGGATTTTCTTCAATTTCATTAAGCATAATCTCACTAAATTGCAGCCGCCTGTCTGGATCATCCTCCAATAAACAATGAATTACACGTGGACGATGAGCTTTCCACCCAATAGAATTCAGGATTCGCATGATAGAAGCTCGTGAAATTCCCAATTCTAAAGATACTCTTCTGGTGACTTTTTTTGGACTCTGAACAAATGTTTCAGTAACAAGTTGTTTATTATTTTTTGTACAGGCTGTTTTGGGTCGACCAGTTTTTGGAGCATTAAGGATTGAGCCAGTGGCATCGAATTTGTCACGAATGCAGTAAATGGTTTGTCTCTTTGGGGCTTGAGTACCAAATGTTTCAACCCAATTTGCTCTAACGGTTTCAGCATTTGAGATTTCCAATACTCTTTTAAAATCCATTTTCTTTGATCTGTATTTAAATTATTTTCCATTATAAGTTATCTGAATTATCTGAAAAGAAAACAGATTTGGGGGAGATTTATCTGTGAAAACTGGATCTGTGAAACTGACTCAGTTGCCCTTAGCAAAAAAATCAGATTCCACCTTTCATTTTCCTAAGAGTCTGTGAAGAATTAAAAGTGGATTCTGATTGGTTGCTAAGGGCAACTGAGTCAGTTGCACTATACACCATGTTTGATAAATCTCCCCCTTCATAACCCTATTACACATACTCCCCCTTCATAACCCTATTACACATACTCCCCCTTCATAACCCTATTACACATACTGTCCACCTACTTTTGGAACACCCTGTATATATATAGATATATAGTGCCTTGTGAAAGTATGCATCCCCTTTGAATTTTTCAACCTTTTCCCACATTTCAGGCTTCAAACATAAAGATAACAATTTTTAATTTATGGTGAAGATTCAACAACAAGTGGGACACAATTGTGAAGTTGAATGAAATTTATTTCTTATTTTAAACTTTTTAAAAAAATAAATAACTGAAAATTGGGGCGTGCAATATTATTCGTCCCCTTTAAGTTAATACTTTGTAGCGCCAGCTTTTGCTGCGATTACAGCTGCAAGTCGCTTGGGGTATGTCACTATCAGTTTTGCATATCGAGAGACTGAAATTCTTGCCCATTCTGCCTTTGCAAACAGCTGAAGCTGAGTGAGGTTGGTTTGGAGTGTTTGTGAACAGCAGTTTTCAGCTCTTTCCACAGATTCTCGATTGGATTCAGGTCTGGACTTTGACTTGGCCATTCTAACACCTGGATATGTTTATTTGTCAACCATTCCATTGTATATTTTGCTTTATGTTTTGGATCATTGTCTTGTTGAAAGACAAATCTCCGCCCCAGTATCAGGTCTTTTGCAGACTCAAACAGGTTTTCTTCAAGAATGGTCCTGTATTTGGCTCCATCCATCTTCCCATCAATTTTAACCATCTTCCCTGTCCCTGCTGAAGAAAATCAGGCCCAAACCATGATGCTGCCACCACCATGTTTGACAGTGGGGATGGTGTGTTCAGGATGATGAGCTGTGTTACTTTTACGCCAAACATGTCATTTGGCATTGTGCCCAAATAGTTCAATTTTGATTTCATCTAACCAGAGCACCTTCTTCCACATGTGGTGTGTTTCCCAGGTGGCTTGTGGCATACTTTAAACAACACTTTTTATGGATATCTTTGAGAAATGGCTTTCTTTTACCACTGTTCCATAAAGGTCAGATTTGTGCAGTGTACGACTGATTGTTGTCCTATGGACAGGCTCTCCCACCTCAGCTGTAAATCTCTGCTGCAGTTCATCCAGAGGGATCATGGGGCTATTGGCTGCATCTCTGATCAGTCTTCTCCTTGTTTGACATGAAATTTTTGAGGGACAGCCGGGTCTTGGTAGATTTGCAGTGGTATCATACTCCTTCCATTTCAATATGATCTCTTGCACAGTGCTTCTTGGGATGTTTAAAGTTGTGGAAATCTTTTTGTAACCAAATCCAGCTTTAAATTTCTCCACAACAGTATCATAGACCTGCCTGTTGTGTTCCTTGGTCTTCATGATGCCTGTCTGTGCTTTAAACAAAAAACTGAGACTATCACAGAGCAGGGGCATTTATACGGAGACTTGATTACACACAGGTGGATTTATCATCATCATTTATTTAGGATAACATTTAATCATTCAGAGATCCTCAATGAACTTCTGGAGTGAGTTTGCTGCACTGAAAGTAAAGGGGCCAAATAATATTGCACGCCCCAATTTTCATTTTATTCTTTTTAACAAAAGTTTAAAATAAGCAATAAATATCGTTCACCTTCACAATAGTGTCCCACTTGTTGTTAATTTTTCACCATAACATTAAACTTTTTATCTTTATATTTAAAGCCTGAAATGTGGAAAAAGGTTGAAAAATTCAAAGGGGCCGAATACTTTCGCAAGGCATTGTGTATATACAGTATCTATATATACAGTGTGTGTATATATAATGTGCCGCTACCATGCCAGCAGCCGGCGCTGATCGGATCTGGGGCCTACGGTACGGCTCGAGGGGTTCCCGGGACCCAGGGGTCTCGCGGTCACTCCGAATAAAAGGGGGACGTATTTGTACGGGATTGATTGTAGAATGTCTGTGACGCCACCCACGGTGTGTTGTGAAGTGGGACACCACCGCTGCTGTTGTGGGATACCCGGGGAAGATGTAATGGCAGCCACATGTTAACTCCACCGTGGGTAGGGATGGTTGCCCCGGGGCCCAGTGTCTCTGTGCAGAGTAAGGCGACGACAGGGGCTTGCACGCCCAGATGGACCAGGGGATAATTGGTTACTCACTATTAAATGAATCACACTAGTCTTTTGGTAAACAAAAGTGCTGGTGGCCGGCCACCGCGGCCGGTTGTACTCTGGTCCGCCCACCTGGGCTGATGGTCGCTGTCCTTTCCTCTGCACTGTTTTGTGTATTGTGGGCTGCCTGGTTTGGAACTCAGGAGTTCGCTCCCGGCTTTCTGTGTGCCTAAGGAGCTGTGCCCGCAGAAACTGACCCGTGGGATCTATGGGCCCTGGCTGTTGCCCTATCCCTCTTGTGGGTGGTTGTCTTCTTTCGGGACTTTGGTTGGGACAGGACCTGTAATCCTGCCCTCAATCAGTTAATTAGCTAGGCTGCTGGTTTCAGTCCTGGCTTCAGGGTCCTCTGTGCACGGTTTCCTGTCGGGTCTCCTGTGTCGGTACCGGTGGTCTCCAACCCTTTTCCGGTGCTCCTCAGATCTGCCGAGCCATCTTCCCGTCTCCTGCTGATGGAGACCACCGTCTGCCGCCTAGCCAAGGTACCAGGGCTCCAACCCTGGCACCGTTAAATTTGAACTTCCAGTGCTGGAGCTACACCTAGCTCCAGCCCACTCTCCTCTCCACTTGAACTACAAACTTCATCTGTCTGTTTTCCCACCCCGGGCTGTCTAGACCCCTAGGTGGGCGTTCCCTAACCACCTGGTCCCGCCCACTGGTGTGCCTGTCTTGCCCTAAGGGGGGGTGACTAGGGTTTCAGGTCGGCTGTATGTAACCTAGGTGAGGGAAGGTGTTATGCAGGGGCCTATGTGTGACTACCTGGTTTTGCCAGGGCGTCACATATACATATCGTATATATATATATATATACATATATATATATATATATACATACATACATATATATATATATATATATATATATATATATATATATATATGTGTGCCGTCAGCACCCCGTGGTGACACCACCCGTGGTGTGTGGTAAGGTGGAGGAGTACTACCGCTGCAGCTGGGAGTACCCGGGGGAGATGGAGTGAGCAGCTAGGTGTTTAACCCCTCCACGGTTAGGGGGGATTCCCCGGGACTCAGTGATGGTGTTGGGGAGTGCCGTTAGGGGTGAAAGAGTCACTTGCGTACTCACTCAGTCCATAAAGCTGACACCGACAACTTGGTAAACCAAACTTCTGGACATTGCTGCCACTGAGGGGAGCTAGTTTGGGTCCCGTTCCCGCTAATGTTGCCTGATGATCTGTGACCTTTCCCTTGGCACTCTTGTCTCTTGTTAGTTGGCCCCTGTAGCTTGAAACTAGTCGGGTCCCGCTCCCCAGTGTGGCTAACTGAGGGAGATTGCTCTTAGGGTTCACACTTTGGATTTCCTGGATCGATTTTGTGGAAAGTCCTATCCCCTCGTTGCGCTAGTACCCCGATTTTGGAGCGGGTGGAGAGCAGATCTTGAAGGCTTGTATCCTTCTCCTGAACAACTATGTTGAATAATCTTTGTTTTCAGATCATTTGAGAGTTGTTTTGAGGAGCCCATGATGCCACTCTTCATAGGAGATTCAAATAGAACTACTTGCAAGTGGCCACCTTAAATACCTTTTCTCATGCTTGGATACACCTGCCTATGAGGTTCAAAGCTCAATGAGGTTACAAAACCAATTTAGTGCTTCAGTAAGTCAGTAAAAAGTAGTTAGGAGTGTTCAAAACAAAAAATCGATAGGGGGGCCCATAATTATGCACCTGTCAAATTTAGTTTAAATGCAGATTGCACATTTTCTGTTAGTACAATAAACCTCATTTCAATCCAGAAATATTACTCAGTCCATCAGTTATTAGATATATGAAACTGAAACAGCTGTTGCAAAAACCCAAATTGTTATAAAGAAAAAAGGTTAACATTAATAGGGGTGCCCAAACTTTTTCATATGACTGTAAATCCAAATGAAAAAAAACCCTCAAGATTTCTTTTAGGGTACCTTCACACTTTAGCGATGCAGCAACGATCCGACCAGCGATCTGACCTGGTCAGGATCGCTGCTGCTTCGCTACATGGTCGCTGGTGAGCTGTCAAACAGGCAGATCTCACCAGCGACCAGTGACCAGCCCCCAGCCAGCAGCGACGTGCAAGCGACGCTGCGCTTGCACGGAGCCGGCGTCTGGAAGCTGCGGACACTGGTAACTAAGGTAAACATCGGGTATGGTTACCTGATGTTTACCTTAGTTACCAGCTCACACCGCTTAACTTAGCGTGTGCAGGGAGCAGGAGCCGGCACTGGCAGCGTGAGAGCTGCGGAGGCTGGTAACGAAGGTAAATATCGGGTAACCACCTTGGTTACCCGATGTTTACCTTGGTTACAGCTTACCGCAGGCTGTCAGACGCCGGCTCCTGCTCCCTGCACATTCAGGATTGTTGCTCTCTCGCTGTCACACACAGCGATGTGTGCTTATCAGCGGGAGAGCAACAATAAAAAAACGAACCAGCACTGTGTGTAACGAGCAGCGATCTCACAGCAGGGGCCAGATCGCTGCTCAGTGTCACACACAGCGAGATCGCTAATGAGGTCACAAAAAACGTGACTCAGCAGCGATCTCAGTAGCGATCTCGCTGTGTGTGAAGTACCCCTTAAGTACCCCTTACTCTTAAAGATTTATTCCAATCTGGCCAAGATATCTATTTACAGGATAGGTGATTATTTGCTGATCTCTTCAGTCTGATCCCAAGTGATTAGCAAACTATCACCTATCATGTAAACAAATAACTTTCCCAATTTAGAATAAAATTTTAGTCCAATAATTTCCTTAATTTAGGTCCGTTCCTGGACAAAAGGAAAAAAAACTGCACCATTTGATCAATTTCTAAAAAACTTTTGCCTCTGTGATTATGCAAATTCTAAGCAGAATTGCAAAAGAATAACCTGGACTTTGTGTATTTATTCTTTTTAGATGTTTTATAAGGATTTTATAAGGACATAGCTAAGAGGAAGTTGGCTCGGCATGGCCCAGATTGCCGGATTTCATGGGGGCGATAACAAGCTGCTCTGCCTTGGTTTGTGTAGGACAGCATACTGAATCCTTTTCCGTGGTAAAGAAAAGCTTAGCTACAACTAACCACATATAGAAAATGTATTATAAGAAATCCAGCATGCTCATTTTATGTAAATATGAAATTCACATAAAAAATAATTTATTAAGATAGTAAAATTAGCATCTCTAATGATGGGTTCATATTAAAAAAAAAAAAATACTATTTATATAATTCCCTGACATAACCTAAGTAGTTCCCGTCAGGACTTACCCTCTAAGAAAACAGCACTCAAGACAGTGTAATTACTTCCACCCACAGAGATCGCTGTGTAATTCGATGTACTGTCAGTGGTATGTGTTTCACAACAGTGGGGCGCAGTATGTCACAATACCGTGCCATGTCTTAAAAGAAATATACAGGCAATTATCTATAAGAACGTAGCATTTAAACTGATTTCTTGAAAGTACACAATATGACTAAAATATTATTTTTTTTGACTGACATTGGTTATTGTTTGTTCTGTAAAACTGACATGTCATTTACCAAAAGGGCCTGGCAATAAGTAATAAACGAGCAGTGATATAGTTAGCTTCTCACAATATGTAATGAGTGAAGTGATTCATTTCTATGTTTATATAAAAGATTTAATTCATGTGCTAAAAGCATTCTGTACCCTGTCAGTAAAGCTGTTGCATAGATTTCAGTCTAAGTACCCGGCCTTACATCTCATAGCTTCTGGCAGAGCCTGCGCCAGCACCCAACAAACATGGTCAAATGTTGAGGTCCACAGCGCCTTCAATGCCCACTTTGTCCAAGTCTCATTTTGGGACTCGCACAGCATATATGGAGATGACTCAGGAGATGAGCCCACTACATACAACATGGATGTTACAGGGCTGGAATATGGAGCTGGCTCAGGAGATGAGCCTGCTTCAGACAACATGGCTGTGTTTACAGGGCTGGAATATGGAGCTGGCTCAGGAGATGAGCCTGCTTCAGACAACATGGCTGTGTTTACAGGGCTGGAATATGGAGCTGGCTCAGGAGATGAGCCTGCTTCAGACAACATGGCTGTGTTACAGGGCTGGAATATGGAGCTGGCTCAGGAGATGAGCCTGCTTCAGACAACATGGCTGTGTTTACAGGGCTGGAATATGGAGCTGGCTCAGGAGATGAGCCTGCTTCAGACAACATGGCTGTGTTACAGGGCTGGAATATGGAGCTAGCTCAGGAGATGATCCTGCTTCAGACAACATGGCTGTGTTACAGGGCTGGAATATGGAGCTGGCTCAGGAGATGAGCCTGCTTTAGACAACATGGCTGTGTTACAGAGCTGGAATATGGAGCTAGCTCAGGAGATGAGCCTGCTTCAGACAACATGGCTGTGTTACAGAGCTGGAATATGGAGCTAGCTTAGGAGATGAGCCTGCTTCATACAACATGGCTGTGTTACAGAGTTGGAAAATGGAGCTGGCTCAGGAGATGGGCCCGCTCCATACAACATGGAGGTGTTACAGAGCTGGAATATGGGGCTGGCTCAGAATATAAGCATGCTCAATACAACATTGCTGTGTTACAGAGCTGGAATATGTAGCTAGCTCAAGAGATGGGCCCGCTCCATAAAGCATGGCAGGGTTACAGAGTTATAGAGTTGGAATATGCAGCTGGCTCAGTAAATGAGCCCGCTCCATACAACATGGCTGTGTTACAGAGCTGGAATATGGAGCTGGCTCAAGAGATGGGCCCGCTACATAAAAGATGGCAGTGTTACAGAGTTATAGAGTTGGAATATGGAGCTGGCTCAGTGTATGAGCCCGCTCCATACAACATGGCTGTGTACAGAGCTGGACTATGGAGCTGGCTCAAGAGATGAGCTCACTCCATACTACATGGCAGTGTTACAGAGTTGGAATATGGAGCTGGCTCAGGAGATGAGCCCACTCCATACAACGTTGCTGTGTTATAGAGTTGGAATATGGAGCTGGCTCAGAAGATGGGCCCACTCCATACAACATGGCTGCATTACAGAGCTAGAATATGGAGCCAACTCAGGAGATGTGCCTGCTCCGTACAACATGGCTGTGTTACAGAGCTGGAATACAAATCTAACTACTACTAGCAGAGTGCACACACCGAGCCAAGACAAGGTCTTTCATGTAGCGTGCTGGGGCTTAAGGAGTCAATCCCTTGCCCACGACTACCGCCACACACCACTCTACAACAACATAATGTATGGATTTGTGGCTGGTAAACCATGAACACTGATCTTTCCATAACCTCATCATATTGGGGGGCATGAGTAAGACCCTGACTAATCTAGCTATGATGGCATATCCTTAGTGATAACCCACCAATATCAATGTCATGGAAAACCCAATATGCAACTTTATACAAATCGTGCTGTTCCAAATCTGTTAGTGCATAGCAGGGAAAGATTATATCAGATTTAGGTCTAGTATTCATTTCCAGTTAAACAACTCATTGTAACTAGATCCATCTTACTCTGGGTTATGTCTTTTGTTCCTATTATATCTGTTCTTAGGAGCACCATGTGTTAGATGGTGGCAGAACTCCAATTCCTATACTCCAGTTTCAAGTTATATATTAGAAGTATTACACAACCATCATCTCTAATAAGATAATATGACCAGTACCCCCCGTGAAGCCATTAATTCCTTGTGGAAGGGGAACAAATATAAAAAACAATAAAAGAAAAGCTGTCTTTGTTGCCCATAGCACATAGCTGTGGCCACCACCACCGGGCTCTTATATACAGCATTCTAACATGCTGTATATGTGGCGCCCTGGCCTAGCCAAACAAAAACCCTTGTTGCATCCCTCCAGTGTCTGATGTCCACACCAGGTTGGGCGGAGCCAAGCGGTTGGCCCCACCCACCGAGGAGGTCACAGGCCTGGAGGCGGGAAAAGTGACAGAACAGTGTAGGAGTTTGAAGAGTGAGGAGTAAGCACTTGGGTGTCTGGGTTTGTGGCCCAGGCACTGACAGCAAGGTTGGCAGACGGTGGTGGCCGTCTGCAGGAGTGGTGGAGCAACGCGGAACCGTAGGACCGGGGACGGGTGACGGCCCGCCGGTACCGACCGGGGAGCGAAGTGAAGCCAGCACACACAGGCAGGGCCATCGGACCCCGACCAGGCTTGGAGCTGCCGACAATAGTCAGATCCGAATGTGACTGGAACCCCAGGGGTTTCACAAAAGCAAAAGTCCCGATTGAAGGCAACAGCCCACACCGTGAGGGTATACAGCTACCGCCTAAGGCTAGAGACCCAAGGGCCAGCGTCTGCGGGCAAACTGACTCCTCCGGTACCCATACACCGGGGAGCAGACTACCGCTGGGAATCCATAGTAGTCAAAAAGAGAACATCAAGGTGCAGGGAAAGACAGCCGCCATCACCTGTCCGGGGAGAAACACTGCAGCCGGCTGCGGGACCCGTCCATCCAGCCGTTTGGTTTACCGAGGACTTTGTACCTTTCTTGCTGAGTGAGTACACCCATGCCATCCGGCACCGTGCCGCGCTGTCCCTGCAACCCTGCACCTCACCGACCCTGCCTCCCCATCACAACATCACCGGGACCACCAACCCCTACCCACGGAGGGGGAAAACAACATCCCAGCTGCTCCTTACCATCGCTTCCGGGATCCCCGTCATCAGCAGCGGTGGTGCCTATCTTCACCACGACCCGTGGGTGGCGTCACGGACTAAATCCCCCAAACCAACCACCCCTTTCACTCACGGGCGAGGAGCGCCGCTCGAGTCCCCGGATCCGGCCCACCGCTCGAGCCACCGAGCAGCCGCAGCAGCGCCGGACCCGAGCGTTAGCGAGAGCGCAGCAGCGACAGCGTCCTCCCCGCCCGCGACATATATAAGAGCCCAGGCCGGGGGTATAACATAAAAAACACTTTATAATACTTACCTAACGGTCACGCGTTGGGCCTTATGGGTGTCTCCGTTGTCCGGTGCCGGCGCCTCCCCTTTTGGCCATCTTTGTCCTCTTTCTGAAGCCTGTGTGCATGACGTGGCTACGTCATACACACTCGCCAGTCCTGCTCAGGACATGAATGCCAGCAAGTGTGTATAACGTCGGACCCGTCATGTACCGCGGCTAGAGAAGAATAACAAAGATGGCTAAAAGAGGCGGCGCCGGTACCGGACAACGGAGACGCCTATAAGGCCTACCGCGCAACCGTTATGTAAGTATTATAAAGTGTTTTTTATGTTATACCCCCGGCCTGGGATGTTATATACAGCGTCTTAGAATGCTGTATATAAGAGCCCGGTGGTGGTGGCCGCAGCTTATAGGCCAAAACAGTGGTGACAGGTTCCCTATAAGGTCTGGAGACTGGTTAGGTCATTTAACGACCTTAATGTGCTTTTATTGATGCACTCCTTTGTTGCCTTGGCTGAATGTTTACCACCATTCAGTGTTATCACCATTCAGCTACAGCCAATGGGAAGACACCACACCCTTCTTATCCCCCCTCTTGTCTGCTGGTCACTGCCAGAGATAGTTTTGTATTACTATTAGTGTGTCTGGTTCCTGCTCTGTTTTGACTATTGATCCCTGTGTTTTGAGCTCTGCCTGCTCATTGACTTCTCTCCTGCCTGCCGTTTTTGTACCTCGCCACCATCTCCGGTTTTGACTTCTGCCTGATTTCCTGAATACGCTCCTGCCTGCCGATTTTGTCCCTTTTTGTGCCTCCTGGTTTGGATCCTGCCTGACGACCACTCTTTCCTGGATTGCAGCCTTCCATAGGCAGTGATCTCCTAGACCTTGTGCAATTCCAAATCCCTGTATAAGGGTTAGAGGGGTTCAGGGTTCTTGAGATCCTCCCAACTTGGTGGCTAGCCCTAATCTGTCCGTGACAGTCATCCTGAGTCTGTGGTCAAGGTCAGATGTTACAGACAATGGTAAAGATCCAAACCAGAAGGCACAAAAAGGGACAAAATCGGCAGGCAGGAGCGTATTCAGGAAATCAGGCAGAAGTCAAAACCAGAGATGGTGGAGAGGTACAAAAACGGTAGGCAGGAGAGAAGTCAATGAGCAGGCAGAGCTCAAAACACAGGGATCAATAGTCAAAACAGAGCAGGAACCAGACACTAGTAGTAATACAAAACTATCTCTGGCAGTGACCAGCAGACAAGAGGGGAGATTAGAAGGGTGTGGTGTCTTCCCATTGGCTGTAGCTGAATGGTGGTAACTTCAGCTGAAAGACGCATGCCACCTACAGTCAGCAAGTGGTACTGCAGGTCCCAGGGAAACCCACCTCAGTGGATGAGCGGAGCATGCGCCCACACGAGCCTCTGGCACCGACTCCTTTCCTATCACCAGCACAGTCCATGGCGGAAATACGGTGAGGCCTGGTGACCGAAGCAGAAGTCACAGGAGCGGACTCTGATGAGGGCGTGACATTGTCATGCTGGAAGACCCAGCCACGACCCATTTTTAATGTCCTGGCGGAGTGAAGAAGGTTGTCACTCAGGATTTTACGGTACATGGCTCCATCTATTGTCCCATAGATTCAGTGAAGTAGTCCTGTGCCCTTAGTAGAGAAACACCCGAAAAACATGTTTCCAACTCCATGCTTGACAGTGGGGACAATGTTCTTTGAGTCATAGGCAGCATTTCTCTTCCTCCAAATACAGTAAGTTGAGTTAAGGCCAAATATCTCAATCTTTGCCTTATCTGACCACAACACCTTCTCCCAATCACTATCAGAATCATCCAGGTGTTCATTGGAAAACTTCAGACAGGCCGGCTGCACATGTGCCTTGTTGAGCAGCAGGACTTTGCTGGCACTATAGGATTTTAAGCTATTACGACATTATGTGTTACCAATGGTTTTCTTGGTGATAGTGGTCCCATGTGCCCTGAGATCATTAACAAGTTCCCCCGTGTAGTTTTAGGCTAATCTCTCACCTTCGTCATGTTCCTGGATACCCCACAAGGTGAGATTTTGCATGGTTTTCCAGACCAATGTCGATTGAGACTCATTTTGTATTTCTTCCATTTTCTTACTATTGCACCAACAGTTGTCTTCTTCTCACCCAGTGTCTTACTTATGTTTTTCTAGCCCATTCCAACCTTGTGCAGGTCTATGATCTTGTTTTTGATATTCTTAGAAAGCTCTTTGGTCTTGCCTATGTCGTAGAGGTTAGAGTCTGACTGATTAATTGAGTGTGTGGACAGGAGTCTTTTATACAGGTGACAATTTAAGACATCTGTCTGTAATGGAGGTAACAAGTTGATTAGGAGAGTCTAAGTGGTCTGTAGAAGCCAGAACTCAGAATGGTTGGTAGGGGATCAAATATTTATTTCTCTCTGCAAAATGAAAACATATATTATTATAAGTTATACAATGTTATTTTCTGGATTTTACTTTGGATACTCTATCTCTCACTGTGAAAATTAACTTACCCTTAAAATTATAGACTGTTCATGTTTTCGTCAGTGGGCAAACGTACAAAATCAGCAGGGGATCAAATAATTATTTCCTTCACTTATGTTGGTATATGGTGGCCCCACAATTATATATATATATATATATATATATATATATAGCAATTCAAAAGCAGGAGCAGCACTGAACTAGTTGTGGTGCAAGATCCTTCTAATCAGTCTCACCCAACTCCAATATGCAGCAAGAAAATGAGGGCAGCACTCCAGTGACGGTTTTTATCCCTTATTAAAATACCTGTATTCTGTATTTGATATAGTTGTCGCAGGCGGAGGAGGGGACTGCCGCTACTGCTCGGTGGTGCTCGAGCGGTGGGCCGGATCCCGGGGACTCGAGCGGCGCTCCTCGCCCGTGAGTGAAAAGGGTCTGGGGATTGGATTGTGGGGATTTGGTTATTGTCCGTGACGCCACCCACGGTTGTGGTGATAGGGAGCAGCTTGGTTGTTAGTTCTCCCCTCCGTGGGTAGGGGGTTGGTTGTCCCGGGGCCCGGTGATGGGGTAGGGATGGATGACAGGCGGGTTACAGGGCCTGGTGAGGTACAGGGTCGTGGGGGCAGCGCTGTGCCGCACGGCACGGTGGTACTCACTCAGCCAATGATGAGGACACAGTTCTCGGTAAAACACACGGCTGGATGGACGGGTCCCACAGACGGCTGCGGTGTTGTTTCTCCCGGCAGGTTGATGGTGACTGCCTTTCCCTGCACCTGTGTACTGTAAACGGTTCCAATGGGTTCCCACCGGTAACCCGCTCCCCAGCTTGGATATGGGCTGGAGGAGCCCCTTTTGCCCGCAGGCTCTGGCCCTGGGAAATTTAGCCTTGGCGGTGACTGTGTTTCCCTCTCTCGGTTGGACTGTTGCCTTCTGTCGGGACTTGGCTGCTGGGAAACTCAGGAGGTTCCCTTCACTAACGAATTTGGCAAATTCACGGCGACTCCTAGCCTTGCCGGGGTCCGTACGCCCCTGCCAGATGGTGCTGGCTTCTCTTTGCGTACCGGTCCTGTACCGCCGGGCCACCGCCCGTCCACGGTCTTTACGGTAGACTCCGATAGGCCACTCCTGCAGACGGTCACCATCGTCTGCCAACCTTGCTGATCTGTCCGGGCCACACACCCGGATGCTGTCAGATAGTTGCTCCACTACCACACTTTTCTTCCTCCAACTTCAAACTCCACAACTAAAACTAAACTGTCTCCTTTTCCCGCCTCTAGGACTGTGAACTCCTCGGTGGGCGGGGCCAACCGCCTAGCCCACCCCCTGGTGTGAACATCAGCCCCTGGAGGAAGGCAACAAGGGTTTTTTGTCTGACTTCGGTGTGCCTGACCGGGAGTGTGGGGTGTGCTAGTGTTGTTCTCTGTGGCCCCTGGCTTGTCCAGGGCGCCACATTCCCCCTTAATAAAATGCAGACCGTCCGCGGGCTGCCCGTCCATCACCAGTTTTATTTTCACAACTGAAAAGATAAACGGTAAAACAGGGATTACAATTAAAATAACATCTTCCCACATCGGGAGGTACTCTTACTTAAACGTTACGGTTTACGGCTTCTGCTCTCTCCCACCCAAGCAACCTGGCCCTGATGCTGCCCCTAAGGAAACAGGCAGCACCCCTTGACCCCAGTCCAGCACAAGTTGCCCGAGCGGGTTCTGTCCTTTTCAGGGGACCCACGTCCATGGGGAACCCCTGAATCCCCCAGAGGATTGCCACCGGTTCCGGTGGTGGCTGGGCCCCAGCCTACTCCACTGCGGGCCCTTCCTCCAATCTGCCTCTCCGGAGGCGGTAACGGTGAAAGCCACAAAACATTTTTATTTACATGCCGCAAGTTTGTGGTTGCCCTGCTAGTTCTCGGGCCTGTTCGTAGTAGTTTCTACGCATAATTTGAAAAGGGGGTCCTAACTGGGACCAGTTGCCGGCAACGACCGGTTCTAATCAAGCAGCAAATCAGGTGAATCTCCGGTTAATCATTCTTTTTCATTTTCAAAACTGTAAACAGCACTCTGGTGGTCCCAACGGGGAACAACTGCAACGGGACTCCGCTGCCATTATTCGGATTCCTCGGCATCGGTCGGGGGAGGGGGCGCGGTACACACACGGGCCTCTTGGCTACCCCTCAACTTTGCATCTAGCGCAAACCACCCTCTCTCCCCGCAGTGACGGGTGTACTGTACCAGGTCTCCGGGCATTAGATTGCGGCCTGGATGCTCCTCTGGCAGGTGGGCATTAACATCCCGCCGGGCTATAAAGACCTCGGCCTCCAGGCCCGGTTCATAGATGAAACCATAGCCCCGGTGGACATCAAACCGCCTCACCTGCCCTTCCTACAGGGGGCCCCGGACACGGAAGGTTGCTTGCCTCAGACTCTCCTTTTCCCGGATCGTACGGGCCACCATCTCCGCCTTCTTCCTCTCTCTCTCGGCAATCTCTGGGCCCAGCAGTGTCGGGTCCCTGTCCCAATACGGAGCTACTGCGAGCTCCGGCGCACGGGTCGGGCCCCGCGAGACCTTCTGGACACTGCCCACCACTGGTGATCTGGGTGGAAGGTCCTGCGGTGACCTGGCCTGGGGTGCTGCTTTGCAGCGGCAACCCGGTGCAACCTCAGCCGAGGTGTGGGGGATGGGCACAGGGGTCTTCCTCCGCTGGGCCTTCAGCACGGAGCGGTCTGTCGGCTCCGGCTCGGAGAGTTTTTCGGGGGATGCCTCCGGCTCAGGCTTCTGCACCTTCCAGGGTAGCACTTCCGGTCGGTCACGGGCTCCGGTTACAGGTCGATCCGCCTGGGCGGACATGCAGGGTACCGCTACCGGTTGCGGGGGTAGCGGGCCTAGTGGCGGGGTCACGGTAACCGATACGGGTAGTGAGGGAGGTAGCAGGGCGAGTGGGTTTAGACCGGGTCCCGCAGCCGCGATGACCGACCCACTAGGGGTATCGGGGCGTGGGTCACTCACCCTCCCTTCCGAAGCTCCCTCCTCTTCGCGTCTCCGCACGGTCGCTATAACCTCCGCCATGTCGGCCTCCCACTCCTCCAAGAGGAGCTGCATCTTGACCTGCAGCCGTTGTTGGAGCTGCGCGGTCCGGATCTCCACCCATGCCGCGGTTCCAGGCGCGGGGGCTACGGTGCTACGGGACAGCATGTACATCTTTCTGGCGGCCTCTTCCAGGAACAAGATGGCCGCAGGGTCCTGGCGTCCCTGCTTTTATAGCCGCGGGCTACATGCGGCCAGACGCCATCAGTCCCCCTTAGTCTCTTTCCGGCTCCTCCTCTACAGGGGCGTGGCTTTGGCCTTCGCGCCTCCACTACTCGAGGAGACGATTGAGCGGGAATTTTTCGCGCCCAAGATGGCGGCTTCACAAATTTTTCGGCCGGATACCTCCGGCGGTCACACAAGGCGCACTTCCACCAGTTGGTAGAACGGTAGGATCCTGTTCGTGACGCCAAGTTGTCGCGGGCGGAGGAGGGGACACTGCGCTCTCCCACTGCTCGGGTCCGGCCGCTGCTGCGACTGCCGCTACTGCTCGATGGTGGCTCGAGCGGTGGGCCGGATCCCGGGGACTCGAGTGGCGCTCCTCGCCCGTGAGTGAAAAGGGTCTGGGGATTGGATGGTGGGGATTTGGTTATTGTCCGTGATGCCACCCACGGTTGTGGTGATATTGGTGACACCACCGCTGGTCTAGACGGGGATCCCGGGAGCGGTGACAGGGAGAAGCTTTGTTGTTAGTTCTCCCCTCCGTGGGTAGGGGGTTGGTTGTCCCGGGGCCCGGTGATGGGGTAGGGATGGATGACAGGCGGGTTACAGGGCCTGGTGAGGTGCAGGGTCGCGGGGGCAGTGCTGTGCCGCACGGCACGGTGGTACTCACTCAGCCAATGATGAGGACACAGTTCTCGGTAAAACACACGGCTGGATGGACGGGTCCCACAGATGGCTGCGGTGTTGTTTCTCCCGGCAGGTTGATGATGACTGCCTTTCCCTGCACCTGTGTACTGTAAATGGTTCCAATGGGTTCCCACCGGTAACCCGCTCCCCAGCTTGGATATGGGCTGGAGGAGCCCCTTTTGCTCGCAGGCTCTGGCCCTGGGAACTTTAGCCTTTGGCGGTGACTGTGTTTCCCTCTCTCGGTTGGACTGTTGCCTTCTGTCGGCACTTGGCTGCTGGGAAACCCAGGAGGTTCCCTTCGCTAACGAATTTGGCAAATTCACGGCGACTCCTAGCCTTGCCACCGCCCGTCCACGGTCTTTACGGTAGACTCCGATAGGCCACTCCTGCAGACGGTCACCACCATCTGCCAGCCTTGCTGATCGGTCCGGGCCACACACCCGGACGCTGTCAGATAGTTGCTCCACTACCACACTTTTCTTCCTCCAACTTCAAACTCCACAACTAAAACTAAACTGTCTCCTTTTCCCGCCTCCAGGACTGTGAACTCCTCGGTGGGCGGGGCCAACCGCCTGTCCCACCCCCTGGTGTGAACATCAGCCCCTGGAGGAAGGCAACAAGGGTTTTTTGTCTGACTTCGGTGTGCCTGACCGGGAGTGTGGGGTGTGCTGGTGTTGTTCTCTGTGGCCCCTGGCTTGTCCAGGGCGCCACATAATTATACAAAAGTTTATGTTATTTGGATATGACATATGTTCTGTCAAAACTTGTACAGTGGAACCTTGGTTAACGAGAACAATCCGTTCTGGGGGTGTGCTTGTTAACCAAGTTACTCGTTAGGCAAAGCAAGATTTCCCATAGGAAATCATTGCAATGCAGACAATTCGTTCCACAACTTGTTAAATGTCCCATCCTGGTCCCCTGTTGTGCTATTCCACACACGTACAAACACGTACAGACACACACAAACACACACAAACACGTACAAACACACAAACTCACACGCACATATTATATGCTCACCTTACCTTCCGTTCCATCGCCGGCCTGCTGGGACTTGCTGTTCAGTAGCACGGGCTGTGTATAGGGTACCATGACGACGAGGGAGGAACTTCCGCACCCAGAGCGCTGACGTCAAAGGCAGGAGCCTCTGATTAGTCAGCGCGCTGCCTTTGAGTAGCGTCTGACAGCAGAAGTTCCTGGCTCGTTGCCGATGGTTACCGATACACATCCTGGAACGGCGAACTACAGGATCCAGGAGGCCAGCGATGGAATGTAAGGTACACATATTATGCTCACCTTACCTTCCGCTCCATCGCCGGTCTCCTGGGACTTGCAGTTCTCCGGTACGGGCTGTGTATCGGGTTACCATAACGACGAGGGAGCAACGTCTGCTGCCAGAGCGCTGACGTCAAAGGCAGGAGACGCTTGCCTCTGATTGGCCAGCGCGCTGCCTTTGCGTAGCGGTGGGTGACAGGAAGTTCCTGCTTCGTCGCTATGGTTGCCGATGCACAGCCTGGAGTGGAGCAGCGAACTACAGGACCCAGGAGGCCGGATGGAACTGAAGGTACACATATTATATGCTCACCTTACCTTCCGTTCCATCGCCGGCCTTCTGGGTCTTGTAGTTCGCCGCAAGGACGTCACGATGTACCCGGGAACTACAAGATCAATGCGGCCGGCGGTGGAACGGAAGGCAAGGTGAGCATAATATTGTATGTGTGTGCATGCGTGTGTGTTTGTGTGTGTTTGTGCGTGCTTGTGTGTGTTTGTGTGGACTGCAAGTGCGGGTCAGAGCGCGGTGGATGGACGGAACCGGAAGTGTGTGAGGTGAGGATTTTGCTCGTACAGCAAAGCTTTCTTGTAAAGCGGGTTACAAATTTACAGAAAGCTTTGCTTGTTAAGCGAAATTCTCGTTACGTGGGTTACTCGTTAAGCGAGGTTCCACTGTATTTATATGTTTTTGAAACAATTGCTTTAATGAGATTTATAATTGGTAAGGGGATAAAAACCCTCACTAGAGTGCATTCTGTTGTACTGCTTGACAAAAGTCACTTGTGACTGAAACGTTGCTGTATCCTAGGAGCCAATAAAAGGCGTTTTCTTTCAAGTTGAAGCTGAGTGCTGCCTTCATTTTTTTGCCATATACAGTTCAGACCAAAGGTTTGGACACACCTTCTCATTCAAAGAGTCTTGTTTATTTTCATGACTCTGAAAATTGTAGATTCATATTGAAGGCATCAAAACTATGACTTAACACACATGGAATGAAATACTTCATAAAAAAGTGTGAAACAACTGAAAATATGTCTTATATTCTAGGTTCTTCAAAGTAGCCACCTTTTGCTTTGATTACTGCTTTGTACACTCTTGGCATTCTCTTGATGAGCTTCAGGAGGTAGGCACTGGAAATGGTCTTCCAAAAGTCTTGAAGGAGTTTGCAGAGATGCTTAGCACATGTTGGCCCTTTTGCCTTCACTCTACGGTCCAGCTCACCACAAACCATTTCGATTGGGTTCAGGTCTGGTGACTGTGGAGGCCAGGTCATCTGGCGTAGCACCCCATCACTCTCCTTCTTAGTCAAATAGCCATTACACAGCCTGGAGGTGTGTTTGGGGTCATTGCCCTGTTGAAAAATAAATGATGGTCCAACTAAACGCAAACCGGATGGAATAGCAGGCCGCTGCAAGATGTTGTGGTAGCCATGCTGGTTCAGTATGCCTTCAATTTTTAATAAATCCCCAACAGTGTCACCAGCAAAGAACCCCCACACCATCACACCTCCTCCTCCATGCTTCAGGGTGGGAACCAGGCATGAAGAGTCCATCCGTTCACCTTTTCTGCGTCACACAAAGACATGGTGGTTGGATCCAAAGATCTCAAATTTGGACTCATGAGACCAAAGCACAGCTTTTCACTGGTCTAATGTCCATTCCTTGTGTTCTTTAGCCCAAACAAGTCTCTTGTGCTTGTTGCCTGTCCTTAGCGGTGGTTTCCTAGCAGCTATTTTACCATGAAGGCCTGCTGCACAAAGTCTCCTCTTAAGGGTAAGTTCACACAGTGCGTTTTTCGCTGCGTTTTTGCGCAGTTTTCGGGTGCGTTTTTGCTCAGAAAACTGCATGACTTTGCTTCCCCAGCAAAGTCTATGAGTTTTCATTTTTGCTGTCTGCACACAGCGTTTTTTTCAGTTGCGTTTTTGTGGTGCCACAAAAACGCAGCATGTCAATTATTCCCGCGTTTTTCAATGCGCTTTTCATCCATTGAGTGCAATGGGATGTTGAAAGACGCAATGAGAAATGCAAATAGCTGCGTTTTGGTTTGTTTCTAAGACCAAAAACGCAGCTATAAACGCAGGAGGTGGGTACTAAAGTGACATGTACAGGAAGAGGATTCCTTCTGTCAGTAAATACAGAAGCGTGAATCCTCCCGGTACCATCACCGCCGCTTCCACCTCCAGTCCTGTGCATGTATGCTGCCGTGCGGCACCATGTTCGGGCGGGAGGTGGAAGCGGCTGCGAAAACAAAAGTGAACAGTAGAAAAAAAAAAAAAATCATACTCACCTGTCTGCAGACTCCCAGTGCCATGTCCGCTCCCATCTCCTCTCACGGTATCGCCGCTCCGGGTGTGTGCAGACGGCCGGGACACCTCCGATGCATGCAGGACCTGGTGATAGATCACCTGATGCAGTCACCTGACGCATCAGCTGATCGTAAGTATCGCGGTGACGCGGGCGCCCGGCCGGTTTAACCTATCAGCGGATGCGTCAGGAGACTTCATCCCTGATTACCGGCAGCTGCTGCAGCGATCGGACGGGATCAGACTCCTCCAATCGCTCCAGGAGCTGCCAGTAATCAGCACATAAGTGAGTATTTTTTTTTTTTTTTGCACTGATGCATCTGCTGATTGTATAAACGGCTTTTATACAATCAGCTGATGTGTGATGTGCTTCAGCCCCTAGAACCTGACACATCATCTGATCGCTTTGCCTTCCAGCAAATCCATCAGATGATATTGGATCCGGATTGGACGGCGCGGGACCCTTGACCCAGGATTACTGCGGAGGGGGGTTCTTTATTTCAATAAAGATGGAGTCACTAATTGTGTTGTGTTTTATTTCTAATAAAAAATATTTTTCTGTGTGTTGTGGGATTTTTTTATCTTTACTAGAAATTCATGGTGGCCATGTCTAATATTGGCGTGACACCATGAATTTCGGGCTTAGGGCCAGCTGATAATATACAGCTAGCCCTAACCCCATTATTACCCAGCGGGCCACCCGGCATCAGGGCAGCTGGAGAGTTGGATACAGCGCCAGAAGATGGCGCTTCTATGAAAGCGCCATTTTCTGGGGTGGCAGCGGGACTGCAATTCACAGCGGGGGTGCCCAGAAAGCATGGGCACCCTGCACTGTGGATTCCAATCCCCAGCTGCCTAGTTGTACCCGGCTGGACTCAAAAATTGGGCGAAGCCCACATCATTTTTTTTAAATTATTTCATGAAATTCATGAAATAATTAAAAAAAAAAGGGCTTCTCTATATTTTTGGTTCCCAGCCGGGTACAAATAGGCAGCTGGGGTTGGGGGCAGCCTGTACCTGCCTGCTGTACCTGGCTAGCATACAAAAATATGGCAAAGCCCACGTCATTTTTTTGGGGGCAAAAAACTCCTGCATTCAGTCCTGGATGGAGGATGCTGAGCCTTGTAGTTCTGCAGCTGCTGTCTGCTCTCCTGCAAATGTGTCGCCCTGGTCAAGCCAGGGGACACAGGTCACAACACCACCACACCCCACACTCCAGGTAGGCACATCACAGCTAACCAGAAATCCTTGTTGCCTTCCTCCAGAGGCTGATGATTCACACCAGGGGGTGGGCCAGGCGGTTGGCTCCGCCCACCAAGGAGATCACAGCTCTGGAGGCGGGAGAAACCAGGCAGTCAGCTCAGGGAAGAGCTTGAGAAAGGAGTCTAGTCAGGGAGGAGGAAGTGGAAGGAGTGGAGGAGTAGCCCAGGCAGGGCTAAAGTAAACAGCAAGTGGAAAGTGAAGGAAAGTGAAAGTGGAAAAGGAGGAAAGCAAGAAGTGGTGACAGAGCAGAGAGTGTGCAAAGCCTGAAGGGTCCAGCTTTGTGGAGGGCCAGAACAGCAAGGTCAGCGACGGCGGTGACTGTCTGGAGGGGGACCGTTTGGAAGTTCCTGGAAGGACCCCGTTGGCTGTGTGCCCGGTGGTCTGGAGCAGTGTTCCGAAGGACAGTCAGCACCAGGGCAGGGGCCTCTCGGACCCCAGCAAGGCTAGGAGTCGCCAAATTTGCCGAATCCGTCAGTGAAGGGGACGTAGATCCCCCAGCAACCAAGTCCCGATTGACGGCAACAGCCCAACCTGAAGCAGAGAGACACCGCCACCGCCAAGGCACCAGTTTCTCAGGGCCAGCGCCTGCGGGCAAAGTGTAGAGCTCCTCCGGCCCAGATTGTAGTCGGGGAGCGGGTAACCGGAGGGAATCCACCGCTACCATCAGTCAAACATAGGTGCAAGGAAGAGGGACATCACCGTCAACTACCGGGAGTGCAGGTGCAGCCGTCTGTGGGACCGTCCTACCAGCCGTTTGGTTTACCGTACAAACTGTGTCCAAGTCTCAGGCTGAGTGAGTACCACAGTGCCGCAAGGCACAGCGCTGCCCCCGCGTCCCTGCGCCCACCAGGCCCCGCACCTCACCACCCATCACCGGGCCCCGGGATCACCAACCCCTACCCACGGAGGGGCAACACAACACCTGGCTGCTCCCCATCACCATCCCCGGGATCCCCATCCAGAGCAGCGGTGGTGCAATCACCACAACCGTGGGTGGCGTCACGAACTATAACAATCCCCACACCCAACCACAATCCCCTTTCACTCACGGGCGAGGAGTGTCGCTCGAGAAACCCTGGGATCCGGCCCACAGCTCGAGCCACCACTGAGCAGCTGCCGGACCCGAGCAGAGGGGGTGAGCGCGGTGTGCTGACACCCTCCTCCCCGCCCGCGACAACTTGGCGTCACAAACAGGATCTTACCGCTCTGCCGTCTGGTAGAGGTGCGCCTTGTTACTGCCGGAGGTATCCGGCAGAAAAATTTCAGAAGCCGCCATCTTTGGCGCGAAGAGTTCCCGCTCGAGCGTCTTCTCGAGCAGTAGAGGCGCGAAGGCCAAAACCCCGCCCCGAGAGAGGAGGGGCCGGAAAGAGCTAAGGGGGACGCAGATGGAGAAATGGCAGCGTCCTCGAATTGGAGTGCGGGAATACCCGCCACCGGAGTACCCAAGCTCTGGGGGAAACGAGGCGGAGTAGCTTTTGAGGACTGCGGCCCGGGTGAACTCCCCGCCGGGACCGCTGCGTGGCTGGAGCGGGAGTTGGGCCGATTCTGCGTGAAGGTGAGGGCGCAGAGCCTGCAGCAGTTGATGGATTGGAAGGCATAGATGCGAAGGATGGTTGCCGTAGTGGGGGCCCGTGAGCAAGGGGCCGCTGCAGCCGTGCCGCGTCGCGATCAGTCCACCCAAACCCCAGAACCGGCCCTGATTGAGTGGGAGACGGACATCAGCACCGCGGCTGGGGGTCCGGAGAGAATGTCGTTGATGGAGGAAGAGGTCCCAAGCATGCCGCCTCCGCCGCCATTCCTAACGGCTGTTAGCAGTTCGGGGTTGAACTGCCAGTGGGAAGAAAACCCCATGTACCGCTCGGTCCCGGAGTGGGCCGACCCCCTGCGGTGGTAGCCGCCTCAAGGGCAGCGGATGCCCGCTGCAGCAGTCCCCGTTGGGACCACCTGCTTGTTTGTTGAAAAGTTGAAAAATGATGAAAATGAAAATGATCCGAAGTTCACCTGATTTGTTTGCTGATTTGCAACCGGCTGGAGCCGGCACCGTTGTCCCCGTGGGGACCGTTTAAAAATGCATGGGAACTATCCATGGACAAGCCCGTGAACTTGCAGGGCAACCACAGACGTTAGTGGCTTGTAAATATGTTGGTTACCGTTACCGTTGTCCGCATGCCGCCTCCGGAGAGGCAGGTTGGAGGGAGGGCCCTGAGCAGAGTAGGCCAGGGCCCAGCCACCAAAGGAACCGGTGGCTACCCTCTGGAGGGAAGGACAGATCCCGCTCGGGTACCGTGTGCTGGACTGTGGGTCAAGGGGTGCTGCCTGGGTTGTAAGGGCAGCATCAGGGCCAGGTTACTTGGGTGGGAGAGAGCGGAAACCGTAACCGTAAACCGTTGCAACGTTAAAGTAAATGTGCCTCCCGTCTTGGGAAGAGTTATTAAAAATGTTATTATTGTTTGCTTAACCTTGTTACCCCTTTTTCAGAAAAAAATAAAACCGGTGTAGGACGGCAGCCCGCGGACGGTCTGCATTTTGCTAAGGGGGAATGTGTCGCCCTGGGCAAGCCAGGGGACACAGGTCACAACACCACCACACCCCACACTCCAGGTAGGCACATCACAGCTAACCAGAAATCCTTGTTGCCTTCCTCCAGAGGCTGATGATTCACACCAGGGGGTGGGCCAGGCGGTTGGCTCCGCCCACCAAGGAGATCACAGCTCTGGAGGCGGGAGAAACCAGGCAGTCAGCTCAGGGAAGAGCTTGAGAAAGGAGTCTAGTCAGGGAGGAGGAAGTGGAAGGAGTGGAGGAGTAGCCCAGGCAGGGCTAAAGTAAACAGCAAGTGGAAAGTGAAGGAAAGTGAAAGTGGAAAAGGAGGAAAGCAAGAAGTGGTGACAGAGCAGAGAGTGTGCAAAGCCTGAAGGGTCCAGCTTTGTGGAGGGCCAGAACAGCAAGGTCAGCGACGGCGGTGACTGTCTGGAGGGGGACCGTTTGGAAGTTCCTGGAAGGACCCCGTTGGCTGTGTGCCCGGTGGTCTGGAGCAGTGTTCCGAAGGACAGTCAGCACCAGGGCAGGGGCCTCTCGGACCCCGGCAAGGCTAGGAGTCGCCAAATTTGCCGAATCCGTCAGTGAAGGGGACGTAGATCCCCCAGCAACCAAGTCCCGATTGACGGCAACAGCCCAACCTGAAGCAGAGAGACACCGCCACCGCCAAGGCACCAGTTTCTCAGGGCCAGCGCCTGCGGGCAAAGTGTAGAGCTCCTCCGGCCCAGATTGTAGTCGGGGAGCGGGTAACCGGAGGGAATCCACCGCTACCATCAGTCAAACATAGGTGCAAGGAAGAGGGACATCACCGTCAACTACCGGGAGTGCAGGTGCAGCCGTCTGTGGGACCGTCCTACCAGCCGTTTGGTTTACCGTACAAACTGTGTCCAAGTCTCAGGCTGAGTGAGTACCACAGTGCCGCAAGGCACAGCGCTGCCCCCGCGTCCCTGCGCCCACCAGGCCCCGCACCTCACCACTCATCACCGGGCCCCGGGATCACCAACCCCTACCCACGGAGGGGCAACACAACACCTGGCTGCTCCCCATCACCATCCCCGGGATCCCCATCCAGAGCAGCGGTGGTGCAATCACCACAACCGTGGGTGGCGTCACGAACTATAACAATCCCCACACCCAACCACAATCCCCTTTCACTCACGGGCGAGGAGTATCGCTCGAGAAACCCTGGGATCCGGCCCACAGCTCGAGCCACCACTGAGCAGCTGCCGGACCCGAGCAGAGGGGGTGAGCGCGGTGTGCTGACACCCTCCTCCCCGCCCGCGACATATACACTATTGGATGGAGTATGCTGAGCCTTGTAGTTCTGCTCCCTCTGCATCTCCCTCCAGCATACAGTCCTGTATGGAGCATGCTGAGCCTTGTAGTTCTGCAGCTGTCTGCTCTATTGCATACACTAGTGGAGAATGAAAAACATATTGAAGAAGGAAATGACATCAGAGCTTTTTTTTTTTTTTTCAACAATCTTTAATGGCATTGTTCACTGATAAAAAACGCATAAAGACGCAGTGAGCAAAAATGCAGCAAAGCGCAGCAAAAAAACGCACCAAATCGCGGCAAAACGCGTGCGTTTTTTGCTGCGTTTTTTGACGCGGGTGCGTTTTTGTGCGTTTTTTGCCGCAAAAAAACGCACAAAAACGCAGCATCAAAAAAACGCAGTGTGTGAACCTAGCCTAACAGTTGTTCTAGAGATGTGTCTGCTGCTAGAACTCTGTGTGGTATTGACTTTGTCTCTAATCTGAGCTGCTGTTAACCTGCGATTTCTGAGGCTGGTGACTCGGATAAACTTTTTTCTCCGCAGCAGAGGTGACTCTTGGTCTTCCTTTCCTGGGGCGGTCCTCATGTGAGCCAGGTTCTTTGTAGCGTTTGATGGTTTTTGCCACTGCACTTGGGGACACTTTCAAAGTTTTCAAAGTTTTCCCAATTTTTCGGACTGACTGACCTTCATTTTTTAAAGTAATGATGGCCACTCGTTTTTGTTTACTTAGCTGCTTTTTTCTTGCCTTAATACAAATTCTAAAAGTCTATTCAGTAGGACTATTAGCTGTGTATCCACCAGACTTCTGGACAACACAAATGATGATGCCAACCCCAGTTATAAGGCTAGAAATCCCACTTATTAAACCTGACAGGTCACACCTGTGAACTGAAAACCATTTCCGGTGACTACCTCTTGAAGCTCATCAAGAGAATTCCATGAGTGTGCAAAGCAGTAATCAAAGCAAAAGGTGGCTACTTTGAAGAACCTAGAATATAAGCCATATTTTCAGTTTCTTCACACTTATTTGTAGTATTTCCTTCCATGTGTGGTAATCCATAGTTTTGATGCCTTCAATGTGAATCTACAATTTTCAGAGTCATGACAATAAAGAAATCTCTGTGAATGAGAAGGGGTGTCCAAACTTTTGGTCTGTACTGTGTGTATCTATATATATATATATATATATATATATACTAGAAGGTTGCCCGATTCTACGCATCGGGTATTCTAGAATTTACGTATTGTGTAGTTCATGTATGATTTTTGTTATAGATATAGATATAGATATATATATATATATATATATATATAGATGTTGTTGTGTGTAGTTACCAAGTGTTTGTGTAGGGAGCTGGACATGTTCTGGGTGTTGTCTGGGTGTGGCGGGGGGTGAGAGCGGTGTTGTATGTGTGTTGCGTTGTTTGTGGAGCGCTGTGTGTCTGTCGCGTTGTGTGTGTGTGTGTTGCGCGGTTTGTGTGGGTGTGGTGTGTTTTGGGGGGAGGTATGTTTTGTGCAATGTGTGTGTTGTGCAGTATGTGCGTATATTTATGTATGCCGCGGTGTTTGTGTGTTGGGTGTTGTGTGTGTGCAGCGTTGTCTGTGTGTGTGGGTGTCTGTGTATGGCGGTGTTTGTGGTTTCCTGTGTGTGTGTGTGTGTGTGTGTGTTGGGGGGAGGTGTGCACCCCCCATCGTGCCCCATCCCCTATGCTGCGCATTCCCCATCGTGCTCCAACCCCATGCTGCGCACCCCCCATCGTGCTCCATCCCCCATGCTGCCCACTCCCCATCGTGCTCCATCCTCCATGCTGCGCACTCCCCATCGTGCTCCATCCTCCATGCTGCGCACTCCCCATCATGCTCCATCCCCCATGCTGCGCACCCCCCATCGTGCTACATCCCCCATGCTGCGCACCCCCCATCGTGCTCCATCCGCCATGCTGCGCACTCCCCATCGTGCTACATCCCCCATGCTGCGCACTCCCCATCGTGCTACATCCCCCATGCTGCGCACTCCCCATAGTGCTACATCCCCCATGCTGCGCACCCCCCATCATGCTACATCCCCCATCGTGCTACAACTCCCATCGTACTACATCCCCCATGCTGCGCACTCCCCATCGTGCTACATCCCCCATGCTGCGCACCCGCCATCGTGCTACATCCCCCATGCTGCGCACTCCCCATCGTGCTACATCCCCCATGCTGCGCACTCCCCATCGTGCTACATCCCCCATGCTGCGCACTCCCCATCGTGCTACATCCCCCATGCTGCGCACTCCCCATCGTGCTACATCCCCCATGCTGCGCACCCCATCGTGCTACATCCCCCATGCTGCGCACTCCCCATCGTGCTACATCCCCCATGCTGCGCACTCCCCATCATGCTACATCCCCCATGCTATAATAGTTCTCCTATTATACTCAGAGAGGAGTATAATAGGAGGACTGTAATAGGAGGAGTAGTCCTGGGGGGAGAGGAGTATAATGCCGGCTCCCTGCACATGTGTACCGGGAGCCGGTGTACGCTGGTAACTATGATACACATCGGGTAACCAAGGGACCTTAGTTACCCGATGTGTTTAATGGTTACCAGCGTTCACGGCCTCCGTCAAGATACCAGCATCGCAAGGTTATGTCTGGCGCTGCTGGGATCGTGACGGAGCCGGTGTACACTGGTAACTATGATACACATCGGGTAACCAAGGGACCTTAGTTACCCGATGTGTATAATGGTTACCAGCGTTCACGGCCTCCGTCAAGATCCCAGCATCGCAAGGTTATGTCTGGCGCTGCTGGGATCGTGACGGAGCCGGTGTACACTGGTAACTATGATACACATCGGGTAACCAAGGGACCTTAGTTACCCGATGTGTATAATGGTTACCAGCGTTCACGGGCTCCGTCAAGATCCCAGCATCGCAAGGTTATGTCTGGCGCTGCTGGGATCGTGACGGAGCCGGTGTAGAAGCAAGCGATATCCCAGGATGTTGTGAGTGTGTGGATGTGATGTGTGAGGTGTGTGTGAGAGTGAGTGTGATCTGATGTGTGTGTGTGTACTCACCTGGGAGTCGGAGCTCCGTGTCAGTTGGGCCAGAGCGAGCGTGCATTGCGTGAGGGGGGCGGGGCCTGCAGAGAGCCGGGGCGAGAGGCCAATCCGTGTGGGGGGGCGGGGCCATGGCGAACCCAGCGGCCAATCAGCTTTGTGTCACCGTAAGGACACAATTTTGGAGCATGACAGACAGACAGACAGACAGACAGAATAAGGCAATTATATAAATACTAGAAGGTGGCCCGATTCTACGCATCGGGTATTCTAGAATTTACGTATTGTGTAGTTCATGTATGATTTTTGTTATATATATATATAGATGTTGTTGTGTGTAGTTACTAAGTGTTTGTGTAGGGCGCTGTACATGTTCTGAGTGTCGCGGGGGGTGAGAGCGGTGTTGTATGTGTGTTGCGTGTGTTGCGTTGTTTGTGGAGCGCTGTGTGTCTGTAGCGTTGTGTGTGTGTGTGTGTGTTGTGCGGTTTGTGTGGGTGTGGTGTGTTTTGGGGGGAGGTATGTTTTGAGCAATGTGTGTGTTGTGCAGTATGTGCGTATATTTGTGTGTGCAGCGTTGTCTGTGTGGGTGTCTGTGTAGGGCGTTGTTTGTGATTCCTAGTGTGTGTGTTGTGCAGTGCGCGTGTGTGTGTGTGTTGGGGGGAGGTGTGCACCTCCCATCGTGCTCCACCCGCCATGCTGCGCACTTGCAAACGTGCTCCATCCGCCATGCTGCGCACTCCTAAACGTGCTCCATCCGCCATGCTGCGCACTCCCAAACGTGGTCCATCCGCCATGCTGCGCACTTCTAAACGTGCTCCATCCGCCATGCTGCGCACTCCCAAACGTGCTCCATCCGCCATACTGCGCACTCCCGATCGTGCACCATCCGGCATGCTGCGCACTCCTAAACGTGCTCCATCCGCCATGCTGCGCACTCCCAAACGTGCTCCATCCGCCATGCTGCGCATTCTCAAACGTGCTCCATCCGCCATGCTGCGCACTCCCAAACGTGCTCCAGTGCGCAGTATGGCGGATGGAGCACGTTTGGGAGTGCGCAGCATGGCGGATGGAGCACGTTTGGGAGTGCGCAGCATGGCGGATGGACCACGTTTGGGAGTGCGCAGCATGGCGGATGGACCACGTTTGGGAGTGCGCAGCATGGGGGATGCAGCACGATGGGGAGTGCGCAGTATGGCGGATGGAGCACGTTTGCTCAGCCTCTCTCCTTCCAGCCTCCCTCAGCATCAGCCTCCCCTCCTCAGCCTTCCTGAGGATCAGCCTCTCTCGTCCCAGCCTCCTTCCTCCCAGCCTTCCCATCCCAGCCTCCTTCAGCATCAGCATTCCCCTCTTCCCCATGATCAGCCTCTCTGCTCCCAGCCTCCTCCAGCACGGCCTGGTCCTCTGCCGACACTCACACACCCGATCGCATCCACTCACACACACACCCGATCGCATCCACTCACACACACACCCGATCGCATCCACTCACACACACACCCGATCGCATCCACTCACACACACACCCGATCGCATCAACTCACACACACACCCGATCGCATCCACTCACACACACCCGATCGCATACACTCACACACACCCGATCGCATCCACTCACACACACACCCGATCGCATACACTCACACACACCCGATCGCATACACTCACACACACCCGATCGCATACACTCACACACACCCGATCGCATCCACTCACACACACCCGATCGCATACACTCACACACACCCGATCGCATCCACTCACACACACCCGATCGCATCCACTCACACACACCCGATCGCATCCACTCACACACACCCGATCGCATCCACTCACACACACACCCGATCGCATCCACTCACACACACAGACACTGACGATATCGCACTTACGCGCTCATACTGACAACATCCGGGGATATCACATGCTTCTGGCCATGTGATCCTCCGTCAGGTCCTGGAAGATCACAACAGCACATTTTCGCCGCCGAGAAGCAAGCGATATCCCAGGATGTTGTGAGTATGTGGATGCGATGTGAGGTGTGTGTGAGGTGTGTGTGAGGTGTGTGTAAGAGTGAGTGTGAGTGTGATCTGATGTGTGTGTATGTTTGTGTGTGTGCGTGTGGATCTTCTGGCGCAGCAGGACCTTGATGGGCTTGATACCAACGTATCCACACCACTCCCACCACTGCCGTGCGAGCGGGGGCCGGGGGGGGGGGAGGGGGGGGGGAGGGAGTACAGTACTCACCTCCGTGACAGCGCTTGTAACCATGCGAGCATGGTTAGCAACGTATCCACACCAGTCCTGTGCGAGCGGGGGCGGGGGCGGGGGCGGGGGGGAGGGGGGGAGGGGGGGGGGTGGGCAGGGAGTACCGTACTCACCTCCGTGACAGCCGTGTCAGTTCGAGAAATGCGCGGGAGGAGGGAGGGGGTGGGGCCAGAGCTAACGTGCATTGCGTGAGGGGGGCGGGGCGTGGCGTGGCCGAATTGCCAATGCCTGCAGGGTGCCGGGGCGAGAGGCCAATCTGTGGGGGGGGCGGAGCCTGGGCGAGCGGCTGGCCAATCCGTGTGGGGGCGCAGCCTGGGCGAGCGGCCAATCCGTGTGGGGGGGCGGGGCCATGGCGAGCCCAGCGGCCAATCAGCTTTGTGTCACCGTAAGGACACAATTTTGGAGCATGACAGACAGACAGACAGATAGACAGACAGACAGACAGACAGACAGAATAAGGCAATTATATATATAGATATATATATATATATATATATACTAGAAGGTGGCCCGATTCTACGCATCGGGTATTCTAGAATTTACGTATTGTGTAGTTCATGTATGATTTTTGTTATATATATATATAGATGTTGTTGTGTGTAGTTACTAAGTGTTTGTGTAGGGCGCTGTACATGTTCTGAGTGTCGCGGGGGGTGAGAGCGGTGTTGTATGTGTGTTGCGTGTGTTGCGTTGTTTGTGGAGCGCTGTGTGTCTGTAGCGTTGTGTGTGTGTGTGTGTGTTGTGCGGTTTGTGTGGGTGTGGTGTGTTTTGGGGGGAGGTATGTTTTGAGCAATGTGTGTGTTGTGCAGTATGTGCGTATATTTGTGTGTGCAGCGTTGTCTGTGTGGGTGTCTGTGTAGGGCGTTGTTTGTGATTCCTAGTGTGTGTGTGTTGTGCAGTGCGCGTGTGTGTGTGTGTTGGGGGGAGGTGTGCACCTCCCATCGTGCTCCACCCGCCATGCTGCGCACTTGCAAACGTGCTCCATCCGCCATGCTGCGCACTCCTAAACGTGCTCCATCCGCCATGCTGCGCACTCCCAAACGTGGTCCATCCGCCATGCTGCGCACTTCTAAACGTGCTCCATCCGCCATGCTGCGCACTCCCAAACGTGCTCCATCCGCCATACTGCGCACTCCCGATCGTGCACCATCCGGCATGCTGCGCACTCCTAAACGTGCTCCATCCGCCATGCTGCGCACTCCCAAACGTGCTCCATCCGCCATGCTGCGCATTCTCAAACGTGCTCCATCCGCCATGCTGCGCACTCCCAAACGTGCTCCAGTGCGCAGTATGGCGGATGGAGCACGTTTGGGAGTGCGCAGCATGGCGGATGGAGCACGTTTGGGAGTGCGCAGCATGGCGGATGGACCACGTTTGGGAGTGCGCAGCATGGCGGATGGACCACGTTTGGGAGTGCGCAGCATGGGGGATGCAGCACGATGGGGAGTGCGCAGTATGGCGGATGGAGCACGTTTGCTCAGCCTCTCTCCTTCCAGCCTCCCTCAGCATCAGCCTCCCCTCCTCAGCCTTCCTGAGGATCAGCCTCTCTCGTCCCAGCCTCCTTCCTCCCAGCCTTCCCATCCCAGCCTCCTTCAGCATCAGCATTCCCCTCTTCCCCATGATCAGCCTCTCTGCTCCCAGCCTCCTCCAGCACGGCCTGGTCCTCTGCCGACACTCACACACCCGATCGCATCCACTCACACACACACCCGATCGCATCCACTCACACACACACACGATCGCATCCACTCACACACACACCCGATCGCATCCACTCACACACACACCCGATCGCATCAACTCACACACACACCCGATCGCATCCACTCACACACACCCGATCGCATCCACTCACACACACACCCGATCGCATACACTCACACACACACCCGATCGCATCCACTCACACACACCCGATCGCATACACTCACACACACCCGATCGCATCCACTCACACACACACCCGATCGCATACACTCACACACACCCGATCGCATACACTCACACACACCCGATCGCATACACTCACACACACCCGATCGCATCCACTCACACACACCCGATCGCATACACTCACACACACCCGATCGCATCCACTCACACACACCCGATCGCATCCACTCACACACACCCGATCGCATCCACTCACACACACCCGATCGCATCCACTCACACACACACCCGATCGCATCCACTCACACACACAGACACTGACGATATCGCACTTACGCGCTCATACTGACAACATCCGGGGATATCACATGCTTCTGGCCATGTGATCCTCCGTCAGGTCCTGGAAGATCACAACAGCACATTTTCGCCGCCGAGAAGCAAGCGATATCCCAGGATGTTGTGAGTATGTGGATGCGATGTGAGGTGTGTGTGAGGTGTGTGTGAGGTGTGTGTAAGAGTGAGTGTGAGTGTGATCTGATGTGTGTGTATGTTTGTGTGTGTGCGTGTGGATCTTCTGGCGCAGCAGGACCTTGATGGGCTTGATACCAACGTATCCACACCACTCCCACCACTGCCGTGCGAGCGGGGGCCGGGGGGGGGAGGGGAGGGGGGGGGGGGGAGGGAGTACAGTACTCACCTCCGTGACAGCGCTTGTAACCATGCGAGCATGGTTAGCAACGTATCCACACCAGTCCTGTGCGAGCGGGGGCGGGGGCGGGGGCGGGGGGGAGGGGGGGGGGGGGGGGGGTGGGCAGGGAGTACCGTACTCACCTCCGTGACAGCCGTGTCAGTTCGAGAAATGCGCGGGAGGAGGGAGGGGGTGGGGCCAGAGCTAACGTGCATTGCGTGAGGGGGGCGGGGCGTGGCGTGGCCGAATTGCCAATGCCTGCAGGGTGCCGGGGCGAGAGGCCAATCTGTGGGGGGGGCGGAGCCTGGGCGAGCGGCTGGCCAATCCGTGTGGGGGCGCAGCCTGGGCGAGCGGCCAATCCGTGTGGGGGGGCGGGGCCATGGCGAGCCCAGCGGCCAATCAGCTTTGTGTCACCGTAAGGACACAATTTTGGAGCATGACAGACAGACAGACAGATAGACAGACAGACAGACAGACAGACAGACAGAATAAGGCAATTATATATATAGATATATAGACAGACACAGACAGAGACTGGGAGAGACAGAGAGGCAGTTACTATACCGGGCAACGCTTGGGTACTACAGCTAGTATATATATAATGCTGAATGTGTGTGGTGTGTGGTGTGTGGTGTCTGTGTGTCTGTGTGTGTGGTGTGTATGTGTTACGTCACCGCTGGAGTCTGCTCCAGCGACTTCTGCTCCGATCGCCAGGCGACGCCGTGTTCCTGCCGTGGATGGTGCTGGTGATGGGAGAGAAGTCAATGCCAGCGGCACCAGTGGGCGCAGGCTCAGCTCATCCACTGGGCTGGGTTAGCTTGGGATCTGCAGTACCACTGGCTGACTGTGTGTGGCATGTGTCTTCCAGCTGAAGTTGCCAGCGTTCAGCTACAGCCAATGGGAAGACACCACACCCTTCTTATTTACCCTCCTGCCACATGATCACTGCCAGATATAGTTCTGATTTTCCTGGCTCCTGTTACGTCCTATTCTGTTGGTGATTCCTGTGTTGACTTCTGCGTGTTTTTGACTACCCTTCTGCCTACTGTTTTTGTACCTTGCTGCCCGACCCGGATCTGACCTCTGCTACGTTTGCTGACTACGTCACTGCCTGCCGATTCTGTCCCTGTTCCGCAATTCCTGGTTTGACCCTGCCTGACTACTACTCTCATCGGACTGCAGCCTTCCACGGGTAGTGATCTCCAGGGTCCTGTGTAATTCCAAATCCCTGTATAGGGGTTAAAGGGTTTCAGGGTTCTGGGGGTCCTACTTGGTGAGTGGCTTCCCTCTAGCCTCCCCTTTACAGCCCATCTGAGTCTGTGGATCCAGGCAGGCATTACAGTATGCATGTGTGTATGTCCAGGATTGGCATCTGCACCGTCGCAGCTACAGCCACAAAATTTTTCACACTCACACGTCCGGACCCCGAGAGCATCATAAGTTATGTTGTGAGGCGAAATTTTAACCCCGCACGTTCCAATTTACCAATTAATTTTGCCCCTAGCTACATAATGGGGAAAAAGTGAAACGAAAAGTGTTGGAGACAAATTGACTAGAGATGAGCGAACCGGTCGGTTCGCCGAACGGAGCTCCCGTTCGAGTTCGGTTCGTCGAACGTTCGACGAACCGAACTCGAACCAATAGGCTATAACGGGAGGCAATCACAAACACATAAAAATGCATTATAAATGTACACATACAGTTAATAAACATTGCCATAACACTTACCGGTCCCCGCGATCCCTCCTGCACTCTGTCTCCTGCCGCTATTCCAGCTGATGATCGCTGAATCCTCCCGGTGACCGGCACTGCCAGCAGAGATGCAGGACCTATCGTGACGTCAAAATAGCCATGTGACCAGTCACGTGGCTATTATCTCATTGGCTACAGACTGGTCATATGACTATGACGCGTCATGTAGGACCTGCGAGTGCATCTCTCCGGTACACGGTGCACATTTGTGTATCGCCGTGTACCGGCGACATGGTCTAGCACACGGTCGACTCCCCGTTCCGTTAGGGACCGGCTGACACAGCCGGTCATTAACGGAGATCACCGTTGCCATAGCAACGCAGTTAGCGGTGACGTCACCGCTAACCGCGGCTCCGGGTGCACCGTTGCTATGGTAATGCGTCTGTCAGCGTTACCGCTGTTACCGCTAGCAGCACTGATCACTCACGGAGTGAAGGCTGCACGCTGCTTCTCGTGCAGCTTTCACGGAGTGAATGCTCCACGGGAAGCAGCGTCTTCCCCCATGCAGCAGTGATGTAGCAGAGCTGCATTTGTTGAACGAGAAAGACAGAAGACCATGGATCGTGGAGGGCTGACAGGGGGTAATAAAGATGGAGTCTCTAATGTGTCTGTGTATTTATTTCTATTAAAGTATTTTTTCTCCGTGTGGTGTCTTTTTTTTAACCCTTTATTGGAGATTCTTAATGGCCGGGTCAAACGTGCCTGACATTAAGAATCTCTGGCTTAATACTGGCTAGTAAAACAAAGCCAGTATTAACTCATGATTACCCAACAAGCCACCCGGCTCCAGGGCTGTTGGAAGAGTTGGATACAGCGCCAGATGATGGCGCTTCTATGAGAGGGCCATTTTCTGGGGCGGCTGCGGACTGAAATTCGCAGCAGAGGCGCCCAGAAACCTCGGGCTAATCTGTGCTGTGGATTCCAATCCCCAGCTGCCTAGTTGTACCTGGCTGGACACAAAAATGGGGCGAAGCCCACGTCATTTGTTTTTTAATTATTTCATGAAATAAGTGAAATAATTAAAAAAAACGGGCTTCCCTATATTTTTGGTTCCCAGCCGGGTACAAATAGGCAACTGGGGGTTGGAGGCAGCCCGTGGCTGCCTGCTGTACCTGGCTAGCATACAAAAATATGGCGAAGCCCACGTCATTTTTTTGGCGGGCAAAAAACTTCTGCATACAGTCCTGGATGGAGTATGCTGAGCCTTGTAGTTCTGCAGCTGCTGTCTGCTCTTCTCCATACAGACAGACAGCAGCTGCAGAACTACAAGGCTCAGCATACTCCATCCAGGACTGTATGCAGAAGTTTTTTGCCCCCTGAAAAAATTATGTGGGCTTCGCCATATTTTTGTATGCTAGCCAGGTACAGCAGGTAGGTACGGCTGCCCCCAACCCCAGTTGCCTATTTGTACCCGGCTGGGAACCAAAAATAAAGGGAAGCCCTTTTTTATTATTTCCTGAATTTCATGAAATAATTAGAAAACAAATGACGTAGGCTTCACCCCATTTTTGTGTCCAGCCAGGTACAACTAGGCAGCTGGGGATTGGAATCCGCAGCACAGGTTGGCCTGAGCTTTCTGGGCCCCACTGCTGCGAATTGCAGACGGCAGCCGCCTTAGAAAATGGCATTTTCATAGAAGCGACATCTTCTGGCGCTGTATCCAACTCTTCCAGCACCTGCCTGCTATACCTGGCTAGCATACAAAAATATGGCGAAGCTCACGTCCTTTTTTTGTAGTTTTTTGGCAAAAAAAAAAAAAATGCTTCCCTGGATTTTCCATTGCCAGTGAAGGTAACACCAAGCAGTGGGGGTTAGCAGCCAGTAGCTGCTTGGATTACCCTTAGCTAGCAATACAAAAAATGCAGCTGGAGCCCATATATATTTTTTTTAATTATTTATTTAAATAACTAAAAACAAAATGGGCTTCCCTGTATTTTGATTGCTGGACATCACAGTGCTGTAAAAATAAATCTTTAAAAAAATGACGTAGCGCTCCGCGGTATTTTTGATTCTCAGCGCAGATAAAGCAGACAGCTATGGGTTGCCACCCCCATCTGCCTGCCGTTACCTTGGTTGGCAATCAAAAAACAGGAAAGCCCATTAATTTTTTCTATTTAAAAAATAGTTAAAAAAAAAAATGACGTTGGGTCCCCCAATTTTTGATAGCCAGCTAGGGTAAAGCTGACGGCTGTAGCCTGAAAACCACAGCTGGCAGCTTTACCGTGGTTGGGGATCCAATGTGGAGGTCCCCTCAGGCTCTTTTTTATAATTATTTTATAAATATTAATAATTACACAATAAAAGTAGGGTCCCCCCCAAATTGGATCACCAGCCAAGGTAAAGCGGACAGCTGTGGTCTGGTATTCTCAGGGTGGGAAGGTCCATAGTTATTGGGCCTTCACAGCCTAAAAATAGCAGGCCGCAGGCACCCCAGACATGGCGCATCCACTAGATGCGCCAATCCTGGCGCTTCACCCCAGCTCATCCCGTGCCCTGGTGCAGTGGCAAACGGGGTAATAAATCGGGTTGATACTAGCTGTAAAGTCACCTGAGATCAAGCCCAGCAGTTTGTGATGTCATGGCGTCTATTAGATACCCAACATCATAAACTGTCAGTACTAACAAAAAAAAAAAAAATCGACAAAAGAAATTTATTTGAAAAAAACAGTCCCCAAAACATTTCCTCTTTCACCAATGTAATGTAAGAAAAAAAATAAAGGGGTCCCACGACGACTCTGGACCGTCTAGAATATGGGGGGAAGACACTCAGGGAACGTATCCCCCATTTTCTAGGAGTGCAGACCCTTCATGTGAGGAGTGTGGGTGCAATGAATCTGCACTCACAATCCCCGGGTCCACAGCAGCAGAGTCCATGTCGTAATGGTTGCTACCAAAGTTGCAATGCCCTGCTCATGAGGTAAGGGCATGCCTAATCAGGAGAACTACTGTAGAGGAAGCTCTGCTCACTGGTATATAGGTGCTCAGAGGTAATAATAGATAAAATTAGTGAGTAACCTCGGCACTCTAAATCTCCCAGACTAAGTCAGTAAGTCACAACGGATAGTAATGCAAAATCACTCTTTATTGATCCGTATTAAGAAATTTTTTTTTTTCATAAGCATATATGTTTTTGTCCAAAACAAGTTACAAATGACGTTTCGGCCTGAGCCTTCGTCAGATTGGACTTATCTGCATGTAATCATGAAAAATGACAATAATCAGTATCACATAAGAGTGAGAGAACAATAACATAAACTCGAACAATGTAGAGGTACAATTGGGATGCAGCAAAAAAATTGCAACACAGCAAGAAATGAAACACATGATACAAATGTCATAATACAGTACAAGGACAATATAGTAATGACAAATATGGGGTCAGAGTAGGCTTAGACAGCTCTGGTACGAAAGAGATGTCAATCATAAAGTAACATGTGCAGTAGGTGTAGTGCTACACTATGCATGGCAGAGCTAATGGGTAGACCGACCATAGAAAAAGAACGGAGAAAAAGTGGAGAAACAATGGAGAAAAAGTGGAGAAAAAGTGGAGAAGAAATGGAGAAAAAGTGGAGAAAAAATTGAGAAAAAGTGGAGAAAAAGTGGAGAAGAAGTGGAGAAAAAGTGGAGAAGTGGAGAAGAAGTGGAGAAGAAGTGGAGAAGAAGTGGAGAAGAAGTGGAGAAAAAGTGGAGAAAAAGTGGAGAAAAAGTGAAGAAAAAGTGAAGAAAAAATGTAGAAAAAGTGGAGAAAAAGTGGAGAAGAAGTGGAGAAGAAGTGGAGAAAAAGTGGAGAAAAAGTGGAGAAAAAGTGGAGAAAAAGTGGAGAAAAAGTGAAGAAAAAGTGAAGAAAAAATGTAGAAAAAGTGGAGAAAAAGTGGAGAAAAGGTGGAGAAAAAGTGGAGAAGAAGTGGAGAAGTGGAGAAAAAGTGAAGAAAAAATGTAGAAAAAGTGGAGAAAAAGTGGAGAAAAGTTGGAGAAAAAGTGGAGAAGTGGAGAAGTGGAGAAAAAGTGGAGAAAAAGTGGAGAAAAAATGTAGAAAAAGTGGAGAAAAAGTGGAGAAAAAGTGGAGAAAAAGTGAAGAAAAAATGTAGAAAAAGTGGAGAAAAAGTGGATAAAAGGTGGAGAAAAAGTGGAGAAAAGGTGGAGAAAAAGTGGAGAAGAAGTGGAGAAGTGGAGAAAAAGTGGAGAAAAAGTGGAGAAAAAATGGAGAAAAAGTGGAGAAAAAGTGGAGAAAAAATGGAGAAAAAGTGGAGAAAAAAATGGAGAAAAAATGGAGAAAAAGTGGAGAAAAAGTGGAGAAAAAGTGGAGAAAAAGTGAAGAAAAAATGGAGAAGAAGTGGAGAAAAAGTGGAGAAAAAGTGGAGAAAAAGTGGAGAAAAAGTGGAGAAAAAGTGGAGAAAAAGTGGAGAAAAAGTGGAGAAAAAGTGGAGAAAAAATGTAGAAAAAGTGGAGAAAAAATGGAGAAATAATGGAGAAAAAATGGAGAAATAATGGAGAAAAAGTGGAGAAGAAGTGGAGAAGAAGTGTTTGTTCATGCCAGATGGGAGATAAATCATTTACTGTAACGTGATCATCGGTGTACGGTGTATATGTGACGCCCTGGGCAAGCCAGGGGTCACAGGTCATTACACCACCACACCCTACATCCCAGTTAGGAACACCAAAGCTACTAAAATCCTTGTTGCCTTCCTCCAGGGGCTGATGTTCACACTAGGGGGTGGGCCAGGCGGTTGGCTCCGCCCACCGAGGAGTTCACAGCTCTGGAGGCGGGAGGAACCAGGCAGTCAAGTGAGGGAAGTGAAAGAGTGAGGAACGAGATAAGAAAAGATAGGGTTTGGACAAGAAGGAGTAAACAACAGAGTCTAAGTGAAGTGAAAGTGAAGTAGTAGTGGAGCAAAGAAGAAAAGAGTGAGAGTAAGAGTAGAAAGGCCTGAAGTCGGTCCGGCTAAGTGCAGGACAGTGTCAGCAAGGTCAGCAACAGCGGTGATCATCTGGAGGGGGACTGCTCGGAGGTTGCTGGAAGGACCGTGGACGGGTAGTGGCCCGGCGGTGTGGAGCAGTATACGAAGGACAGTCAGCACAAAGGCAGGGGCCTCTCGGACCCCGGCAAGGCTAGGAGTCGCCATAATTTGCCAAATCCGTCAGTGAAGGGGACGTCTGTCTCCAAACAACCAAGTCCCGACTGAAGACAAAAGTCCAATCATTAAGGGGGAACACCGCCACCGCCAGGGCACCAGTTCCTCGGGGCCAGCGTCTGCGGGCAAAGTAGGGCTCCTCCGGCCCATATCCAAGCCGGGGAGCGGGTTACCGGTGGGAACCCATCGCTACCAACACAGAAACATTGGGTGCAGGTCAAAGGGACATCACCGTTACCTACTGGGAGAGCAAGTGCAGCCGTCCGTGGGAACCGTCTTTCCAGCCGTGTGTTTTACCGAGAATTGTGTCACCGTCTCAGGCTGAGTGAGTACCACAGTGCCGCAAGGCACAGCGCTGCCCCCGCGTCCCTGCGCCCACCAGGCCCTGCACCTTCCACACCATCACTGGGCCCCGGGATCACCAACCCCTACCCACGGAGGGGCAACACAACAACTGGCTGCTCCACATCACCACTCCCGGGATCCCCATATTGAGCAGCGGTGGTGCTACAAATCACCACAACCGTGGGTGGCGTCACGGACAATAGACTATATCCCAAAACCCAATCCCCTTTCACTCACGGGCGAGGAGCGCCGCTCGAGAACCCCCGGGATCCGGCCCACCGCTCGAGCCACCACTGAGCAGCAGCAGCCGGACCCGAGCAGAGGGGTGAGCGAGGTGCTGGCACCCTCCTCCCCGCCCGCGACGTATACCTGTGATCACGTGAGCGGGGACCGGAAAAACCGTCCTGAATCATGATCTCCAGGGTCTCAGCTAGCCCTGAAACCCTGGAGATTTTCTGACGCCGGGGGGCGCTATTCACTTATTTCTGCCTGCTGTTTATAAACGGCAGATCAGAATAAGGCTACATTAACACGACCGATCCATTTTTGCGGTCTGCAAAAAACAGTCCGTTTTTTTTCACGGGTGCATCCGTGTGGCATCCGTTTCCGTTCCGTAGACGGTCCGTATGTCATCTGTTTGTCATCCGTGTGCCTTCCGTTTTTTTTGTGTACTGCAAAAAAACTGAAGGAGGGTAAATGCATAAATTTACCCAGGATCCATAGCTTCATCCTACATGAGGCGGTCACATGTTCACTCCAGTGCCATTTTCTACTGCTTTTCACAGCGTAGAGCGCTCTGGTGATTTTCTTGTGCTTGTACACTTCATATCAGTCTTTTCTGTCATTATAATGGCAGAAAGACACATAATGTCCCACTCTCCTGCATTTTGTAATTTTGCACCCTTTGGTGCCTTTCATGTGGCACTAAGGGGTGCTTAGCTTTGTATTTAGCCAAAAAAATGAAAAAAAAAATGACGTAGGGTTCCCCCTATTTTTGTAGCCAGCTAGGGTAAAGCAGACGGCTGCAGCCTGCAGACCACAGCTGGCAACCTCACCTTGGCTGGTAATCCAAAACTGAGGGCACCCCACGCTGTTATTTTAAATTAAATAAATAATTAAAAAAAAAAAAAACACGTAGGGGTCCCCCCAAAATTGGATCACCAGCCAAGGTAAAGCAGACAGCTGGGGTCTGATATTCTCAGACTAGGGAGGTCCATGGTTATTGGACTCTCCCCAGCCTAAAAATAGCAGGCCGCAGCCGCCCCAGAAGTGGCGCATCCATTAGATGCGCCAATCCTGGTGCTTCGCCCCAGCTCATCCCGCGCCCTGGTGCGGTGGCAAACGGGGTAATATATGGGGTTAATACCAGATGTGTAATGTCACCTGGCATCAAGCCCTGGGGTTGGTGAGGTCAGGCGTCTATCAGATACCGGACATCACCAACCAAGTCAGTAATAAAAAAAATAGACGACAAACACATTTTTATTTGAAAAAACACTCCCCAAAACATTCCCTCTTTAACCAATTTATTAGAAAGAAAAACAAATCCAGGTCTGGTGTAATCCAAGGGGTTCCCATGACGATCCACACTGTCCCTGTCAATGAAGAGCAGGATGTTCCCCATTGGCTGGGAGAGCAGTGCAGTGACCTGAGCTAACATCAATGGGTCAGCCCAGGTCACTGCAGGGGATGACAAGTGCTGCTGTCAGCGAGGTACATTACCTGCGCTGATCTCCTGCACTGCTGACAGCAACTGTCACTGAGTTCAATGACCGCCGCCTTCACAGCCAAGTATCGCGAGAGGCCCGTGACGTCACCGCTAGTCAGTCTCGGGTCGGAAGCGAGAGAAGGTGATGTGACAAGCGGCGGCCATGGAGGACAGTGACAGCGCTGAGGTCAGGATGGCGGGACTTCATCACCGCAGGTAAGCCGAGCGGGACCATGTGTGCAGAGTGTATGTGCAGAGTGTGTGTGTGTGTGTGTGTGTGTGTGTGTGTGTGTGTACGTGTGTACATGCCGCGGGCAGGAGGGGGCGGAGCGAGCTGAGCGGGGAAGTGTGGGCTTCCTGCACGTAACTAGGATAAACATCGGGTTACTAACCAAAGCGCTTTGCTTGGATACCCGATGTTTATCTTGGTTACCAGCTTCTGGCAGGCTGCCAGCGATGGCTCCTGCACACTGTAGCTGTAAAAAGCCCTGCTTTTTGCTGCTAGAACCGTTCTCGAACGTATCTAGAACTATCGAATTTTAGCAAAAAAGCTCGAGTTCTAGTTCGATCTAGAACAGCCCCAAAATCACTCGAACCGCGAACTGGAGAACCGCGAACCGCGCTCAACTCTAAAATTGACAGCTGCCATATGTGAACAAGGGGGACATGAGAGCGATGGTGCCAAAGAGTATAGTTGCTAAGGTTGGTCCCTGACATGGGATACTCACCATACTCGGGGATATGAACACACACACAAAATGCGCCACACACTACCACGTGCTTGAACACATATACCACCCTCAGCACACATTTCACCACACATACACCAACCTCGCCACATAATGGCCCTAAAACACACACAAGTCTGGTATTATCCTTCAAAAATAAAAATCTGATTAATAAGCAGCCAAACTACAAGAACAACAAATGTACCATATAGGAAATACGGCAGCTGTCAGTCACATGACCTGTCTATTATGTGTATGTGTGAGCTAATATATACTATCAGGGGGGAGGGCTTTCTGTTGCCTGGGGATTTATCAGGCTGCCAATAGCAACCAATCACAGCTCAGCTTCTATTTTGCTACAGTTAATTAATTTGAGCTCTGATTGGTTAATATAGGCAACAAAGGACATTCTAATTATAACAAAGCTTGTGTGAGGTAATAGGATGTCAGATAGGGTGTGTTGGTGGAAAGGCTGATGTCAGTCACATTACCTCTATGTGAGAGGATGTAGAAACTGTCAGTTACAGACTATTTTTTACCACAATAATGCCTCATAAGAAAAGGAATTCCTTGGCACAAATGTCAGCTGATGCAAAAAGAAAAGCTGCATTATGAGCCAATGAAAAATGTGAAGACCAAGAAACAAGGCTGACACACATGAGAACAGCAGCTGCTTCCTCAAGAGCCAATGAACTTTCTGAGGAGAGGGAAGCGAGGCTTGCAGACAAGAGAACAAGAGCTGCTTCCTGAAGGGTCAATGAACTTTCTGAGTAGAGGGAAGCGAGGCTTGCAGATATGAAAAGAGCTGCTTCTTCAAGAGCCAATGAACTTTCTGAGGAGAGGGAAGCGAGGCTTGCAGACATGAAAACAAGAGCTGCTTCCTCAAGAGCCAATGAACTTTCTGAGGAGAGGGATGCGAGGCTTGCAGACATGAAAAGAAGAGCTGCTTCCTCAAGGACCAATGAACTTTCTGAGGAGAGGGAAGCGAGGCTTGCAGACATGAAAACAAGAGCTCCTTCCTCAAGGGCGAATGAACTTTCTGAGGAGAGGGAAGGGAGGCTTGCAGATAAGAGAAGAAGAGGAAGAAGAGCTGCTTCCTCAAGGGCTAATGAGTCATCTCAGCAGAGAGAAGGCCGACTTGCCACTAACAGATTTGCTATTTCTTCCACCAGGGCACATAAAATGGTTGCAGATTTTAAACATGCTGCCTTTTGTTACCAGTCAGACATAAACTATCAGGATCATCCTAAAGTTCAGATAGGAAAAATGGATGTAGTCTGCATGTACTACAGTGCCCTGAAATGGGAAGATGAACCGCCAGGTTTATGCTGTGCAAATGGAAAGATAAAACTTCCACCTGTCCTGTCACCACCAGATCCCCTAAAGTCTGATGACAGGTACCAGTACAATATCAAAGCATTTCTTGGACAACATTAGGAAGTACAACTCCTGCTTCCAAATGACATCATTTGGTGCAACAAAAGAAATAACATTCTATTTTGCTAACAGCAGTTATTAACCCGGGCGAAGCCGGGTAGTACAGCTAGTATATATATATATACAGTGCTGGCCAAAAGTATTGGCACCACTGCAATTCTGTCAGATAATACTCAGTTTGTTCTTGAAAATTATTGCAATCACAAATTCTTTGGTATTCTTATCTTCAGTTAATTTGTCTTCAATGAAAAAAAAAAAAAAATTGTCATACAGCCAAATTGGATATAATTCCATACCAAACATAAAAAAGGGGTGGACAAAAGTATTGGCACTATTTGAAAAATCATGTGATGCTTCTCTAATTTTTGTAATTAACAGCACCTGAAACTTACCTGTGGCACCTAACAGGTGTTGGCAATAACTAAATCACACTTGCAGCCAGTTGACATTGATTAAAGTTGACTTAACCTCTGTCCTGTGCCCTTGTGTGTACCACATTGAGCATGGAGAAAAAAAAGAAGACCAAAGAACTGTCTGAGGACTTGAGAATCCAAATTGTGAGGAAGCATGAGCAACTTCAAGGCTACAAGTCCATCTCCAAAGACCTGAAAGTTCCTGTGTCTACGGTGAGCAGTATCATCAAGACGTTTATTTAAAGCCCATGGCACTGTGGCTAACCTCCCTAGATGTGGAAGGAAAAGAAAAATTGACGAGAGATTTCAACGCAAGATTGTGCGGATGGTGGATAAAGAACCTCGACTAACATCCAAACAAGTTCAAGCTGCCCTGTAGTCCGAGGATGCAACAGTGTCAACCCATACTATCCGTCGGCGTCTGAATGAAAAGGAACTGTATGGTAGGATACCCAGGAAGACCCCACTTCTTACCCCGAGACATAAAAAAGCCAGGCTGGAGTTTGCCAAAACTTACCTGAGAAAGCCTAAAACATTTTGGAAGAATGTTCTCTGGTCAGATGAGACAAAAGTTGAGCTTTTTGGGAAAAGCCATCAACATAGAGTTTACAGGAAAAAAAAAAAGATGCATTCAAAGAAAAGAACACGGTCCCTACAGTCAAACATGGCGGAGGTTCCCTGATGTTTTGGGGTTGCTTTGCTGCCTCTGGCACTGGACTCCTTGACCGTGGGCATGGCATTATGAAGTCTGAAGACTACCAACAAATTTTGCAGCATAATGTAGGGCCCAGTGTGAGAAAGCTGGGTCTTCCTCAGATTTCATGGGTCTTCCAGCAGGACAATTACCCAAAACACACTTCAAAAAGCACTAGAAAATTGTTTGATAGAAAGCACTGGAGACTACTAAAGTGGCCAGCAATGAGTCCAAACCTGAATCCCATAGAACACCTGTGGAGAGATCTCAAAATGGCAGTTTGGAGAAGGCACCCTTCAAATCTCAGGGACCTGGAGCAGTTTTCCAAAGAAGAATGGTCTAAAATTCCAGCAGAGCATTGTAAGAAATTCATTGATGGTTACCGGAAGCGGTTGTTCGCAGTTATTTTGGCTAAAGGTTGTGCAACCAAGTATTGGGCTAAGGGTGCCAATACTTTTGTCTGGCCCATTTTTGGAGTTTTGTGTGAAGTGATCAATGATTTGATTTTTGTTTCATTCTCTTTTGTGTTTTTTCATTGCAAGCAAAATAAATGAAGTTTATAATACCAAAGAATTTGTGATTGCAATCATTTTCAAGAAGAAACTGAGTATTATCTGACAGAATTGCAGGGGTGCCAATACTTTTGGCGAGCACTGTATAAATGATGGCCTTCCCAGTCTGATCATAAAAAAAACCCAATAAAGATTATACTCGCCTAATCTTGATTCCTGGCACCGCAGCCTCCGTCTCCTCTTCGGTAGCGGGCCTGCAAAAGAAACACGACGTGCAGTGATACCATTGTGCTCCCTGCATGAGCGGCCTAGGAGATGGGCAGTGATAGAGCAGTTAAGACACAAGCGCCATGGTCTATCACAGATTGAACTGTATCGGCGTCATAGTGATGCTCACACAGTTCAGTGTGGTGGTCGCTGGGGATCCGGGGCTCTGGGCAAGAAGTTCACATCTTTGATGCTCCTTGCCAAGTCCCCAGTACAAATTAGACAAAAGTCAAACAAATTGGTCGACAAGCTAATTAAACTATTATGGTGAAATTGAATCTAGTAAGGAAATGGATGCTGACAAAATCAAATTATAAATACATATTTTTTTATTTATTTTGCTTGGCCCTTTCTTCGTTGGCAGGGGAATGGGATCTGGGATGACTTCTTGAAGTATTTTTAACCAAAGGATTTAATTAAGATTTAAAATTTAAAAACACATGAACACAGCAACATCTCATCTCTGCAAAAGTGATAATACAATAACTGTTGTGGAAATTGCAGACAAGATCAGAGCTATTTTAATAATGCAACCTACCATCAATGTAAACATCATGGATACATACAAAATTTACTAAGACAATAGCAAGTAAAAGTGAGCTCACACAAAGACAAAAAAAATATACTAAAGTGCATCAGCGAAAACAAGTTAATTGCACCTTATCATCACTAAAGGTCATCGTAAAGTTTATTAGCAATAGACTGGTTTGATCTTCTAGGTATTTAGTTAACAGGAAAAGATTATGTGAGCCCATACTATCTGTAGCAGTCAATAAAGGGGATGTGCACCTTTTTTATTAACTTTCTAGCATGTTGTAAAATAAAACAAACTAAGCATAGTCACTTAGTAAATGCTCCACCGCTCTCATGGGTCAGAATGTCTCTGGCCTCCATTCTGGCTGCAGTAGTCAAATGTCTTTTTGCCCAGAACAAGATGTCCAGAAGTCTTCTTTGTCTGCCTTGTTCTTGATGTACAGACATGTGTCCTTTCCTGACAATCTCTGGATGCAGTGGTGACGGATTGGTCTAATCCAAAAGTAGCACCAATGCGCATAAAATCTCCACCTGTTACAGTTGCTTTTTGCAAAAATTAATTTAGTAGGCCAAGGATTTTTTTATTACAACGTATGTATACAACCAAATGGCAAATTTACGTTTTGTGCTGAGTACAAATGCACAATTGATTAAGCACTACAAAATCATTCATATCAGGTTCTTGTTGTCAGTCCAATACATGTACATAAAGTATATCACAAAAATGAGTACACCCCTCACATTTTTGTAAATATTTTATATCTTGTCATGGGACAACAATGAAGAGATGACACTTTGATACAATGTAAAATAGTTAGTGTAGGCCGGTTTCACACTTGCGTTGTGTGTCATCCGTTGCTATCCGCCGCCTTGAGGAATTGCGTTAACCGTTGCAGGAAACCGTTTATTCCTCATAGACTTCTATTAGCTACGGATAGCAACGGATGGTCTTGCGTTGCATCTGCCCCGCGGCGCATCAGTTGTTTTGACAGCGACTGTCAGTGCCCATCGGGTGGAAAGAACGCTGAATGTAGCGTTTTTTGTTGCTGTAAAAAAACGCACTCTGCAGGATTCTGGTGGGATCCGTTACGAGGCATAATGAATGTCTATGGTGCTGGATTCCGTCGCCATGTGTTTGGTGACGGATTCCAGTGCAAGATTCCGTCATGTTTTACTGAGCATGATCAGCATGTCCAGCAGAACCGTTCTAAATCGTTTAAAAGCACTCCTGGTCTCTCTCTCTCTCTCTCTGTCGGTCTCTCGCTCTGTCGGTCGGTCTCTCTCGGTCTCTATCTCTCTGTCAGTCTATCTCTCTCTCTGTCAATGTCGGTCTATATCTCTTTCTCTGTCAATGTCGGTCTCTCTCTCCCCCTCTCTCATAATCACCGATCACCGTCGCAGCGCTGCACGGCTGTCACACTTCTCTGGCGGGTTCTCCTCTTTTGAAAATGCCGGCAGCTCATTATTCCATCTAGTATTCACTGCTTCCCCTGCCCACCAGCGCCTATGATTGGTTGCAGTCTGACCTGCCCCCACGCTGAGTGACAGCTGTCTCACTGCAACCAATCACAGCCGCCGGTGGGCGGGTCTATGTCGTGCAGTACAATAAATAAATAAATAAATACATTAAAAAAACGGCGTGCGATCCCCCCAATTTTGATACCAGTCAAGGTAAAGCCACATGGCTGAAGGCTGGTATTCTTAGGATGGGGAGCCCCACGTTATGGGGAGCCCCCCAGCCTAACAATATCAGCCAGTAGCCGCCCGGAATTGCCACATCCATTAGATGCGACAGTCCCTTGACTCTACCCGGCTCATCCCGAATTGCCCTGATGCGGTGGCAATCGAGGTAATAAGGAGTTAATGGCAGCAGCCCATAGCTGCCGCTAAGTCCTAGGTTAATCATGGCAGGCGTCTATGAGACACATTCCATGATTAACCTGTAAGTGAAAGTAATAAACACATACACCCGAAAAAATCCTTTATTTGGAATAAAAGACAAAAAAACACCCTCTTTCACCACTTTATTAAAATCCCCAAATACCCCTCCAGGTCCGACGTAATCCATACGAGGTCCCGCGACGCATCCAGTTCTCCTACATGAAGCTGACAGGAACAGCAGCAATACACCACTGCTCCAGTGAGCTCCACGCAGCAACTGAAGTGAGTCGCGCTGTCAGCGGGGACGTCACTGAGGTAATGCCTGTCTGTGTGCGATGATGATGAGTGCGGTAGTGCCTGCGTGTGCGGTGATGATGTGGGCGGTAGTGTCGGGGTGTGTGGTGATGACGTGAGTGGTAGTGTCGGGATGTGTGCGGTGATGATGTGGGCGGTAGTGTCAGGATGTGAGCGGTGATGATGGGGGCGGTAGTTTCGGGGTGTGTGCGATGATGATGTGGGCAGTAGTGTCGGGGTGTGTGCGGTGATGATGTGGGCGGTAGTGTCGGGATGTGTGCAGTGATGATGGGGGCAGTAGTGTCATGATGTGTGCAGTGATGATGGGAGCGGTAGTGTCGGTATGTGTGCGGTGATGATGGGAGCGGTAGTGTCGGGATGTGTGCGGTGATGATGTGGGCGGTAGTGTTGGGGTGTGTGCGATGATGATGGGGGCGGTAGTGTTGGGATGTGTGCGATGATGATGGGGGCGGTAGTGTCGGGATGTGTGCGGTGATGATGTGGACGGTAGTGTCGGGGTGTGTGTGTGATGATAAAGGCTCTCTCTCGGCTAAAGAAAACTTAACGCAACACGTTATTTCACTGGAATCCGTTGCCTTTATTATCACACTATTTGCAAGGCATCCATCACATGCATCACACAACGCATTGTGATGGATGCCATTCAACGCAAGTGTGAAACCGGCCTTATAAAACAGTGTAAATTTGGTGTGCCCTCTAAATAACTGAACACTAGTGATGAGCGAGCATGCTTGCCACTACTCGATATTTGATTGAGCATCAGGGTTCTCCCACTCACTTGTTACTCGGCTGTGTATCATGAGTGCTCGATCACCATGTTTTAGTGGCACCCTGCATGTTTTGCAGCTTTTTCACAACAAATCAACATGCGGTGATTGCCTGCCATAGACAGTAATGCCATAGCCATGTTGGTTACTGGTATTACTGTGATTGGCCAGCCAGATCACATCATCAGGTCTTATATGAGACCCAGGGTTGCGATGCTCATCACACTGCAGTTCAGGGAGAGTTGATCTAGGAGGGAGAGCTCAGATTAGTGCAGGTATACAGGCAGGGTTTATTGCTTTACAGTCATTCTATACTTATACTGCTGTTGCAACCTAAAACCAAAAGTTATTTTTATGGCTAATTAATGTCCTTTTATATTGGTAAGACCGCTGTTATATACATTCACTGTAGGGATAGCTGCTGGAGGAGGGAGAACTTAGATTAGAACAGGCTTATAGGCAGGGTTTATTGCCTTACAGTCCTTTTATACTTAAGGTGGTGTCACACACAGCGACGACGACAACAACGTCGCTGCTACGTCACCATTTTCTGTGACGTTGCAGCGATGTCCCGTCGCTGTCGCTGTGTGTGACATCCAGCAACGAGCTGGCCCCTGCTGTGAGGTCGTTGCTCATTGCTGAATGTCCTGCTTCATTTTTTCGTCGTCGCTCTCCCGCTGTGAAGCACACATCGCTGTGTGTGACAGCGAGAGAGCGACGAAATGAAGCGAGCAGGGAGCAGGAGCCGGCGTCTGGCAGCTGCGGAAAGCTGTAACCACTGTAAACATCGGGTAACCAAGGGAAGACCTTTCCCTGGTTACCCGATATTTACCTTCATTACCAGCCTCCGCCGCTCTTGCTGCTAGTGTCGGCTCCTGCTCTGTGCACATGTAGCTACAGTGCGCATCGGGTAATTAACCCTATGTGTACTGTAGCTAGGAGAGCAAGGAGCCAGCGCTAAGCAGTGTGCGTGGCTCCCTGCTCTCTGCACTGTGACATGTAGCTGCAGTACACATCGGGTTAATTAACCCGATGTGTACTGTAGCTAGGAGAGCAAGGAGCCAGCGCTAAGCAGTGTGCGCGGCTCCCTGCTCTCTGCACATGTAGCGACGTTATGATCGCTGCTGCGTCGCTGTGTTTGACAGCTAAGCAGCGATCATAACAGCGACTTACAAGGTCGCTGTTATGTCACAGAAAATGGTGACGTAACAGCGATGTCGTTGTCGCTATGTGTGAACCCAGCTTTATAGTGCTGCTGCAACCTAAAAACAAAAGTTTTTTGTAGGGCTAATTACTGTCCTTAATGAAGGAAACAATGGTTTTACTAAAATAAAGTGTAAGGATAGCTGCTTGAGGAGGCATGGCTAAAATTAGAGCAGGCATGTAGGCAGGGTTTATTGCCTTACAGTCCTTCTATATTTATACTATTGCTGCAACTTAAAACCAAAAGTCTTTTTCAGGGCTAATTACTGTCCATTCTTGAAGTAAAACTGTTGTTAACTGCATTCGCTTTAGGGATAGATGCTGGAGGAGGGGTAGGTTGGGATTAGAGCAGGCATATAGGCAGGTTTTATTTCCTTACTCCTCTTACGGACTGACAATAAAACATACAAAGCTGAAAATAAAATGGATATTACAGGAAGCCATGTTAGGAAATATTCTTTACTATATAATGACTTGTATATAAGGCAACATTATTACATTACATTAATTACATTATTATTACAGAGAAGAAAGAAAAAAAAATGACTCTTCCACCCCCTAATAGCTGGGCCATCTCAGCTTATTTCCCCCATCACTTATGACTACAGTAGATGACATAATACAGGGAGAATTAAAATTACACTTACCGGTAGTCACTGGTAAATATAATCTTAACATTTTACTACCTTATCTGGACATGTGATGTGTGTGACATGGTCAGACACATCCTGTTTGTTAGAAGGAGGGACTCTGAAACTCACAAAGCGTTTGCAGACAATGCCAGGGCTGCCAAAAATTAGAAGGAGGGATTGCAATACACCCTGGAAGACACATAAACGAGGGCCTAAGAAAAATTTTATTTCCCCATTTTTAAGGAGTGAGACTTTTAGACTGGTAAAGTCTGTGCACTAAGTGCAAGGGCTAAAAAACATTTTCCCCTGGGGCTGGTCTATATCTATATATGTAGTGAACTGTAGAGGTAGGTCTCATACACATTCTAAAAAAAATTATGAAGGAGGGCATCATACACACCCGTGGAAAAATTAAGAGTGAGGTTTGAATGAGGACCATTTACTGTCTTAACATTCAGAGCAAGGGCAGCCTGATGATCCTCTTAAAATGTTGAGCAAGGGCCGCTTATTTACCCTCTTAAAATTCGGAGCAAAGGTGGCCTGAGGACACTTAAAATGTTGGTATTGTTACGCCAGCAGCCCTGCATTGCCCTGCATCTCTTTCTTGGCAGGGACACTGGCGTACTCATCGCCAACATGTGTAAAGCCTTACCAACATGTGTAATGTGGAGATGTAGTGCATGGTCTGGTCACACACCAGTCAGTGAGCTGGGACTTACATGTGCTGCAGTAGCATTGTCAAGCTGGCAGCAGCTGTAGCTGACTTATGGAATTTGGCGCACACACGATGTAACGTCACAAGTAACTCAGATAAATCTGAATAGGTTTTCAGAAACCGCAGAACCACTAAGCTGAGCAAGCGGGCCAAGCATGGTGTACGTGTGCGAGCCAGCCAAGCTTCAGGGCGGTCACCAGGTTACAGCCATTATCGCACACAACCATGCCTGATTGTAGGTTTAAGGGCCCGTTACACGCTACGATATATCAAACGATATGTCGTCGGGGTGACGTCGTTAGTGACGCACATCCGGCATCGTTTGACATATCGTAGCGTGTGACAGCTACGAGCGACTGTGAACGAGCAAAAATACCCACCTTATCGTTGCTCGTTGACACGTCGCTCATTTTCAAAAAATCGATCATCCTTCTGCGCGCCGGTTGTTCATTGTTCCCGAGGCAGCACACATCTCTCCGTGTGACACCTCGGGAACGATGAACTTTAGCTTACCTGCGGCCACCGGCAATGTGGAAGGAAGGAGGTGGGCGGGATGTTACGCTTCTATTGAGCGGCCACTGTGTGACGTCGCTGTGACACCGAACGTCCCTCCCCCTTCAGGAAGAGGATGTTCGCCGCCCACAGCGAGGTCGTTCGCGAGGTACGTACGTGTGACAGGAGTGACCGACTTTGTGCGCCACGGGCAACAAATTGCCCGTGGCGCACAAACGATGGAGGGGTGCGATCGCACATGCAATCGCACGATAAATCGCCGCGTGTAAAGCGGCCTTTAGCAACAAGAGACACAAACCTGTCTGGTCTGTTAAAGCTTTCCTGAACTCTGCGGTGGTGTGTCGTTTGTCACCTAAACAAGCTAGTTTAAAAAAAATCTATTGCTGCTTCACCGAGGCAGTACCGCAGTGCTTCCAGCTTGCGACTGATATGGATGTAATGTTCTGAGATGACAATTCGGAGATCGAGGAGGGGGTGCAAGTACTGGTGTAGGAGGTGGAGGAAACCCTTATCGAAATAGAGCCCAGAACCTTCGACGTTGGTAGCACGTGTGCTGTCCAGAGTCTGACTCTGTCACAACATTCCCAATGTTCACCCAGAGTGCCATCAGCAAAATGTTGCGTCCCTGGCCACAAGCACTTGTCCAGTTGTCGGTTGTAAAATTAACTTTTCCAGTAATGCATTGATCCGGGCATGGATGATGTTATCGGACAGATGCTGGTGTTAGGTGAAGAACGCACACCAGGAAAAATAGTGGTGGCTGGGGACCAAATAATGAAGGATGGCCGCTTCCATGAAGTTGTGGAAAGCCTCAGTATCCACAAGCCTAAGTGACAACATTATATTTGCATAGGTCCAAACCGTCCTGAATTCAACGGGATTGTCCTGATTTGAGAGCTCAGTTCTGCTGTCCTGATAGTCAGAGCTTTTGACTGGACTTCCTCTCATCTCTCCTCGCCGCTCCGTAGCTCCTCCATCTCGGGTGACAGGGATGGCATTTCTGCAGTGCATAAATTAAATTGGGAGACCAACCAAAATACATAGAGGGTAAATACATATAGACCAAATAATTTCTCTAAAACTTGTGTTTTATTAATAGCATAAATTAAATTGACAATTCTTCTTGATGAACGTCTTGTTAATAGGCAGCAGCTCTACCACTGAGCCACTGCCCAGACTGAGAGATATTTGAGGATTTGGTAGTCTTGACTTGTAGTGCAGGCAGGGAACTCAGAAGCAGATTATTCAGTTACATAGAGATACAACTGTACACAGCAGTGTATGTCTATGTCCCTACATTCTAGAGGTGAAGAAAAAGTCAGATGGTTTTGTCTATAAAACTATTATAAAATAACTACAAAAATGTCATTTTTTTATAATAAAAAGGTCTTTTTAATGTTATGCAGATCAGCTTAGGGACAGTATATCACAAAAGTGAGTACACCTGTAGGGGGTGGGCAGACCCCTTACAAAGGAGCCCGGAAATGTCAGTGTTGTTAATAAAAATGTTTTATTATATTGTATGTATATTGAGTTAGGGCACCCCCTAGTGGCCGGGTGGGACGGCTGTCACCACAGTGGAAAGGAGGAGCCGGCAGGAGAAAGAGGAGGGAAACAGTGGTTGTTGAGGAAAGTGTGAGAGGAGAAGGCAGTTGTCTCGGGGACGGGAGCGGAGCAGCAGAGCCGGGGCAGAGTGTGGGAGCTGAAGAACAGGGAAGCCGGAGAGAACAGGAGCGAGCGGAACCTCATAGGGTGAAGCAGTCCGGTGTGGGTCCGGGCTGTGGGTAGCCAGAAGTGGGAGCCGGGTGAAGAAGTAGCCAGGCACATCCCCACTGGAGGGGACGCAAGGACAGGCTTTCCCCAGCTAAAGAAAGCGTAACATCACCTTTTACTGCCTCGTGTGTAGATTTGTGAAAAATAAAGAATGTCTGTTATTTGCATCGAACCATGCCTGGAAAGTGTTTGTGCGCCGGACAACACCTGCACCACCACACTCTTCCCCACCATGACATCTCCTGTCCCCAAAGTGACGGCGGAACCAGGGGTAAGCCTGATAGCAAGGGCCACGACTACAAGCCCGGAGGCACCCCTGGCACCCCGTTACATGTGGCGTAGTCGGCAGGATCCGGATCTTATGCAAGGGGTCCCGCTCCAAGAAGAAGGAGACCAAGTGGTGCCTAGGGCCCAAGATCCGGACTATTGGAGAAGATTCCCGATCCCATGGTGGGAAACAGAAGCAGTGCCTGCAGCATTGGACCGGGCACAAGATGGCGGCAAGATGGCCGTCGTCTGTGAAGATGCTGAAAGCGCGCAAAAAGTTGGCGACAAAAGAAGAGCCTGGGGCTGGCCAGTGCCGAAAAAGAAGTTCGGAGTACTCCGCCCAAAGAGGGGAGGTGCCGGTCCCAGGGCACGTACGAAGATATGTGAAGTGGGCGGTGTTGTAAGAAGAAAGAAGTACCGCCGCGGAGGGGTCGACCTGAAGTGTGAGACTGGGGGTGGAGTATGCACAAGAGCGGGAAAAGTAAGCCCGCCTCCATTTCCTCCAGCTTCTCCACCGACCCTGACGCCTTTGCCTGAGACTCGTTCCCCAAGCGAGATGGAAAACGCCGAGGGACTACACTCTGCGCCTGGCCTGGAGAAGAACTACCCGAAGATTGCGGCTGCGTCTGCGGAGGGATTTCCCGCTCATCAGCCGGCTGTACCCGGAGGACCGGGACGGGCCACAAAAGTGACTTGGGTTACAACGTGGGACGCCGTGACCGGAGAGACCACGACAGAGGTCCGGGCGACCTACACCGCCCAACTACCGTCGGGGAGCCGGCTTCTGGGAACCCCATACCCATGCCCGGAGATACCCTCGCCAGCCGCGGTGGGATCTGCGACACTTGTTCAAGCTCTGGCTCCGGAGGAAACACACGCCCTGAAACTGGAGAAAGACGAGTGGGGCTTCTATTGGGACCCCGTACAGCCGTCACCACTACCTACACGAAAGTCCCCGTCACCAGAACCGGACCCAGTACAGGAGCGGCTGCTCGCCGAGACCGTCGCCCGGGAGATGATGGCGGGTCCCCGGAGTGAGGAGTTTGAGCACCAGTACACCACCGGAGTTGTGGTGAAATTTAACCAGAAGGAGGGGTACGGCTTCATCCGGGACGGAGAGACCGGTGACGACTATTTTTACAATAGAGTAAACCTGGACACGGAAGGCCTCCCGCAGCGACTACATACCTTGTACCAAGGAGAGAAGGTACGGTTCCTGAGGGAAGTGGGATGCCGGGGCCTGTTTGCAGTCGGGGTGACCCGGATGCCCACCGCACAAGAGGCTGCTCAGTGGCAGCAAGAAGTGGAATGGGAGGAGTGTCAGAACCGGCGACGAGTACAACGAAGACCGGTATTAGCCGAAACTTCCCACTCGCGAAGTACCTTGGCTGTAGCCCCGGCAGTCATGCCCGGGCAGAGTACTGACCCAGAGAAAGGGACCCCGCCGGTGCTGGCGATTAACCAAAGCATCACCACCCATCCGGTAATTGTTATGGGCAGCCCTCCGCCGTCCCGCGCAGCGACCCCATCACCCCCGTCGGGGACTGAGGAGCCAAAGCTGGAGGCTGAGACTGCGGAGCAACCCATCAGCTACGAGCCCTTCCGGAGGCTGCGCCGGTTGCCCGGGCAGTCTTTGTCGGAGTATGTGCAAGCCCAGAGAGCTGAATGGCAACGGGCCTACCATCCGGAATGAGCACCAAGACCGGAAGATGACGGGCCTGTTTTTGTGTTAGACACTGGCGTTGTTCCGAGCCGGAAGAAGTTGTATCGTTTAAGTTGCTGAGCCCGGAGAGAGCCTGGTGCTGGACTGAGCCAGGGGCTCCTCCGCGTCGTCCAGAAGATTCTTTTTGTCAAGCTGTGTTCCTGCCGGCCAACATCTAAGACCGGGAGCGCTACAAAAGCCTCCGGGCAGAAACACGACTAAGACCGGGAGCTTCCAGGAGGAACTCCGGGCGCTGGACTGGTGCACCCCTTGCGGTTGCCCCAAAGGTGAACTTGTTTAGTTTTAAATGTGATTTTAGATTCATGCCTTGCCGGGAGGCTCAGGCTTTAAGAGGGGAGGTATGTAGGGGGTGGGCAGACCCCTTACAAAGGAGCCCGGAAATGTCAGTGTTGTTAATAAAAATGTTTTATTATATTGTATGTATATTGAGTTAGGGCACCCCCTAGTGACTGGGTGGGACGGCTGTCACCACAGTGGAAAGGAGGAGCCGGCAGGAGAAAGGGGAGGGAAACAGTGGTTGTTGAGGAAAGTGTGAGAGGAGAAGGCAGTTGTCTCGGGGACGGGAGCGGAGCAGCAGAGCCGGAGCAGAGTGTGGGAGCTGAAGAACAGGGAAGCCAGAGAGAACAGGAGCGGGCGGAACTTCATAGGGTGAAGCAGTCCGGTGTGGGTCCAGGCTGTGGGTAGCCAGAAGTGGGAGCCGGGTGAAGAAGAGTAGCCAGGCACATCCCCACTGGAGGGGACGCAAAGACAGGCTTTCCCCAGCTAAAAAAAGCGTAACATCACCTTTTACTGCCTCGTGTGAAGATTTGTGAAAAATAAAGAATGTCTGTTATTTGCATGGAAAGTGTTTGTGCGCCGGACAACACCTGCACCACCACACTCTGCCCCACCATGACATCTCCTGTCCCCAAAGTGACGGCGTAACCAGGGGTAAGCCTGATAGCAAGGGCCACGACTACAAGCCCGGAGGCACCCCTGGCACCCCGTTACACACCCCTCATGTTTTTGGAAATATTTTATTATATCTTTTCATGGGACAACACTGAATATATGACACTTTGGTCCAATGTAAAGTAGTCAGTGTACAGCTTGTATAACAGCGTAAACTTGGTATGACATCACAGGGTGCCACTCCTCAATGCCACAGGTTCCACTCATCCATGACTGCATCACATGACCTTGCGCTTCTCCACCTTCTGTTTGAGGAGGCTCCAGAGATGCTCAATAGTGTTTAGTAGTGCACATTTAGTTCTGGCTATCTTGTTTTTTTCAATAGTGTTTAGGTCTGAAAACATTTGCTCTTCAAATCAGCAAACATGTGCAGGGATCTCCACCAGCTCACCACAGCAGCCGGCGGGGATTACCCCAACATGACCAAGGACGTACAGTTACGTCCTTAGCAGTGCTTTGGGGGGGGGTGCTGTCAGGCAGTTGAGCCGGTGCCAGTGGAGAGAGTGGACGATCACGTGACCACATCTATGTAAATCAAATTGCATACTTGCAGCTTCATAACCTCCCACTCTCACCGCCGGCACCAGAGAATCCTGACAGCGTGCAGAGTGCACACTGTGAGAATTCAGAAGGCTGCAGTCACAGAGTGACACACAGAGTGACTGCAGAATCATCACAGATTTGGACAACCCCTTTAATGCTCCTAACAACATAAATAAAAACATAGTAACCCTTAACTTGTCAGACGGCACAAGACTTTATTAAAGAGATTGTCCACTACTTTAATATTAATGACCTTTCCTTAGGCTAGGTCACCAATGTCTGACTGGTCGGGGTTCGGCACCTGGCAACCCCGCCAATTCCCTACTCTAGGTGTCGGTGGTTGCAGGTGCCCGGAAGTGCTCAGTTCTGGATCTGCTCCGTCTTCTGATAGTGGCAGCAGTCTCCTATTAAAATCAATGAGGCTAATGTGCAGTACTCGGCCGCAGACACCATCAGAGGACGGAGCAGATCCAGAAATAAACATTTCTGGCCACCTGCACCAAGAGTAGCTGATCAGTGGGGGTCCCACTGCGCTCACATCAGAAGCAATGCGCAAGTGGGACCCAGGCCTAATGATGGGACATAGTATCACAAATAAACATTTACATTCAGGTACCTTATAGATGATGTTGTCTCTAGTCATTTCTTTCTGTTCTTCATCTTGTCCTGACGCCATGATGACTTTTCACATCCTCATCTCGTCTCTGCAGATTTCCATCTTCACCGGTCTTCTGCAGCACATCTCGACACGATGCCCCTAAAATAGCAGAATGATTATAATACTTCTACTTAAAAATATCTGCCCTACACTGTGCTCCAGAATAAATAATGGCCCCTCACAGTATTCTCTGCACAAAATATGACCCACACTGTCCCTCTTATGGTACATTCCCTCCACACTCCCTCTCCTTTCCACACTACTCTTCACACTGTCCCTCTTATGGTACATTCCCTCCACACTCCCTTTACTTTCCATACTACTCTTCACACTGTCCCTCTTATGGTACATGCCCTCTATATTCCCTCTCTTTCCAAACTGAGCCTACTGTTTACAGTGTCCTTTACACTGTGTCCCCTTATACTGCTCCGTCTTTATACTGTGCCCTCATCACACTCCCCCTCCTTGCTATAACCTCACACTGTCCTCCCATTCTGCCCCCTCTCCATACCACGTCCCTCCAGTACCCAGTCTTTATTCTGTGCCCCTCACATTCTTCTCATCCCTTACTGTCTCCTCACTACCTCCTGTGTGTCCATATAGTATTCCACCTCACTCCCCATCCTGCCCACTTGCTCTTCATACCATGTCACTCTTTATTCTGTGCCCTCAAAATTTCTTTCTAGTTCGCTCCACGTCCTCTCTGTCCCCATGCATCACCCCTCATCCTCTCTGTCCCCATGCATCACCCCCCATCCTCTCTGTCCCCATGCATCACCCCTCATCCTCTCTGTCCCCATGCATGAAACCGCCTCCTCTATTTCCCCCCTTCATGAAACCTCATCCTCTCTCTCCCCATACATCACCCCTCATCATTTCTCTCCCCATGCATGAAACCTCATCCTCTCTCTCCCCATGCATGAAACCTCATCCTCTCTCTCCCCATACATCACCCCTCATCATTTCTCTCCCCATGCATGAAACCTCATCCTCTCTCTCCCCATACATCACCCCTCATTATTTCTCTCCCCATGCATGAAACCTCATCCTCTCTCTCCCCATGCATGAAACCTCATCCTCTCTCTTCCCATGCATGAAACCTCAACCTCTCTCTCCCCATGCATAAAACCTCATCCTCTCTCTCCCCATACTCTGTCCAAAGATAGTTCCCTCCCCCACCCATACTGTGTATATACATATTGCCCCCTCCCCACCCTCTGTCCCCCCTATAGTGTGTGCACAGACGGTTCCCTCCCCCACCCTCTGTCCCCCCCATATTGTCTCCACAGATAGTTCCCTCCCCCACCCTCTCTCCCCCATACTGTTTCATAAATACTCCCCTCTCACCACATACTGTTTGTCTTCCGTGTCTTCTTCAGCTCCATAGTGGAGCACTTCTCAGCGTTTCTCTGCCGCCTCTGCGCTGTGGCGCTGGCTTCCGGGTCACCAGTCTGATCAGCTGACCTGATCACATGACAGCCGTCGTGCTGACCCGGAGGTCAGCGCCGGCGTCACCGCTTCAATTGTGCTCGCATCTGACAGATACAAGGACAATTTAGCAGTGGGAGCCGCGCGCTGCACTTTCTATGAGTGCGGCTGTCAGTGTCCAACTGCGCTCAGAGAATAGTGGCTCCCACTCGGCAGAATTCCACACCGCCGCATCAGGCAGCCCGACAGCGCCCCCTGGAGACGCCTCTGGCTTGTGCCTCCGCTCCACATGGCTAATTTGTATAGTTTACAGATTAGCCATGTGGACAGAGGCAGAGGCAGTTCTACTATTTCATATGTGAAGCCGTTTGGCATATTTTATAAAAATATTTTAGTGTTAGGACTGCCCCAAATGAGATTTGCCATGGAGTGGCGGGGTGGCTCATGAAATTGCAATTTTTTTGCCAAAAATCTCAAATTTATAATAAGTAGAGTTGGAATTTTTAGTGCTGTAGTGAACATTTAGTGCTAGCTTTTTTGTTTTTTCTTCATAGTTTACAGATTAGCCATGTGGACAGAGGCAGAGGCGCTCTTCAGATTTTCCGGTACGCCGTACCGGTGCGTACCACCGCAAAAAAAAGCACTGGTCCTTAGTCATGAAAGGGTTAAGGGAAAAGTAAAGACAATAAAAAAGAAAGTTTTTAAAATATTTAAAAAATTAAAAAGACACAAAAAGTTCAAATTACCTTCCTTTTGCCCCATTGAAAAAATAAAACAATTAAAAAAAAATAAATGACACACATATTTGGTATCGCTGGGTTCAGAAATGTCCAATCTATCAAAATGTAAAATAAATTAATCTGAATGGTAAAGGGCGTAACAAGAATAAAAAAATCAAAATGCCAGAATTAGGTTTTTTTTTTGGGTTGCCACAACATTGCAATAAAATGCAATAATGGGCGATCAAAACATCGTATCTACCCAAATATAGTATAATTAAAAACGCTAGCTCAGGATGTAAAAAATAAGATATAAGATATAAATTTCTGAAATATTTTTCACCATTTAAAAAAAAAAGAAAAAAAGCAAACAAACAAAACAAGCTATACATGTTTGTTATCTACAAACTCGTACTGATCTGGGAAATGATACTGTTATGACAATTCTACCATATAGTGAAGATGGTAAATAGTAAATCTAAAAACAATCGTGGAATTGCACTTTTTTTTGCAGTTTCACTGCACTTTGAATTTTTTTTTTACTTTTTCTAGTACAATATGGGGCAGAATGAATGGTGTCATTCAAATTTACAGCTCATCAAACAAAAAAATAAACCCTCATATGGCTATAATGATGGAAAAATAAAAAAGTTATGGCTCTTGGAAGAAAGGGAGGGAAAATGAAAAAGGGAAAATTCCCTGGGGGTGAAAGGATAAGGCTAAGAACACACTTTGCGTTTTTACCTGCGTTTTAGGTGCTTTTTAGGTCCGTTTTGAGAAGCACCTTTTTCATGCCAAAAGGCATGCGTTTTGATTTTCCAGCAAAGTCAATGGAAAATGGGGATTTCTAGACCGCACTTTGCGTTTCTAAACGCTGCGTTTAATTTGCATATTTTGTGGCAAAAACCATGCGTTCAAAGAAGCAGCATGTCAATTGTTTTTGCCTTTTTGGGTGCGTTTTGCTAACATTGAAGTCAATGAGAAATGGCAAAAACCAAGATTCCTACAAATTCCTGCGTTTTACTTGCTTTTTCAGTGCAGAAAACATGCGTTTTGGACTAACAAAACGCATGCTTTTTGGACATTAAAATAATGATTTGATATGTCCCTTTACACACACATATAGTCCGACAATTAAATTAAAGAAAAATAATAAATTATTGCTATTTTTCCAAAAAATAGTATATTACCGCTATAATTTTAATCTTTATTTCTATTTTCTAAATTATTTCTAAAATTCTATATGTTTTCCTTTTTTTCTCTTTTTTCATTGTGTTTGACTGTTTAAACTTTATTTAGCAGTGTCTTGATGTTCAAAACACATCTGTCAAAACGCAGGTGAAAAAACATGTAAAAAGCGCTGAAAACGCATCTAAAACGCGGTAAATACGCATGCGTTTTCAGCGCTAAAGTTCTGAAAAAGGCAACTTTGGTCAAATCAATTAAGCCCAAAACGTGCGTTTAGAACTGCAAGTAGGTGAACGCAAAGTGCGTTCTTAGCCTAAAGAGAGAAAAATTTGTGTTCGGTTTTCCCAGTATCAAATTGCTTGAATAAACAGTTGATGGCTTCAGGATTCATCCAAATATTGAAAAAGTCACAGGATAGGTTCACAGGAGTGTATTTTCGGTCCTAGTGTGGTCCTGGAAAAAACTAACAGCACTTTGACCAATGTTATTCAGTGGAGCAGTGCCGATCAGAGATTTATATTCCTGGCTGAAATTGTGAAAAAATGACACCATGCACTAGTTTCTAACATTTGTTGAATGAGACTAACCAATTCAGGTCTATAGGGTACTTTACACACAACGATATCGCTAACAATATATCGCCGGGGTCACGGTGTTTGAGACGCAAATCCGGCGCCGTTAGCGATATCGTTGTGTGTGACTAAAAAGGAGCGACGATCAACGATCGCAAAAACATCAAAAAACGTTCATCCTTGACACGTCGCTCCTGTTCATAATATCGTTGGTGGTGCATGCCGCTGGTTGTTCGTCGTTCCTGCGGCATCACACATCACTATGTGTGACACCGCAGGAACGACGAACATCTCCTTACCTGCGTCCACCGGCAATGAGGAAGGAAAGAGGTGGGCGGCATGTTTTGGCCGCTCATCTCCGCCCCTCCTCTGCTATTGGGAAGCCGCTTAGTGACGTCGCTGTGACGCCGCACGAACCTCTCCCTTAAAGGAGAGATTGTTCGGTGTCTCTAGCAACGTCGCTAAGCAAGTATGTGCGTGTGACGCTGCCGTAGCCATATTGTGGGCTATGGCAGCGATCACCCCCATGACGAAACAGCGACGTGGGCAGGTGCAATCGAGCACAACATTGCTAGCTATCGCTAGCGATGTCGCAGTGTGTAAAGCACCCTTTAGGGTGCAGAAAAAAAAATTGGATGCGACGCGCCCACGGAGTCTGAGGGGGTTTACTCGTCACCGGGCCAATGCAGGGAGTGGGATGTCACAGCGGCTAGGCCCGGTGCCGTGACCCCGGCGGTGTCAATTAATGGAGGAGATGGAAGTTTTTTGTGACGCCACCTGTACAGCTCTGAAGTAGAGCTCAGGACCACAAGAAGGTTGGGGGTAGTAGTCCACTCTAATAAAGGAGCACAGGGCGCGGGAAAGATCAGACGACATAGCGGTTGCAGTTTAAGTTCTTTACTCACTGAGATGTCACCGCCTTTGGACTGTCAGACTGTGATGGGCTCCAGCCGATCTCGGATAGTTCAGAGACCAGAACCGGTGTTTCTCTCTGTGACTCATTCCTCCCTGAGCTGTGTGTTGTAAGTCCCTGTGGCCTGAAACCACGCATGTACCCCCGAGTCCTTGAACGGACCCCATTCCTGTCTCACTTGTTCCGTGTCTTTGCTAGACTGTCTGAGTGTGTGTTTGTTGCCTTGCTCCCCTGTGTCAAGCTCCTCCTCCCGGGTTTCTGAACTAGTGAGAAGAGGGTCCACTACATTAGTGATGGCCACCCTCCAATGTCTCTATGTAGTGCCCCTGAGACTGGTCGCTACAGGGTATATCGTTATATCCTTCCCGAGCAGGTCAAGATGTTAACCCGGTAAGTTTACACACACCTCACACCACCATACAGCAGGGAGAAGCAGTCACTAGGAAAGGGTTAACAATGTTTCTACAAACACAGTCAGGAAGTTACTCAGCCAGTTCCTAGTAGACCAAGGTTGCCATAGCAACTTGCAAAAGTGGGGGCATGAGCAGTTAGGAGTAGAAAACTGACAGTTTCACTTTTAGTCACAGGAGAACAATCTTGGACACGAGACAGAGCAGACACACGGTGTGTATCTCCCTGAAGGGAGGCTGTCAGGCCTTCAGAGAGGCAGAATACAGCTATCTGGATGTAACACTGAACAGCCAGCACCTCCAAGCTGGGGCCAGTAACACCTAGAGAGACGGGACCCGGTACCTGTAATCGTCGACCAGAAGAGAGTACTTGCCAGAGCATGGGACTGAGCACAAGAGAGGTACAGAGCCCTATTCATGGTGGCGCGGCAGCAGAGAGGGAGCCTGGGGAAAGGGATAGAGGTCCGAACCACGAGAGGCCCAGGCTGCCGGCCGTACGGGCCAGGACCGGGGGAGAGTACAGAGTTGTGCATGGAGGAGAAAGGTCACAGATTACCAAACCGGATCCAGCCTCTGACCTGCCTGGGTTCAACCGGAGTCTCTGATGGCAAGGACCAGCACCCGGGGTGCGATACCACCTGAGCCAGTAAATAAAGTGACTGGAACCCGCACTTGGTGACTCTGTGAGTAACTGCCACCGCCGTGCACTCTGGTGCTCCCATGCCGCCCCCGTTCTCACCAACCTCCCGGGGGCCCCCGCTCCACCCGTGGGGAGCGACACCATCCCGGCTGCACCTAACATCTGCCCCGGAGAGAGACTGTGCTGCGGCGGCTAATTCCTGACCCCATACCACGGATGCGGGTCGGCGGCGGAGGAGGCTGAGACCCCAGTCACCACTGCAACTGGTGACACGCTTTCCAGGGACCCGTCACCCTCCTTCCATCCCCATCTGTATGGGACACTTGTCCATTTGCTGTTTTTGTTTTTCATGTAGCCGACGAGGTCACGGAACCGGGTCAGGCCAGTCACAACTACCCCAAGGAACTACTGGCCCAGTGACGAGTACCCTAAGGCCCTTGGCATCCTACATCAACCCCAGCCCAGTCCCAGTGAGAGGGCATCTAACTGTGTGTTATGGTGGATTGTGGTGGTTTACTGGCAATGACCTCCTCCGTACCCGGGATGAATACTGAATGACTGAAGCCTCAGGGGCGCCACAGATGTCCTAAGGAACACAGTGTAGCATACAATATTTTTTTTTACGTGCTACCTACAATTTTTTAAAGGGAACCTGTCACCAGATTTGGTGACTATAAGTTGCTGCCACCACCACTGAGCTCTTATATACACCATTGCAAAATACTGTATATAAGATCCCAGGCCACTGTGTACAACGTAAAAAATATTTTTATAAAACTTACCAAAGGGGCGGTCCGGTATGTCGCTGGGTGTCGCTTCTCTACAGTCCAGCATCTCCTCTCTGCTGCGATCGCCGTCCTCCTTCTTCTAAGGCCGCATCCTACGTCATCCACACATTGAAGTCCTGTGTAGGCACAATTTGATCTGCCCTGCTCAGTGCAGCACAAAGTATTGTAGTGCGCATTCGGTGGTCTTTTTACATTTCCTCGAGCCTGCACATTACAGTACTTTGATCTGCCCTCAGCGGGGTAGATCAAAGTGCAGCTGTGCAGGACCACAATGTCGGCCTATGTGGATGATGTAGATGCGTAATCCATGCTTGGCTGGGTAGAAGGAGGATGGAGATCGCCGCAGCGACACCCATCGCACCGGACTACCTCCTAAGTGAGTATAATAAAAGTGTTTTTTACGTTATATAGCGCGGCCTGGGGTCTTATATACAGTATTCTAGAATGCTATATATAAGAGCTGACTGGTGGTGGCCAAATCTGGTAACAGGTTCCCTTTAACATAGGAAACTATCTGCCAAAAGCTCTTGGCAGAAAGTGTCTGAAATAATAAATCAAAATTAAGGCTAACCCCACAATTAGCTCTCTTATCAATAGATTTGGATGCAATAAACATACAATACAGGGCCATGATAATCCATATCCTTCTAGTTACCAAATTTGAACTGGCGGCAGGTTGAAAATCCGACAAAATTTCAAACATTTACGATATAATAGAAAAAATATCCTTTCATAGGTTCTACGAAGAGAAGCATGCACTGATTAATAACACTTGGAACAGATTTAATAAAAAATGGGACCCATGGACTAACATTATTAACAACTACACATACAATTTTAAATCTAATCTAGTTCTAATTCTGTTACAAACGTAAAACATGATGCTTAAACGGTTGGTTTGATGATGTCATAGTTTTTACTAAATTTGTTGTTTGTTTCTTCTTTTCTGTGTATCTGTATTGTTTGTGTTTGAGCAAAAACCTAATAAAAAATATTGAATCATAACATAGGAAATTATAAATGGTCGTATAAATTACTAATAGCTGCTGCTGTGTAAAAAAAGATTGTACACAGATTAGATTAGAGGATGGAGTATGGCTCCATCCTCCACCAGGGGCCCCGACCCCTAATGGCAGCTTCACTTCAACAAGCAGGGGGAAGATGTTCAACAAGAACAGAGCTCTAAACAGTCAATTTCTTCAACTGCCCTGCCACCCTCCACCTGCGGTGCAGATGGCCTCCTCCGGGAACATGAGGACATTCAACAAGGGTGACCGGGTTTCAAACAGTCAACTTTGTAACTTGAAACTTTTATGTGTAGACTTACAGGTTCCGCTACCACTGCTGCACAGGGCCGTACGGCTCACTCAGCGCTCTGGGAACAGCATCCCTGGACCAGCCGCAGCACATCCCGAAATTCTGGTCTTCCATCGAAAACGGGGGCGATATAGCAGGCGATACTGTCACTTCAGGGAGCGGTGTCGGTCGGTGTTCCTCGGCCATACTAGAAACTAGGTCTGGCTCCGGGCAAGTCAGCGAGGCCAGGAGGGTCTGTGTTACTCTCTCCGAACGCGACACTGTATGGGCGGCTCATTTCTCATGGGCCCACACCACCGCCACCATCCTCCGGATCTCCGCTTTCCAGTCCAGCACGTTTTGCAGCGACTGGACTCGCACCCGGACACAGAACCGTGCTAGTTCTCGCTCCAGCCAGGCAGCGGTCCCCGGTGGAAGACGGCCTCTCCAGCAGCAGGCGCTGCCCCGCCATCCACATTTGGCGCCGACATCTTCCCGCTTCTCCCCCTTGGTTTTTCGGGAGCAGACCTTTAGCATGCCTCTCCGTTTCGTTTTCGGCCTCGGGAGTTACTTCCTTCCAGCTGTGTTCCCAGGGGGCGGGGCTTCAACTTCTTTGGAAGAAGACGCTGCGTTGTCGTTTTTTTCGAGCCCAAAAATGGTGGCAAAATGGCGGCTTTTCAGAATTTTTGCAGCGGAGCACCACTGACAGTCCAGAACAAGGCGCACTTCCACCAGGTAAGTGGATGGGTTACAATCCTGTTCGTGACGCCAGGTTTTTAGGTGTGCCGCAGCCCGTACCAGCAGCCGGGCTGCTCAGATCCGGATCCGCAGTGTGGCTCGAGGGATTCTACTGGACCCAGGGGTCACGCGGACACTTCAAATAAAATGGGACGTATTTGTACAGGATTTGCTGTAAACAGTCTGTGACGCCACCCACGGTGTGTGATGAAGTGTGGCACCACCGCTGCTGTTGTGGGGCTTCCGTGGGTGATGGGATGGCAGCTGGATGTTAACCCGTCCGTGGGTAGGGATGGATGCCCCGGGGCCCAGTGTCTCTGTGCTGAGGGTGGTGATTGCACCGGGGAATGTTAGTTTACTCACGATTGAATGAATCACACAAGTCCAATGGTAAACCAAGGTGTTGGTGGCCGGCCGCCGCGGCCCGGTGTATTCTGGTCCCACACCCGGGCTGATGGTCTGTGTCACTTTCCTCTGCACTGTGTTCTTGGTATAGTGGACTTCCCGGTGTGAAACACTGGAGTCGGCTCCCGGTACTTTGGTTGGGAGCCGTGCCCGCTGACGCTGGCCCTTGGAATCTACCGATCCCTGGCGGATGCCCTTTCCCCCACGGTGGGCTGTTGTCTGCTTTTGGGACTTTGGTTGGGACAGAACTTAAAATCCTGCCATCAATTGGTTGAATAGCTAGGCCGTTGGTTCCGGTCCTGGCTTCAGGGTCCAAGTACCCCCTCTGTGCACGGTTTCCGGGTTGGTTCTCTGGTGTCGGTACCGGCGGGCTCCTCGGTCCACCTCGGATCTCCGGCAGCCGTATTCCAGTCTCCTGACAGACACGGACCACCGTCTGCCACCTAGCCAGTACGCTGGGGTTCAAACCCCGACGCCTTTCCTTTCTGACTCCGCACTTCACTTTCTCCTCTCAACTCCTCCACTCCACTAGTCTGACTCCTTTCCACTTGAACTCCAACTTCCAACTCTCTATGTAGAACTCTGCTTTTCCCCGCCCCGGGTTCTCCAGACCCCTAGGTGGGCGTTCTCCATCCGCCTGGTCCCTCCCACTGGTGTGTCTTTCCTACCCTGGGGGGGTGACTAGGGTTTTGTTGGCTGGTGTGACCCTGTGTGGGAAGGTGTTATGCGGGGGCCTATTCTGTGTGACCACCTGGCGGTGCCAGGGCGTCACAATACTATGATCAGATCCTGTGATCAGATCACAACTGCAGAACAGAGGGAGGGAAATGAGTAGGAGAGGGAGGGATTCCATCTCCTCCATTGTCAGCTGATGCGCATATTGCACTGCACTCGGATATCATCTGAGTTCAGTCTGATGTTTTACTCGTACCCATAGAGTTGTATGAGTGCGAGTGAATACGGCTCTTGCATACACTCGCCACGCGCTGCGATTCGTTTCTCTTTCTGAGACAAAAAAGTCACAGATGGGAACTGCCTGATTATATATATATATATATATATTACAAACTTTCATATTATTAAAAAATTTGTAAATTGTTCTTGTGTTAAGAGATGAGTGTACTCATTTATGCTGAGCACTGCTGATACACACACATAGAGGTATGGTAACAAAGCGCAAGATAAGTGTGGAGGAATTTTGGAATTTTCATCAAAATGATTGTACTTAACTATGGCATTAAAGGAAACTGATCAAGGAAGAGGAAGCAGATAAGATAAGAGGAAGGAAAATAAGAAGTCACTTATTCTATTTAAGTCATATGGATATGATTAAGTAGTAACACTACTCATTAAGTATCGATTTCCAAGTGGGGAAGGTGGTGGTGAGTTAAAGAAGTCCTTAGGCTATGTGCGCACGCTGCGGATTTACCACGGATTTTGCCGCAGATTTGCTGCAGAAAATGTGTCTAACATTGCTGCAGTCATTCCCCAGCAAATCCTATGGGTTTTAAAAAATGGTGTGCGCACACTGGGTTTTTTATACCCGTGGATTTACCCGCAGATTTTCTGCTGTGGAATTAATGTACATGTCACTTCTTTTCTGCAGGTACCTACGGTTTTTGCCATAGATAATGGTAAAAATCCGCAGGGACCAACCTGCGGAAAATCTGCGGCAAACCGTGGTAAAACCACATGCGGATTTCGCTGCAGTTTTGGTGCTTTTTTTTACTGCGGGTGCGGGATTCTTTAAGAGGGTCCAGATTTTCCTTAAGAAAAAGTCACTTTCTAGTGCGCACATAGCCTTAAAGTGATTATTTGGTTTGGCCTGTCTTAATGCCAGCGTCACACGGTACGATATATCGGGCGATATGCCTTCGGGGTCACGTCGTTAGTGACGCACATCGGGCATTGTTTGATATATCGTACCGTGTGACACCTACGAACGACTGTGATTGAGCAAAAATACTCACCTTATCTTTGTTCGTTGACACGTCGTTCATTTTCAAAATGTCGGTCCTCCTTCTGTGCTCCGGTTGTTCATCGTTCCCGTGGCAGCACACATCACTCGGTGTGACACCCTGGAAACGACGAACACAGCTTACCTGCAGCCGCTGGCAATGCGGAAGGAAAGGGGTGGGAGGGATGTTTACGTCTCGCTCATCTCCGCCCCTCCGCTTCTATTGGCCGGCTACTGTGTGACGTCGCTGTGACGCCGAATGTCCCTCCCCCTTCAGGAAGAGGATGTTCGCCGCCCACAGCGACGTCGTCCGGGAGGTAAGTACGTGTGACGGGGGTTTAACGACTTTGTGCGCCACGGGCAACTAATTGCCCGTGACGCACAAACGACAGGAGCGGGTGCGATCGCTCATGCGATCGCACGATAAATTGTCCCATGTGACGTCGGCATTACTTTTTTAGAACGGCCTTGACAATAGTTTGTGATCTCAGTTTTTATATGTAAGAATACTCGTCAGTAAGTGTTCAATTTCCGTACAGTGTGTCACATCTCTACCGGTTTCTGCCATAGCGACATCTACTTCAGTCGCCAGGAGCCACCATATTCACTCTACAGATAGTGTTGGTAATAGAAAAGATGTTTAGCCAGTATCTCTGAACAGTATAGAATCTGTTCAGCCAGGGATTAGTCTGGTTGAGACATGGGGTTCCACTTCGCCGGGCTAATGGATGTGTTTTCCAGCAGGTGTAATCAGCTCTTTACTGTAGCCAATGGGGCAGTACCACACCGTACTTAAACTCCCAGCTGTAACGCTGGCATGCCTGCATACTTCCCCACCTTCCTCCCAGCAGGGATGCTGACATACTCACCATCCTAACCGCTGTGTCCTCTCTGCTTCCTGCTCCCAGGGACTGCGCAGCACATGCAGGTCTCCTGGGAGAGTGCCTATGGTGCACACTCCCTGCCTCTTAAAGGGGCACTGTACTTTTTCCAGAAGGGACTCCAGCCTATGGCTAAGAGGCACTGAGTATTTAAGACATCCTTACCCTGTGGAGGTGCCGATGCAACATGTATATTCAGTCTCTCTGCATGTTTGCTAGTTGTCAGGTCCCTGTCATCCTGAGCTAGTCTTGTGTGCCCGAACCTTTGTTCCAGAAACCAGTACCTGCCTGTTGTTTCTGAACCTATGCTCCAGTACGAGATTTGGTCCAGTGTACTGGTTCCTGTGTTCTTGTTCTAGTCATCTAGTCTGTACCAGCCGTCCACCCAGTACTAGTAGTCTAGTCTGTACTAGTCGTCCAGCCTGTACCAACCGTTCAGCCTCTACCAGCCGTTCAGCCTGTAACAGCCATCCAGCCTATTTGATCTGTCCAGCCTGCACCAGCAGTCCTATAAGTAACAGCTGTCCTGCCAGTACCAGCCATCCTGGCAGTACCAGCCATCCTGCCAGTACCAGCTGGCCAGTCTGTACCAGCTGCAGGGCTGTATTTTGCCTTCGTGCTGCCCTAGGCACTTTAAGTGGTCGCGCAACTTAGTGACAACGTAACACTATGAGTTTTCGCACACGACCTCTTTTTAAGGCAGATCTACTCTATAAAACACTTGAAAAAGTATCAATGAGAAACGAAGGGCACTAACCCTTCCCCCCCCCCCAATGGGGATCACCACAGGCACATCAAAACATAGCATGAGTATAAAATATTCCCACCACACCGTCCCCACTTATATACTGTGACTGTCACACTGCCCCTAATAAACTACACACTGCCCTCCCTTATAAATATACCCACCCCACCTTCCTCAATTATGAAATATGATCTGCACATTGACCTCACATCATGCTGCCCCCTCCTCACAATGTCTTATGCATGCTGCCCCCTCCTCACAATGTCCCATGCATGCTGCCCCCTCCTCACAATGTCCCATGCATGCTGCCCCCTCCTCACAATGTCCCATGCATGCTGCCCCCTCCTCCCAATGTCCCATGCATGCTGCCCCCTCCTCCCAATGTCCCATGCATGCTGACCCCTCCTCACAATGTGCCATGCATGCTGCCCCCCTCCTCCCAATGTCCCATGCATGCTGCCCCCTCCTCCCAATGTCCCATGCATGCTGCCCCCTCCTCCCAATGTCCCATGCATGCTGCCCCCTCCTCACAGTGTCCCATGCATGCTGCCCCCTCCTCACAGTGTCCCATGCATGCTGCCCCCTCCTCACAATGTCCCATGCATGCTGCCCCCTCCTCATAATGTCCCATGCATGCTGCCCCCTCCTCACAATGTCCCATGCATGCTGCCCCCTCCTCACAATGTCCCATGCATGCTGCCCCCTCCTCACAATGTCCCATGCATGCTGCCCCCTCCTCACAATGTCCCATGCATGCTGCCCCCTCCTCACAATGTCCCATGCATGCTACCCCTCTCCATGAGCTCCTAATGCTGCCTTCCTCTTTTCCATAATGACACCTCCATGCTGCCCCATTCATCATGCTGCCCCATTCATCATACTAAGACCACCACACTAATGCTTATGCTGAGATACCCCACACACACACACTACCCCACTCTTGATATTGACTCCCCTACATTGCTCCACTCCATACTGAGCCCACACATGCTGCCCCTTCTCCATAATGAGCTCCCAATGCTGCCCCCCTTTCATTCTGAGTCCTTACACTGCCCCCCATCGATTTTGTCAATGCACTATCCCTCAACCCTTGTCCTCTGTCTCTAGCATTGGCCCCTCTCTCCCATTCCCCCAGCAGCAGCCTCTCTCCTCCATCTCCAGCAGCAGCCTCTCCCCCAGCATCAACCTCTCTCCCCCCAGCATCAGCCTCTCTCCCCCCAGCCTCCCCCAGCTTCAGCCTCTCTCCCCCAGCTTCCCCCAGCATCAGCCTCTCTCCTCCCAGCCTCCCCCAGCTTCAGCCTCCCTCAGCATCAGCCTCCCTCCTCCCAGCCTCCCCCAGCGTCAGCCTCCCCCAGCATCAGGCTCCCCCCTCCTAGCCTCCCCAAGCATCAGCCTCCCCCCTCCCAGCCTCCCCCCAGCATCAGCCTCCCCCCTCCCAGCCTCCCCCCAGCATCAGCCTCCCCCAGCATCAGCCTCCCTCCTCCCAGCCTCCCCCAGCATCAGCCTCCCCCAGCATCAGCCTCCCTCAGCATCAGCCTCCCTCAGCATCAGCCTCCCCCAGCGTCAGCCTCCCCCCTCCTAGCCTCCCCCAGCATCAGCCTCCCCCCTCCTAGCCTCCCCCAGCATCAGCCTTTCCCCTCCTAGCCTCCCCCAGCATCAGCCTCCCCCCTCCCAGCCTCCCCCAGCATCAGCCTCCCAGCCTCCCCCAGCATCAGCCTCCTCCCTCCCAGCCTCCCCCAGCATCAGACTCTCTCCTCCCAGCCTCCCCCAGTATCAGCTTCTCTTCCCCCAAGTCTCCCCCAGTATCAGCCTCTCTCCCCCCACCACATGTGCAGATCTCCGGTCTGCATTAGAGACACCCCCACGCTCCTTATGAATTTTCAGCTCTGCGAGCACTTACCTGCTCCAGGGCCCGCCGTCATCTTCCTGGCTCATGTGAGTATCCTCTTGTGACACCGGCTTCCATCGCGGCATCCTCTACGGCGTCCTGCTGTGAGCTCTGCATGTGATGTGACACAGCATTCGACGCAGCACAGAGGAAGGAGCTGATTGGAGCGCCTCTGACCCCGGAAGTGCAGGCGCCGGCAGTTCCGAGGTCAATCAGCTCTCTGTGCCCTGCCGCCGCAGTTTGTCTGCATTCGCGTCTTAATTGTCGTGGATACAAATAAATGGAGGTGCGCCTCTCCCCCTCCCTCCTCTTAAAATACAGCGGATTTAATGGATGTGTAAAAAAAAATTTTTTTTTTTTACTGCTAAAAGGTGCCGCCCCCCCGCATCCTGCCGCCCCAGGTACGGGACCACGAGTGCCTAATGGTAAATACGGCCCTGACCAGCTGTCCAGACTCATCCGGTATCAGAGTCCTTCTACCAGGGTGTGCCGCCCCCGTGAAAGCAGCCGAGCTGCTCGGATCTGGGTTCACTGTGGCTCGAGGGTCTCCGGACCCGGGGTCGTGCGGCAACTCAAATGAAAGGGGGGTATTTACAGGGGAATGGATATATATTTCGTGACGCCACTCGTGGTGTACGGTAATTTGGGGAGTACCGCCGCTGCCGTTGGGAGTACCCGGGGTGATGAAGTGGTGCAGCAAGTTGTTGTAGCCCTCCATGGGTAGGGAAGATGCCCCGGGACTCGGTGTGGGGTGCCGCGGGATGCAGGGGTCACTGTCGTACTCACTCAGTCAATAAGCAGACGCTGACAACCGGGTAAACCAACTCTCCGGGTGCCGCTGCCGCTGAGGGGAGCTCTTCCGGGTCCTGTCCCCTATAGTGTTGCCTGGTGATCCGTGACCTGCCTCCTGGCACTAAGTTTAACTTCAACGTGGTGACCCAGTAGTATGGAACTTGCTGGGCCCCGCACCCCACTTTGGCTAAGTGTGGGAGCTTGCTCTCAGGTCTCACGCTTGGGATTTTCTGGACCGTTTTGGATTGGAAAGTCCTATCCCCCTAGTTGCGCTTATGCCCCGATTCTGGAGCAGGTGGGAACAGATCATAAAGGCTCCGTTATCCTCAGGTGACTTGTCGGGTTGCCTGAAGCTACTCCCCGACCTAGGGTCCGTGTACCCCGTCGTGCCTTCGATCCCAGACAGGAGATAATGTTTGGCTGCCGGCTGTCCTCCTCGACAGGTCCAGGCACCTTGCCACAATCCCCTGCAATCGGGGGTCTGACTCCTCTAGGCCCAGACCACCGTCTGCAACCTAGACAGCTTCTCTAGGAGCCACCGCTCCCATCCTCCTCTCACTCTCCTGACTCTACACACACTCTCTCCCTACTCACTACTGACTACACTCCTCCCCTCCCCTCCCTGACCCCTCAGGTGGGCGACTCTATGCCACTCAAGCCGTTCACTGGTGTGTCTGGTGGGTGTGGTGCAGGGTGTATCTAGCATTTGCTAGCGATGTCGAGCGCGATAGCACTCGAACATTATCGCTACGGCAGCGTCACACGCACATACCTGCTCTGCGACGTCTCTGTGACCGGCGAACTGCCTCCTTTCTAAGGGGGAGGTTCGTTCAACATCACAGCGACGTCACAGCAGCGTCACTGAACCACCGCCCAATAGAAGCGGAGGGAAGGAGATGAGCGGCCGGAACATGCTGCCCACCTCCTTCTTTCCTCCTTTTCCGGTGGACGCAGGTAAGGAGATGTTTGTTGTTCCAGCGGCGTCACACATAGCGATGTGTGCTGCCGCAGGAACAACAAGCAACATCGTTACTGCAGCAGCAACGATAATTGGGAAGAGGTGGGCATGTCACTGATGAGCGATTTTGAACGTTTTTGCGACGATTCAAAATCACTCATAGGTGTCACACACAACAACATCGCTAAAGCGACCGGATGTGCATCACAAATTCCGTGACCCCAATGAGATTGCTTTAGCGATCTCGTAGCGTGTAAAGCCACCTTTACAGGCCCTGGTTGACTGTTTCCAGATTCCCATCCAATACCTTCAAAGTCTTTTAGTGGTGTTGTACATTATTTATCTATGGGAAAGCCCTGTGCAAGGACGTGCATTTTGTTACTGAGCAGGTGGTGCTTCAGTTAGGAATCCTACACTCTGAAAAGATCGCCTTATTTGTGCTACCCAGTCTGGCCATCCACTACTCTGCCATGGTAAAAAACTCAAAAGCCCTTTTTGAACGTTAGTGCTTCAAAGTCTTGCTCCTATACCTCCAGCCCGACCTCCGGTATCACCATCTAGCTTACCAGATCTGCTGTCCAGAGATCTTATGCTGACGTCCTCAATAAGAGGAAAACAGAATCGTTTTCTCCACATAGGCCGTATGATTGCCCTATTGACCTGCTCCCGGGTTCTTCGTCCCCTCAAGGCCATATCTATCCACTGTCTCAGGCGGAGACACTTGAAACGTCTGAATACATTAAGGAAAAAATGCAAAGAACAGTCCAGCTCACCTGTTGTAATTCATTGGAGACCAGCAGTTTTGACCGTGCACGGACCATAAAGGAGAAAGCCAACTCCAGAGGGATAAGGAAGTAAATTTGTAGTATAGTCCAGCAAACAGGTCCAAGGAATATTTTAAAAGTAGAATTTTTTTTAATTTCATCATAGATAAAATTTAGGAAATCCTGGCTAGGGGATTCATTCAGAAGTCCTCCTTCCCAGCAGGAGCTGGATTCTTCTTTGTGAAGAAAAAGGATAGCACAATCTATTGGTTATAGGGGACTCAATCAGATCATAACCAAGAATAAATAGCCGTTGCCTCTCATTCTGGAGTTGTTTGATCATCTCAAAAGCTCTAGCATCTTCACTAAACTCGATCTGCAAGGAGTATATATTCTGATCCGCATCCACCAGGGGGACGAATCGAAGACCACTTTTAACACCTGAGACAGTTACTACGAGTATCATGTGATGCCAATTGTACTCAGTAAGGCTATGTGCGCACTAGAAATGTGAATTTTCTCAAGAAAATTTCTTGAGAAACTTCTGGGAGTGGAAGATTTCCGCACCTGCGGAAAAATCCGCGGCAAAAACGCATGCGGATTTGCCGCGGATTTACCGCGGATTTACCGCAGGTTGCTCCCTGCGGTTTTGCAATAAATAATATAGATAATCGATAGACAGATAATGGATACAGTGAAAGATGGATAGATGAATAGATAGATAGGCCTGTTTCACACGTCAGTAATTCTGGGACGTTTGTGCTTTTTTTTAAACGTACCAGAATCCCTGACATACACAGACCCATTATAATGAATGGGTCTGCTCACATGTCAGTGATTTTTCATTGCACGTGTCTCCGTGCGGCGTACCCGCGTGTGCGTGATTGCCGCACGGAGATATGTCCATTTTTTTCTGGCATCACTGATGTCCCACGGACCACGCAGTGGTGTGGTCCGTCAAACACGTGCCAGAAAAAAACGTGCTTTTAAAATAAAAAACATTTTTACTCAACCGGCTTCAGCGGCGCTCTCTGCAGCCCGTGCAGCTTGCTGCTTCTGAGCCGGCTGATTACTGTCGCGCATATTCATGATGCGCGACACAGCCGACCCGGAAGCAGCTGCTGTGGGGGTCAGCGCCGGCCGGATGCTGCACCGCGGGAGCGATCAGCACCATGGAGAGCGGGAGCGCGCACAGGTGAGTTGGTTTCTAAGTGCAATCACGGGCCACGGAGAATGGACCCCGGATTGCACTTAGACAACCCACGTGTGCCGTAATTCACGGCACACGCAGGGACATGTGCATGTTTTACACGCCAGTGAAAAACGTCAGTGTTTTTCACTGACGTGTGAAACGGGCCATAGATAGATAGATGAGAAAGACCTATAGAATGTCCCACCTCCCTGCATTTTCTAAGCTGGCACCCTTTAGTGACTTTCATGTGGCACTAAAGGGTGCTTAGCCTTGTATTTAGCCATAAAATAAATAAATAATTAAAAAAAACACGACGTGAGGTCCCCCTATCTTTTGTAGCCAGCTAGGGTAAAGCAGTCGGCTGCAGCCTGCAAACCACAGCTGGCAGCTTCACCTTGGCTGGTAATCCAAAATAGAGGGCACCCCACGCTGTTATTTTACATTAAATAAATAATTTAAAACAAAAAACGTGGGGTCCCCCCCAAATTGGATCACCAGCCAAGGTAAAGCGGACAGCTGTGGTCTGGTATTCTCAGACTAGGGAGGTCCACTGTTATTGGACACTCCCCAGCCTAAAAATAGCAGGCCGCAGCCGCCCCAGAAGTGGCGCATCCATTAGACGTGCCAATCCTGGCGCTTCGCCCCAGCTCATCCCGTGCCCTGGTGCGTTGGCAAACGAGGTAATATATGGGGTTGATGCCAGATGTGTAATGTCACCTGGCATCAAGCCCTGGGGTTGGTGAGGTCAGGCGTCTATCAGATACCCGACATCACCAACCCAGTCAGTAAGAAATAAAAAATAGACAACAAAAAAAGTTTTATTTGAAAAAACACTCCCCAAAACATTCCCTCTTTAACCAATTTATTGAAAAGAACAATCAATTCCACGTCCGGCGTAATCCAATAAGGGGGGGGGGTGGCACGGCGATCCATACCATAGTCGCTGTCCCAGTCAATGAAGAACAGAATGTTCCCCATTGGCTGGGAGAGCAATGCAGTGACCTGAGCTAACATCAATAGCCCAGGTCACTGCAGGGGATGCCGAGCGCTGCCATCAGGAGCATAGATGAGATCATTACCTTCTGTGATCATCTCCTGTACTGCTGACGTCAGCGCTGTCATTGACTTCTATGCCCGCCGCGTTGTCAGAAGTATCGCGAGAGCCCGTGACGTCACCGCTAGTCACAGTCTCGGGCCGCTCGCGAGACGGGCATAGACAGCAGTGACAGCGCTGACGTCAGGAGGCAGGAGATCGTCACAGCAGGTAATGATCTCACCTCCTGACAGCAGCGATCGTCATCCCCGCGGCTGCCAGCACTGCAGGGTGTCAGTGTCTGCCTGCGCTGCCGCATGACAGGCTGCTGACACTGCGGGCAGACATTGACACCCTGCAGTGCAGTGTCAGTGTCTGCCTGTGTCAGTGTCTGCCTGCGCTGCAGCGTGACAAGCTGCCGATACTGCGGGCACACACTGACACTGCAGGGTGACAAGCTGCTGACACTGCGGGCAGACACTGACACCCTGCAGTGCAGGCAGCCGCGAGGCCAGAGCAGGACACAGACTGCACGGGATAGACCTGGAGGTCGCACGGAAGCGCTTCTGTGCGGCGTCCAGGGAGTGTGACGTCTGTGTTTACTCTGCTCCGCTTCCGCTTCCTGGCATAATGACATTGCTTCCTGCAAAACCGCAGGCAGCGATGAGCATTACCGCAGGTAAATCGCGGCTATACCGGGGGTATACCGCACATCATTTGCTACCTGCGGTATACCCCCGGAATTTCGCGATTACATTATAGTGAATGGAGTGAAAATCCGGGGGTATACCGCAGGTACCTGCGTAAAATAATGGACATGCTCATTTTCTCAAGAAAGTTTCTCGAGAAAATTTTCTCAAGGAAGTTTCTTGAGAAAAATCCGCACAGTGCGCACAGCTATTTTTTTTTCTCATAGGATTTGCTGGGAAATGTCTGCACAAAGATTGCAGACATTTCTCAAGAAATTTCTGCAGCAAATCCGCGGGCAAAACGGCCTAGTGCGCTGCTCCAGTAGTTTTCAAAGAGTTTGTTAATGACATCTTCCAAGACCTTCTTTACACTTGTGTGTTGGTAAACCTGGATGACATTTTGGTTTTCTGGTCCTGGAGAGACTCCAGGAGAACCACTTGTCTGCCAGGTTTAAGAAGTGCATCTTTAGCAGACCTCTCTTCCTTTCCTATGATACATTATTTCTGACACAGAACTGAAGATGAATCCAGAAAAGGTGTCTGCAAATATGAAATGGCCTCTTCCCGACAGTGTTAAGGCAAGCTTGGAATTCGCACATTTTTGGAATTCGCTAATTATTACTGTCAATTTATACCACACTTCTCATCCTGTATCGCTCCAATTTCTGCCATGATCCAAAAGGTTGCAAACCTAAGATTTGAATTCTAGAGGATGAGAATGCTTTTATCTCCCTCAAGCAGGCCTTTTCATTGGCTCCAGTGCTCCATAAACCTGAGATCATAAGCAATTCTTTCTGGAAGTGGATGCTTCTGGGGCCGGAATTATTCTCACACAGAAATCTTCCTCCAGGTGAATGGTCTCCTGCAGATTCTTCTCCAAAGGGCTGCTTCTCACTTGCGAGTTTCTCGCAGTAGAGCAATGCGAGAAAAACTCGCATTGGAATCGGACACATGTTAGTGAATGATTCAGCTCTCATCTGCGATTTTTTTCTCAGTCCAAATCGGACCGAGAAAAAAATCGCAGCATGCTGCTTTTTTGCGAGTTTCTACTGCGAGTTTCTCCAATGCAAGTCTATGGGAGCGTGTAAAAAATCGGATGTCACGGGACGGCATTCACACCATCTTAGTGACATCCGATTTTCTAAATACATTTCTCGCATGTTTCCTAAAACACTGGAAACGAGCGATGTCTCCCAATGTCTGTCAATCACTATTCCCTGTCAGTCGGTCTCTCCCTCTCGGTCTCTATTCTCTCTCTGTCGGTCCGTCACTATCTCTGTCCCTCTCTCACAGTCTGTCGGTCAGTTTCCACCCCTCTCTCATACTCACCGTTCCCCGATCCCCCGGTGCGGCGCTGCACGGCTTTCTCACTGCTCCGGCGGCTTTTACTATTTTGAAAAAGCCGGCCGCTCATTAAAGAATCTCGTATTCCCTGCTTTCCCCGCCCACAGGCGCCTATGATTGGTTGCAGTGAGACACGCCCCCACGCTGAGTGACAGGTGTCTCACTGCACCCAATCACAGCAGCCGGTGGGCGGGTCTATGCTGTGCAGTGAAATAAATAAATAATTAAAAAAAATGGCGTGCGGTCCCCCCCAATTTTAATACCAGCCAGATAAAGCCATACGGCTGAAGGCTGGTATTCTCAGGATGGGGAGCTCCACGTTATGGGGAGCCCCCCACCCTAACAATATCAGCCAACAGCCGCCCAGAATTGCCGCATACATTATATGCGACAGTTCTGGGACTGTACCCGGCTCTTCCCGATTTACCCTGGTGCGTTGGCAAATCGGGGTAATAAGGAGTTATTGGCAGCCCATAGCTGCCAATAAGTCCTAGATTAATCATGTCAGGCGTCTATGAGACACCCTCCATGATTAATCTGTAAGTTACAGTAAATAAACACACACACATGAAAAAATCCTTTATTGGAAATAAAAAACACAAACACATTCCCTCATTACCAATTTATTAACCCCGACAAACCCTCCATGTCCGGCGTACTCCACGGACCTCCAGCGTCGCTTCCAGCATGCAGGTGACAGGAGCTGCAGAAGACACCGCCGCTCCAGTCACCTCCAAGCAGCAACTGAGGTGAGTAGCGCGATCTGCTGAGCTGTCACTGAGGTTACCCGCTGTCACTGGATCCAGCGGTGACAGTGGGTAACCTCAGTGACACCTCAGCAGATCGCGCTACTCACCTCAGTTGCTGCTTGGAGGTGACCGGAGCGGCGGTGTCTTCTGCAGCTCCTGTCACCTGCATGCTGGAAGCGACGCTGGAGGTCCGTGGAGTACGCCGGACATGGAGGGTTTGTCGGGGTTAATAAATTGGTAATGAGGGAATGTGTTTGTGTTTTTTATTTCTAATAAAGAATTTTTTCGGGTGTGTGTTTATTTACTGTAACTTACAGATTAATCATGGAGGGTGTCTCATAGACGCCTGACATGATTAATCTAGGACTTATTGGCAGCTATGGGCTGCTAATAACTCCTTATTACCCCGATTTGCCAACGCACCAGGGTAAATCGGGAAGAGCCGGGTACAGTTCCAGAACTGTCGCATATAATGTATGCGGCAATTCTGGGCGGCTGTTGGCTGATATTGTTAGGCTGGGGGGCTCCCCATAACGTGGAGCTCCCCATCCTGAGAATACCAGCCTTCAGCCGTATGGTTTTATCTGGCTGGTATTAAAATTGGGGGGGACCGCACGCCATTTTTTTAAATTATTTATTTATTTATTTCACTGCACAGTATAGACCCGCCCACCGGCTGCTGTGATTGGGTGCAGTGTGACACCTGTCACTCAGAGTGGGGGCGTGTCTCACTGTAACCAATCATAGGCGCTGGTGGGCGGGGAAAGCAGGGAATACGAAATTGTTTAATGGGCGGCCGGCTTTTTCAAAACAGTAAAAGCCGCCGGAGCAGTGTGAATGCCGTGCAGCGCCGGGGATCGGTGAGTATGAGAGAGGGCTGCTAACTTCAGTTACTCAGGAGATTAGCGGTCACCGGTGAGTCTTCACTGGTGACCGCTAATCAGGGCACGACACAGACAGAGCCGCAGCATGACAATGAAGTCGGGTGAAGTTCACCCGAGTTCATTCTGACAGTGCGGCTCTGTCTGTGTCTGCTGTCATCTGCCATTCAGCTCTGCTACATGGCTGTCTGTGTCTGCTGTCAGCGGCCATGTAGCAGCGCTGAATGGCAGATGACATAGTAAAAAATACGCATTACACACGCATTACACACGCATTACACACGCATTACACACGCTAGTAAAATCTCAGAAATAGCATCGCACTTGCGTTGCACTCGCACCTAACGTGAACTAAAATCAGCCGAGTTTTTTTCAGCCCAGTCGGACCGATTTTACTCGCATAGATGTGTTTCCACCCAAAGCATTTTCCTTGCCCGAAAGCAACTGCTCCATCAGTGATCGTGAATTGCAGGCAATTAAGATGGTATTGGAGGAGTGGCGCTATCTACTCGAGGGTGTGGTTCATCCTGTTGTCATTTTCCTCGACCACAAGAACTTGGCCCATCTGCAATCTGTACAGAGATTGAATCCTTGCGAAGCCTGTTGGTCACCGTTTTTTACAAGATTCGATTTTGTTCTCTATTCTCAGCTTTCTGTGGCTCTGGTATGCTTGACTCAGATTCCATCAGGGAAAACTTTTGTCGCATAAGTTGACAGGAGGTAAGTACTACAGTGGGGTCACTCATCTAAACTCGCAGGACATGCTAGTCAGTATAAGACAGTCCTACTAATCTCACACCATTATTGGTGGCCTACTCTGCGCAAAGACGTTGAAGCAATCGTTTCCCCATATCCTTTGTGTACCCGTAATAAAACCCCTAGACAACTTCCATCCGGTTGGTTGTTACAACTTCCTGTGCCTTCTGCTCCATGGCAGCACATCATGATGGATTTTATTACAGCTATTCCGGTATTCTCTTGGTGTTCTGTCATTATTTGGGTGGATGTGGATCGATTTTTGTAAAATGGACCACTTTACTCCCTGGTCTGGTCTTTCTTCTGCTCCTGCGCTTGCTGAGAGGTGTATTCAACATATTTTCTGCCTTCATGGTCTACCACACCACACTGTTTTGGATAGAGGCATCCAATTCACGTCCTGATTCTGGAGAGCTGCACACGGACAAGAGGCGCTTGGACCCCCCTAGTTTTCAGCCTGGAGACAAGGCATGGCTGTCAACAAGGTACGTCTATCTCAAGGTACTTTATGTATCTTCCACGTGTCTCTCCTCAAGCCTGTCATCCTGAGTTTCTACTTCAAGGAACTAGAACCTTGCATTCGCCTCTCAGCTTGAACGACATCTTTGAGGTGAAGAACATCTTGGCCATGAAAAAGGTTGTTGGGAAAGCCTTAAGCGGGCTTTACACGCTGAGCTCTCGCTAGCGAGATCGCAAGCGATCGTACCCACCCCTGTTGGTGGTGTGACAGGGGCAAATCGCTGCCCGTCGCGCACAACCTTGCTTACCCCCATCACACGGACTTACCTCTCCTGCGACGTCACTCTGGCCGGCGATCTGTCTCCTTTCTAAGGGGGCGGGTCGTGCAGCATCACAGCAACGTCACACGGCAGCCGTCCAATAGAAGCGGAGGGGCGGAGATGAGCAGGACGTAAACATCCCGCCCACCTCCTTCATTCCGCATTGCCGGTGGACACAGGTAAGGAGATGTTCGTCGCTCCTGCGGTGTCACACACAGCGATGTGTGCTGCCGCAGGAACAATGAACAACATCGCTAATTAGAAGAAAACGATTTTTTGTTTTAGGACGACCTCTCCGCAGCAAACGATTTTTGCCGCTTTTGCGATAATTTTAGGTCGCACATAAGTGTCACACACTGCGATATCGTTAATGAAGCCGGATGTGCGTCACAAACAACGTGACCCCGACGATAATTCATTAACGATATCGTAGAGTATAAAGCCCGCTTTATTCTTGATAGTTTGGAAGGGTTTTGGTCCTGATGTAGAGATGAGTGAACCCAAGGTCCATTGTTCGGTGTCTGTACCAAACACACACTTTTAACAAAAAAAATCCAGAGTTCGAGTTCGGAGATCAGATGCTTAACATATGCAAGCCACTCACGTGAGCATCGCTGTGTTCAGGTACGGGTCCCAAACCAAACTTTATCAAGACGTCCACATGTTCATTGATCTCTATTCCTGAGGAGAGATTGTGGGAGCCAAGGAAGAATATTAATGCCCCTCTTTAGTGAAGAGATTCCTTTAGGGCTTGGAGAGGGAGGGGGCAGTGTAACACTGTTGTGTCACTGGAGTGTAATGGGTGACAGATAGTCATGTGGTGTCTGGCAATCGAAGGTCACAGTACAAAATTCTCCCTGACTTTCTATTATTCCTGCTGTTAGTATTCAGTGTACTAAGTATCTCCTCTGCTGGGTTTTCATCCTTCTCCCTTTTACGACCCTGCGGAGCTCTTCTTCCCTTCAGCTGCTAATGCTAATGATCTGTATTTCCCCTTGGGTTTAAATACTCTCATTTCCCTGGACTTGTGCTGGTAATATTCAGTTCCTTCACAAGCTCTGGATGCAAGCAGGTGGCTTGCATTCATCTGTAGAATTGTTGCTGCTTTTTGCTGAACTTGTTCCTGAGGCATCTGGAGATAAGTTGTTTATGTACTTTCCCCATGTGTGTATTCTCTGCGTCATGTTTACTGTTTAGTGAGGTTGAGGAAGAGCTCATCCCACCCATTCCCTATCTAGAGCCCAGCTCTATGGTCATCCTAGGGTTAGGTAGCCGGCTCGGCTCATAGGTGCAGAACCTATCAAGGGTGGTGAGAGACCCCAGGAGCCAACAGTCGGTTTAATAAGGGGTCACCATCTCCTTCCTCCCTAGATGCAGGGTTTCTCTTCCCTTCCCTTTCACCGTTCACTTGGTACTCTCCCATACCTAACGTGATATGGCGTCCCTGCATACTTCCTCACCATCCTCCCAGCAGGAACGCCGACATGCTCACCTTCCTTTGGCCACTCTGTGTCCTCTCCTCCTGCCACAGCTTCCTGCTCCCAGGGACTGTGCACCCCATGCAGGTCTTCTGGGTTCTGGGAGCATGCTTAGGGCATATGCACATGCACTCCCCTCCTCTTAACAGGGCACTGCAATTATTCCTCAAGTGCCTTCAGCCTATGGCTGAGAGGCACTGGATACTTAATGCATCCTTCACATTAGGGAGGTGCCTGAGTAACGTGTGTGGTGGGCGGGGAGGACGCCGCTGCTGCTCGCTCGCTAACGCTCGAGTCCGGCGCTGGTGCGGCTGCTGCTGCTCGGTGGCTCGAGCGGTGGGCCAGATCCGAGGACCCGAGCGGCACTCCTCGCCCGTGAGTGAAAGGGGTGGTTGGTTTGGGGGATTTAGTCCGTGACGCCACCCACGGGTCGTGGTGAAGATGGGCACCACCGCTGCGGGTGACGGGGATCCCGGGAGCGATGGTAGGGAGCAGCTGGGATGTTGTTTTCCCCCTCCGTGGGTAGGGGTCGGTGGTCCCGGGGCCCGATGATGTGACGGGGAGGCTGGGTTGGTGAGGTGCAGGGTTGCAGGGACAGCGCGGCACGGTGCCGGATGGCACGGGTGTACTCACTCAGTAAGAGATGCACAAGTCCTCGGTAAACCAAACGGCTGGATGGACGGGTCCCGCAGCCGGCTGCAGTGTCTCTCTCCCCGGACAGGTGATGGCGGCTGTCTTTCCCTGCACCTTGATGTTCTCGTTTGACTACTATGGATCCCCAACGGTAGTCCGCTCCCCGGTGTATGGTTGCCGGAGGAGCCTGTTTGCCTGCAGGCGCTGGCCCTTGGGTCTCTAGCCTTAGGCGGTAGCTGTTTACCCTCACGGTGTGGGCGGTTGCCTTCTATCGGGTCTTTGGTTGTTAGGAAACCCCTGGGGTTCCGGTCACATTCAGATTTGACTATTGTGGGCGGCTCCAAGCCTGGTCGGGGTCCGATGGCCCTGCCTGTGTGTGCTGGCTTCACTTTGCTCCCCGGTCGGTACCGGCGGACCAACGCTCGACCCCGGTCCTACGGTTCCGTGTTGCTTCACCACTCCTGCAGACAGCCACCACCATCTGCCAACCTTGCTGCCAGTGCCTGGGCCACAAACCCAGACACCCAAGTGTTTACTCCTCTCACTTCCACCTCCTGGACTAAACTAAACTTTTTCCTGCCTCCAGGCCTGTGAACTCCTCGGTGGGTGGGGCCAACTGCTTGGTTCCGGCCCACCTGGTGTGGACATCAGACACTGGAGGGAAGCAACAAGGGTTTTTGGTTTGGCTGGTGTCCCTGTCTAATGGGGGTGGGGGTGTTTGTGTGTTATCTGTGACGACCTGGCTAGTCCAGGGCGCTACACGTGTATATTCAGTTTGTCTGCATGTTTGCTAGTTGTCAGGTCCCGTCCCTGTCATCCTGAGCTAGTCTTGCGTACCCGAACCTGTGTTCCAGTACCTGCCAGTGTTTCCAAACCAGTGCTCCAGTGCCAGAACTGGTCCGTTGTACCCGCACCTGAGGTCCTGTTCTAATCATCAAGTCTGTACCAGCTGTTCTTCCAGTACCAGCCATCTAGTTTGTACCAGCTCTCCAGTCAATACCAGCCGTCCTGCCAGTTCCAGCCATCCAGTCAGTACTAGCCATCCAGTCTGATCCTGTATAGGAGTCCTACTATAAGTTATCCTGAACATACCCTGTCTGCTACCCAGAGTCCGAACCCGCATTCCTGACCCCAGGATTCAGCAGCTGCAGTACTGGGGACTGCCCCAGAGTGGTACCTGGTATCTATAGCCAGTCAAGTGCAACTTCATCATCAGAGGCTATGGTGACTACCTGGAAGGCATTTAGCCACGCCCCTCTGAGGTAAATCTGTCTCCGTGGCGCAGTGAGTCCACACCTGCATGCGTGACACTAGCATTCTGCTTAAGTTGACAGATATTCTGCCTGGAAACTCCCTCGACTCTCGTGTTTATATTGAGATTGCTGATACAGTTGTGACTTCATCTGATTGTTATTCCCCTTTACCCTGACCTAGGCCTGTTTGACTACGTTCTGGCTGATTACTTGGTATGACCTGGCTATCCCTGAGACTTTTGCTTTAAGGGTACTTTACACGCTGCGATATCGGTACAGATATCGCTAGCGAGCGTACCCGCCTCCGTCAGTTGTGCGTCACGGGCAAATCGCTGCCCGTGGCGCACAAGAGCGCTAACACCCATCACACGGACTTTCCTTCCCTGCGACGTCGCTGTTGCCGGCGAACCACCTCCTTTCTAAGGGGGCGGTTCGTGCGGCTTCACAGTGATGTCACACGGCAGCCGTCCAATAGCAGAGGAGGGGCGGAGATGAGCGTCCGGAACATGCCACCCACCTCCTTCCTTCTGCATTGCCGGTGGACGCAGGTAAAGAGATGTTCATCGCTCCTGCGGTGTCACACATAGCGATGTGTGATGCCGCAGGAACGAGGAACAACATCGCTACTGACCAGACAATGATATTTGGTGTTTGGACGACCTCTCCAAAACCAACAATATTTACCACTTTTGCAATCGTTGAAGGTCGCTCGTACATGTCACACACTGCCATGTCGCTAACAACGCTGGATGTGCAGCACAAACACCGTGACCCCAACGATAAATTGTTAGCGATGTTGCAGCGTGTAAAGTACCCTTTCGATTTCTCATTTTACCCTTGCTCTGTTACTCCAGTTACTGACCCGGCGCTTACTCATACCTCTGTGGAAGCAACTCAGGGGACTCCGTGGAAGTCCAGATCCCTGTACAGTGGCTGAAGGGTGAAGGCTGGGGTTTCCTCTCTAGAATTTGCCATAAAGAGTGGATAGTGCAAAGTTTGTTTTAGTTAGTCTTCTTAAGCTAGTGTCCTCCTTACAAAATTTACACAGTGCCACCACAGTAGAAGTGTGCCGCCGCCCACGTCAGCAACCAGGCTGCTCGGATTCGGATCCGTGGTGGCTCAAGGGGGGCATCCGGACCCAGGGGTCGTGCAGCCACTCAAATGAAGAGAGTATTTAAAGGGGATGGTGTGTTTAAAGTTCGTGACGCCACCTGTGGTGTGTGGTAAGGTTGGAGTACCACCGCTGCCGTTGGGGAGTACCCGGGGTGATGACGGGGGCAGCCAGATGTCGCGACCCTCCACGGGTAGGGGGGATGCCCCGGGACTCGGTGATGGGAGTAGGGAGTGTCGTTGTGGACAAGAGGGTCAATTGAGTACTCACACAGTCCATAAATCTGACACCGACAACTTGGTAAACCAAAGTTCTGGTCACCGCTGCCGCCGAAGGGAGCTCGTTTGGGTGTTGCCTGATGATCTGTGACCTTTTCCCTGGCACTCTGTCTACTTCTTAGTTGGTCCCGGTAGTGTAGAACTAGTCGGGTCCCGCTCCCCAGTGTGGCTAACTGAGGGATCTTGCTCTCAGGGTTCACGCTTGGGATTTTCTGGACCGCTTTATTGGAAAGTCCTATCCCCCTCGTTGTGCTAGTACCCCGATTTTGGAGCGGGTGGAGAGCAGATCTTGAAGGCTCCGTTCTCATCTGGTGAATTGTCAGGTTGCCTGAAGCTACTCCCTGTCCTACGGTCCACGTACCCCGTCGTGCCCTGGTCCCAGCCCGGTGATGGTACAAGGCCGCCGGCTGTCCTCCTCGACAGTTCCGTGCCCCTTGTCACGATCCCCTGCGGTCCAGCTCCCACTTGGCCCAGACCACTGTCTGCCACCTAGTTACTTCCAAGGAGCCCAGCTCCTGACAACCTCTCTCCTTCACCTCCAACACTTCACTGGCCTACTCCTGACACTCCTGACCTCCCCCTACCAACCACCCAAGTGGGCGACCCTATTCCACTCAGGCCGTCCACTGGTGTGTCTGGTGGGTGTGGTGCAGAGTGTTCCTAGGATTTTGATTAGATGGTTTTGGCAGCATCATCAGTTAGGGAGCCGTAACCAAGGAGGAGGTGGATATTGCACAGAAGGGCAGATTGTACAATACCGTGTGACGACCTTATAGGCCAGGGTGTCACAGAAGTGAAGTTTTACATGCTGCCATGTAAATCAATTAGTTGTCTGTGTAAAGCAGGAAAGGTCCACCAGATTGATATGCTTTTCCCCTTTTCCCAGCCGCTTTCCATCCTGGCTAAGCAATAAGCAGCAGAGGACTCCCCAAAATTAACACAACATTGACTAATAGGGCAAATTAAAATTAAGTTTAAAGAGTTTGTGTAAAGACTCGTGCACGTGGCCATATTTTTGGTCTAAGTGCAACCCGCCAAAACATCAGATTTCACTCACACCAATGTTATGCTATGGGGCTATGCACAAGTCTGATAATTTGGATCTTATTCGATCACACGCAAGTCAATTAGTCCATGGAAAACATCAAAGTACACTCTGATAAGGCCACCTTCACATTACGTTTTTACCTACATTCAGTTGTCCCGTCGGAGCTTCCAACAGAACACCCCCGCAAAAGATTTTGCACGCATGCGCCGATGGGGCCATTAACTATAATGGAGCAGACGGAGTCAGCGTGTTCTCTGTCTTGCACCATCTTCGGGCGTATACGCAGTCTGCTATGTCTGGGTGTCAGGCCCGGACTGACCATAGGGCAATTCTGACAAATGCCAGATGGGCCGGTCCCTGTAGTGGGCCGGAGCCTGTAGTGGCCCGCTGTATCTACAGTCACTGCCGCGCTCCTCAGCAGTGTGTGAATGCTGGGCACACTAGCTGCAGCAGGACCAGGTGGCGTGCGCGGCGCCGGCTCTGCTGTGTGATAGTGTGCCCGGCATGCACACACTGCTGAGGAGCGCGGCGTCTTTCAGACGTAAATACATTTGAACAGTGCGCCAGGACTGGTCCCCGCCCCCGACATGCAGCAACGTGATGAGATCAGCACCTTGCTGACGTCATCACAGTGCTGCGGGCACCACACTGGATGCATCAGGCAGCGGTAAGTGCTCCATGGAGGAGCCGATGAGACAAGTTTAATTAATGGAGAGGAGTGGGGAGGGGCTGAGGACGCATAACGGGAACATTTGTGGAGGAACACAGCTTTGTGACAGGCAGAGGGGGACTACTGTATTCCGAGGGAGGGGGGGAGGCAGGAGTGTGTAGTGATGAGGTAGTGTAATTTGTGTGTGTAGGGGATGATGGGGGGTGCATTGTATTATGTCTGGGGAGGGGGTAATAGAGAGTGCATTGTATTGTGTGTGTGTGTGGGGAGGGGTTAATGGGGGTGCATTGCATTGTGTGTGTGTAAGGGGTGATGGGGGGGTGCATTGTATTGTGTGTGTGTGTGTGTGTGTGTGTGTGGGTGGAGGGGTAGTGGAGGGTGCATTGTATTTTGTGTGTGTGGGGGGAGGGGTAATGGAGGGCACATTCTATTGTGTGTGTGTGTGTGTGTGTGTGTAGGGGTAAAGGGGGTGCATTGTATTGTGTGTGGGGGGGTAGGGATAATGGAGGGTGCATTGTATTGTTTGGGGGGGGATTACAAAAGAGCAGTTTGGGGGGAATATATAAATAAATAATAATAATGGGGCAATATGGGGGTATATTATAAAGAGAGCAGTGTGGAGAAGCTGTGTGTGGGGATGTGATGGAAAGAGGCAGCGTGGGGGTATAAGGAGAGAGGCAGTGTGGGAGGTATTTTGGATAAGGGCAGTGTGGGGGGGATATTTTGTGAAGGAAGCACATCAATTATTTATTCAGGAGCGCAGCATGGGAGATATTTATATTTATGGGGCAGTATAATACTTGTATTATTAAAGGTGCTGTGTGGGGAAGTGCTGGTGAAGAATAAAGAGGGAGGTCTTCACAGACGAGCAGTGGGCACGAAACCTGATCATGGCGTCTGTACTGTGTGGAGACAAAAAGGATGGGAACGACTCAGAAGATGTCACCAATAAAAGTACCTGGATGTAAATGATTATTTGTGATATTGCCTGTGTCTTAGACCTCTTTCCCACGTCCCTGAAAAACATGCACGTTTTTCACGGACGTGTCAGAGGTGCGTTTTGCCCTCCGTGTGCCGTGTGTATGGCACACGTGTGTTCTCCGTGATAACACACGGAGAACGGGAACTTTCTGCTCACCTGTCCCTGCTGTTGCTGTCCGTGGTGCTGATCTTCGGTCTCCGGTCCTGCTAACTCCCCGCTGCTGCTTCCGGCCGCAGTGAAGTGAATATTCAATGAGCATAATGAGCGGCGGTCAGCAGCAAGTGACAGCAGCGGCAGAGACTGCAGGGCAGGAGAAGGTGAGTAAAGTTTTGTTTTTTTCTTACAGACACGTCTTCTCTCCGGTGTGTGTCACACGGAACACATCCGTGTGGTCCGTTAGCATTACGTGTGACACATTTGCGTTCTGTGTGACACCCGTGATGCCGGAGAGAAAACGGACATGTCGGCGTGAGAAACACACAGACACACGTAATTATGGAACGGACACACGTTCCGTGCGAAAATACTTACGTGTGTCCAAAACCATAGGAATCCATAGGTCTACGTGTGTACGTGTCTCCGGTACGTGAGAAAACTGCCAAACACGTTCCGGACGCACGTACGTGTGAAAGAGGCCTTATCAGTATTGTGGTTCCTGTATGGTCCGCAGTCTGATAAGAACTCCCAGCATCTCCTTACCATTGTTAGGGACAAGCTGGGAACTGTAGATTCCGGCATCTTCCGAGCATTCCCATTGATCTGCATTGTAAAACACAGAACGTTTTCCGAGTGTAAAACACCAGAAGAATGGAGCGCCCACTTATTTTAATCACTTGGTGGTTTTAGAAACCTTAAGTGGGTAAAAGATGCTCAAAATCCTGAGCCTGTGCACAGCGAGGAGATGCAAATGGTCATTGCAGGATTTTTCATAGTAGTTTCGATGGTGCCAAAATTATCACAAATTATCACCAGTGAAAACGACAGCTTCCCTGATCACCTCTCTGTAGAATAGGTCATCAATATTAGTTCAGGGATGTGATTTTGTAATCATGCCCATCAGCTACATGACCGCAGCATTATATGGAGAGCGGTGCATCTTCTTCATTATCTTCGAGACCCAGCTCTGTAGGGAAAATAGCGGCTTCACCAGGTCCTGCTACTAAGAGCAATAACTAGGCCTGAGCTGTAAGGCTATGTCCGCACTTTGCGTCGGCCTAGTTGCATTTCTAAACGCACGTTTTGGAATTAATTGATTTAGCCAAAGTTGCCTTTTTCAGAAATTTAGCGCTAAAACCGCATGCGTATTTACTGCGTTTTAGATGCGTTTTCAGCGCTATTTACATGCTTTTTCCCTTGCGTTTTGACAGATGTGTTTTGAACATCAAGACACTGCTAAATAAAGATTAAATAGTCAAACAGAATGAAAAAAGAGAAAAAAAACAAAACATAATTTTTGAATTATTTAAGAAAATAGTTATATTTCATGAAATTATAGTGGTTTTATATTATTTATTGCTAAAATAGCAATAAAATCATAATTTTCATTAATGTAATTGTCGGATTATGTGTGTGTGTAAAGGGACATATTATTCCATTATTTTAATGTCAGAAAAGCATGTGTGAAGCCCCGCCGGTGTTGTGTCTGTGTCGGTGCATTACCTTCAGGGACTCCACGTTGCTGGATCTCCGTCACCGGTAGGAAATCTTCTTGTTTGATCGTGACGCCACTCTCAGTATTGCGGTCAGTGGGGACCGCCACTGCAGGTTAGGGGACGCCTGGGGCTGATGGTGGGTGCAGTCGGATGTAGTAGCCTCCTGAGAGTGAGGCAAGCCCCAGGGCCCGGTGTAGATTTGTAGTACCACAAGTCGCAGAATGACCACACAAGCAGGAATGTCTTTCAAGGGCTTTACTCACATTTGATGGCAGGGTGAGTAGCCCGGGCGTAGCTGAGATGAACCAGGTGGGAACCAGGTATCCTTCAGGCTGACTTTATGAGGGTGACTACTGACTCGCCTTCCTTAGCCCTTGGTGGTTTGGGGTAACCCCGACTTTGAGTCCCTATGGGGGTCACCCAGGGAAGATGCTCCAAGCCTCTCTCCCCTTCTTGTTTCGCCGTGTGCTTGTTCCCCGGACCAGGCCACTCCAGCCTCTTGCCTCCTATGACCTATGGGCCCTAACTTGCGGTTACGTGGCTGCGGCTTTTGTAGTGTTGTGGTGTGGGCTTTAAGAGCCCCACACCGGCAGGTTTAGCAGAAGAAAGCTGAATCTATCCCCGCTTCGGGATCTACCGCCCGGTTGGGCCTGGTGCTCTCTAGCAGTCTCCTTACTTCCCACTCCGTTGCACTCGCTAGCTGAAGCTGGCTTTCAGGCAGCACTCCTAGTTGACCGTTCTCCCCCGTCTGTAGCCACTGCGCGGGCGCTGTTAGACAGCAACAGCCCCACAGGTCTGCTCCTCACTGAGCCCTATGGAGTTCTCTGCTCTAACTGACTCACTGCCCCTCCTCTCCTGTTCTTGCCTACGCCACCTAGCAACCAGACTCTCTTACCACACCCCTTGAGAGGAGATGGAGGCTCTACCCCCTCCACTATTCCAGTGAAGGTGAAGGCTTGCCCCCTCCTGGGATCCCCAGGGGTCCTCTCATGGGTACATGTGTGAGACCTGATCACTATGCGCCTGTGTTCCACACCCCTGTCAGCCTTCTGGATTACCTGTATTGTACTGTCCCCAGCATGGGTGCAGTACTCAGTGGTGCCTGACCAGGTCAGGGGCGCCACATTCCCCCTTAGTTATCACCAGCACGTCCTCGGGCTGCAAGACAACATTTTAAAATGCATAAAACATTAAAACATGTAAAACATTTTTAAAAGCACCAGGTATCAGACATCACCACCCTCCACCCACAAGTCCGTTAACCCACCCAAAACCCTCTCAGGAGGCAGGTCACCGGTCCTTTTGGTAACCAGATCTGGGCCATCTACTTCCCCAGACCTTTCCTCCAATCTTCCTCTCCCGTTGGCCGCGACTTCAGCCACTTCTGGCAGGATGTAGAGGCGGCTTTCATGGGCTGGTGGTTTCAGGGTATACCTGGCCTGGTGGATCCGCGCCGTCAGCCTCTTCTGGCAGGATTCAGAGGCGGCCTCCACAGTTGGTGCTGACCAGGTACCCTCTTTGTGGTGGTGAGCCAAGGCCCCATAAACAGGCGTGCTCTCTGGTCGCAGGTGAGCCAAGGCCCTTTTCTACGGACGGGCCCCCCTGGTTGCAGACGAGCCAAGCCCCTAAACAGGCTGGCCCTGGTGGTGGTGCCACTGGTGTAACTATTTACACTGCGAGAGTTTGTGGCTATAGCAAGTTCATAGCCTTAAGGTTTATGGTTTTCTCACAATAGTTTTTGTGGGCGCATTTCTTAAACGTTGCAAACAAAACTTGTCAAAACTGGTCAAAACAGTAACTTCTTACTTTCCTTTACTTTACTCCTCTTTTTCACTAGGGCGAGGGCACGTTGGGCACTGGCACCTGTGACTTTCCTGCTCTTTGTCTCTGTCTTCATCTGTGGTTGCCTCATCTATAGGTTCTGTGTCTTTCCTTTCTTGGTCTGCATCTGATTCCTTTTCTGTATCTGTTTCTTTATCTCTGTCTTGTCTTTCTTGTCTTTCTTGTCTTTCTTGTCTTTCTTGTCTTTCTTGTGGCATGGGATGGCTGTAGGGTTTGCTGGTACGTAAGGCTACATCAAGTGCGTACAATCCCCTTTCACCTTGGTGCATGGTAAACTGTACCGAATCTCCCATTTTCAGATTTCTGCCAGGGTGTCCTCTAGGCAGGTGTGCGCTGACATCTCTCCTGTTAACAAATATTCCCTTTTTGATGCCAGGTGCTACAATAAATCCATAGCCACTTCTCAGATTAAAGTCTTCCACTACGCCATAACACAGGGGTCCTCTAGCCTGGCTTTTGGCCCTTCTCAGGGACCGTTTCTCCTGTAGGTCTCTGGCGGTGACTTCCTTCTGCTCTGGAGACTGTGGGGCTGGAGCACACTGTGTTCTGTGGCGCCGTGTCTTGCGGGCTGGGTTCTGTAGAGGGCAGCTCACAAACTCCCAGGTGAGGTCTTGGGGCTGATCTTCGTCAACAGACGGTGTCAGGTCTTCCTCATCCCAGCGGGAGTATGGCAGCATCTCCGGCTCTGGGTAGGGGTCTGCTGCGGTTGGCGTCGGAGTCAGCTCCTCAGCTTCCTGGCCTCCTCTCCCCCTTAGTTCTTCTTGGCACTCCAGCTGTGGCAGTGCCGGGGATGGATGCTCTTCAGCCGGCCCAGGTGAGGGACTCCTTGGTGTAGCTGCTGCAGGAGTTAGCAGGAGACTCTTTGGGGTATGCGGAGGGGGTATGTACTGGCTCACCAACCATTGTGGAAATTTGGCCTCCAGGTCAGCCCTCATCTGCCAATATGCAGGGTCTTCACCCACCGTGGGCTGCCTATCAGGAACCTCTGTGGACCGGGGAGCGGTGTCTGCTCTGGCCTTACAGGCCGGGGTAAATGCTGAGGTAGTCTTTTCTTGGCGGGCCGCGCCCTGTATGGCGGCGGCCTGGTCTTGGCGGGCCGCGCCCTGTATGGCGGCGGCCTGGTCTTGGCGGGCCGCGCCCTGTATGGCGGCGGCCTGGTCTTGGCGGGCCGCGCCCTGTATGGCAGCGGCCTGGTCTAGCATCGCGGTTGCAGCTTGCGTTTCAGTGGGCATCACCACTGCGGCCGGTTCTTGGCGGGCCGGACTGGGCATTGCAGCCGCGGTCTCACTTAGCGTCGCAGCCTCGATGGGGTCCGTGCAGGCTGAGCCGGGCGTCGCTGCAGTGACCGTAGCTTGGCGGGCCGCACCCGGCGGGGCTGCGGCCTGGTTCGGCATATCACTTGCGGCGCGGACGAGCGTCGCTGCTGCGTTGGGGTCTTGGCGGACCGGGTTCAGCAGGGTGGCAGCCTGGGTCAGCGTCACACCTGCAGCACGGATGAGCACTGCCGTGGTGGTCGGAGCCCTGCGGGACAGGCGGGGCATGGCTGCAGCAGCCTGGATTTGGCGGGCCGCTTCTAGCGTGGCTGCGGCCTGGTCCAGCATCGCCGCGCCGGGCGCCTCTTCTGGGACCGCGGGCGTGGCAGCAGGGGTCGGGGCACTTGCGCTGGCCGGGGCATCTCTGGACTCACCCACCGGTAGCAGCATCGGGGTCTGCGTCGTCGCCGCTCGGTCTGACATGCGTCGCGCGGCTCCCTCCTCGTAGGTCCGTACCGCCGCAGCCATCTCCAGGAGCTCCGTGCGTTCTTCTCTGATCTGCTCTATGACCCGGGTCTCCAGTCGGTCACAGAACTGGGCCAGCTCCCGATACCACCAGGCAGCGGAGCCTGGTTCTGGGTTCCTGCGGTCAGACGCCATTTCTTCTGCGCCGTCTTCTGCACGATCTCCCAGCAGTGGACTCTTCGCTGCCTCCTGTAACAAGCTGTCCAGTTTCTGCTCTGCCTCTTTCAGCAGCTCCACTCCCAGCAGCAGGCTTGTGGCTCCCTTTCTGTTCCGCCGTTTCTCGACGCTTCCACTCTCATAGCTGGCAAGGTCAGAACTCTGCAGGGGATCTCTGGGTAGCCACACCTCTTCGTGGGCGGTAACTTCTTCCAGCGCGGGCTGCTGTTGTTTTTCAGCGCGCTTTTCATGGTGGCAATATGGCGGCGCTTCCAATTTTTCAAGCGGACCGCCCAGGCACATGGTCACCTGTCTGAACAGGTCTAGTCCTTATCCTGTTCGTGACGCCAGATGTGAAGCCCCGCCGGTGTTGTGTCTGTGTCGGTGCATTACCTTCAGGGACTCCACGTTGCTGGATCTCCGTCACCGGTAGGAAATCTTCTTGTTTGATCGTGACGCCACTCTCAGTATTGCGGTCAGTGGGGACCGCCACTGCAGGTTAGGGGACGCCTGGGGCTGATGGTGGGTGCAGTCGGATGTAGTAGCCTCCTGAGAGTGAGGCAAGCCCCAGGGCCCGGTGTAGATTTGTAGTACCACAAGTCGCAGAATGACCACACAAGCAGGAATGTCTTTCAAGGGCTTTACTCACATTTGATGGCAGGGTGAGTAGCCCGGGCGTAGCTGAGATGAACCAGGTGGGAACCAGGTATCCTTCAGGCTGACTTTATGAGGGTGACTACTGACTCGCCTTCCTTAGCCCTTGGTGGTTTGGGGTAACCCCGACTTTGAGTCCCTATGGGGGTCACCCAGGGAAGATGCTCCAAGCCTCTCTCCCCTTCTTGTTTCGCCGTGTGCTTGTTCCCCGGACCAGGCCACTCCAGCCTCTTGCCTCCTATGACCTATGGGCCCTAACTTGCGGTTACGTGGCTGCGGCTTTTGTAGTGTTGTGGTGTGGGCTTTAAGAGCCCCACACCGGCAGGTTTAGCAGAAGAAAGCTGAATCTATCCCCGCTTCGGGATCTACCGCCCGGTTGGGCCTGGTGCTCTCTAGCAGTCTCCTTACTTCCCACTCCGTTGCACTCGCTAGCTGAAGCTGGCTTTCAGGCAGCACTCCTAGTTGACCGTTCTCCCCCGTCTGTAGCCACTGCGCGGGCGCTGTTAGACAGCAACAGCCCCACAGGTCTGCTCCTCACTGAGCCCTATGGAGTTCTCTGCTCTAACTGACTCACTGCCCCTCCTCTCCTGTTCTTGCCTACGCCACCTAGCAACCAGACTCTCTTACCACACCCCTTGAGAGGAGATGGAGGCTCTACCCCCTCCACTATTCCAGTGAAGGTGAAGGCTTGCCCCCTCCTGGGATCCCCAGGGGTCCTCTCATGGGTACATGTGTGAGACCTGATCACTATGCGCCTGTGTTCCACACCCCTGTCAGCCTTCTGGATTACCTGTATTGTACTGTCCCCAGCATGGGTGCAGTACTCAGTGGTGCCTGACCAGGTCAGGGGCGCCACACATGCACTTTTGAAGTAAAAAACGCAGTGTTTCTGCACCTAAAAAGCAGGTAAAACGCAGGAAATTTGATGTTTGTTGCTTTTTGTTACTTCTCATTGACTTCAATGTTAGCAAAACGCTGCAGATATGGCAAAAACAATTGACGTGCTGCTTCTTTGAACGCATGGTTTTGCCACAAATTATGCAAATTAAACGCAGCGTTTTAAAACGCAAAGTGCGGACAAGAAGTCCCCATTTTCCGTAGACTATTATGGAAAAGCAAAACGCATGCCTTTTGGCATGAAAACAGTGCAGTTCAAAACGGACCTAAAAAGCAGCTGAAACGCAGGTGGAAACGCAAAGTGCGGTCTTACCCTAAAGCTGGGTTCACACATAGCGACAGCGACAACGACATCGCTGTTACGTCACCATTTTCTGTAACGTAACAGCGACCTTGTAAGTCGCTGTTATGATCGCTGCTTAGCTGTCAAACACAGCGACGCAGCAGCGATCATAACGTCGCTACATGTGCAGAGAGCAGGGAGCCGCGCACACTGCTTAGCGCTGGCTCCTTGCTCTCCTAGCTACAGTACACATAGGGTTAATTACCCGATGTGTACTGCAGCCACATGTCACAGTGCAGAGAGCAGGGAGCCGCGCACACTGCTTAGCGCTGGCTCCTTGCTCTCCTAGCTACAGTACACATAGGGTTAATTACCCGATGTGTACTGCAGCCACATGTCACAGTGCAGAGAGCAGGGAGCCGCGCACACTGCTTAGCGCTGGCTCCTTGCTCTCCTAGCTACAGTACACATAGGGTTAATTACCCGATGTGTACTGCAGCCACATGTCACAGTGCAGAGAGCAGGGAGCCGCGCACACTGCTTAGCGCTGGCTCCTTGCTCTCCTAGCTACAGTACACATAGGGTTAATTACCCAATGTGTACTGCAGCCACATGTCACAGTGCAGAGAGCAGGGAGCCGCGCACACTGCTTAGCGCTGGCTCCCTGCTCTCCTAGCTACAGTACACATCAGGTTAATTACCCGATGCGTACTGCAGCCACATGTGCACAGAGCAGGAGCCGGCACTAGCAGCAAGAGCGGCGGAGGCTGGTAACGAAGGTAAATATCGGGTAACCAGGGAAAGGTCTTCCATTGGTTACCCGATGTTTACAGTGGTTACAGCTTTCCACAGCTGCCAGACGCCGGCTCCTGCTCCCTTCTCTTTCGTCGCTCTCTCGCTGTCACACACAGCGATGTGCGCTTCACAGCGGGAGAGCGACGACGAAAAAAATAAAGCAGGACATTCAGCAACGAGCAACGACCTCACAGCAGGGGCCAGCTCGTTGCTGGATGTCACACACAGCGACAGCGACGGGACGTCGCTGCAACGTCACAGAAAATGGTGACGTAGCAGCGACGTCGTTGTCGTCGTCGCTGTGTGTGACACCACCTTAATAATGGGTGCAGCTGGTACTGCATGTTATATGGTCGTGTTACACAACCTACAAGTGCACAAAGATATTACACATTCACCACGCGACAAGTGGGCCTGTGCACCCCCAAATGCCAGGGCTGAATTTGAGTCCCAGTCCGGCCCTGCTGGATGTCCACCTGCAGAAAGCGTATACTACCAAAAATGGTGCAAGACAGAGCACACGCTGACACTGTCTGCTCCATTATAGTCAATGGTCCAGTCGGCGCATGCGTACAAAATCCGCTTTGCGAGGGTGTTCCAACAGGACCACTGAACGTAGGTAAAAACGCAATGTGTAATCAGCCTAACATCCGAATGCAGCCTGATTTTCATAGACTGACAGAATGGAGGAAATGGAGACATTTTTTCCAGAGAGATGTCTGGAAGTTTAATTTGGCCAGTTTTTAGCTCTGTTATGGCGACCCATCCAATATGATGTTATTTAGCCCGCTATGTGGTACTGGTGTCTGCGAACTGTATATCGGTTCAGGGAAGCCTACCGAAATCACTACACAGCATAACACAAAGGATACCATGGAACATAAGGCCTGAGTAATATATATGGTTTTATAGGGAACCCACCAGAACAATAAAGAACCTGACCCAGACCGGCTATAATGGATATAACATTATTCCATATTGAGAGAAGTAAATAAGGCCAATGACAGGAATAATTGTAATGAAGCCTATGCAGCGTGCAGCAGGCATGGAGGCAGTGCAGGCGGTGGTGTACTGTATAGATGGAGCAGCACTGGGCTGTGCTGGAGGTGGAGCTGTATAATGAGAAGTCTGCACTCTCCCCCTCCTCCTCTCTGGGTAGTGAGGCTGCAGCAGACGCCTCCTCTCTACCCTGCAGAGCTCCTAGCACTGTCTGTACAGCTCGGTGCTGTCTGCATTAGTCCCTCTATGCTGTCACTTGGATCTCAAGCCCTATTTGCATTGGTCCCCAAGTGCTGTGCTTCATGCTTCCCAGAGCATTGAGTGCTGCTCCAAGGCTGCTTATTATATAGGTATGTATGGATATGAATGGTATGTGGAGATGATCTGTACCAGTGTCTATGTATATTTTATCTGCATCGCCTAAATGTATGTGTGCTATACTATGTATACTAGTTGTACCATGACGGTATTGTATTTTTACATAAGGCTTTTATATATAATGCACAAAAAGGAAACAGTATGTCATATATTATTACAGTAAAAGATTGAAAATTAGTATGTATTATTGTATAGGAATACAAAGCTCCCATCACTTCGCTGCAGGTGCTTTATCCTCGGACACATGATACCTGTACATTCTTATATCGGTCTACATATCGTGTGAGTGAACACGTGCGGCGGTCATCTAGAATGACTAGATATATATATTTAGGGTTTCAGGTAAGTATATATCTTTACTGTTTGACAGTTGCTGCATTTACAGTGCAAATCCCAATCTCTGTAGGGTTAATTTGGCACCAGAGAGGGTCTGGAGATGTGATCTATTGATTGCCCATGTACGTATTAGCTATTTAAGACCTCTATATAAAGAATGGGCTCAGATTGAAGCTTTGTGACTACTATGGTAGGCTCAATGTGTACTTGCTGTCCTTACGAATAGTCAGAATCAATCCGAAAGGAAGGAGATACATAGGGTTCTCCTGCATTTGGGTGTATTTTCTACGTCAATAATTTAAGTGTCATTGACCCTTGGTTTCGTGAACCCCATCTGCGATTTATTCCCATATTCCGACCTATTTTCAGTTGTGGCGTTTGACAAAATCCCAGGACGCAGCTGTTCAGCAGGTGCATAACAGCACACAGGTGCCCATCGGTCTAATGCAACTTTCACGTACTATTCTCATAAAATGTAGACTTTGCATTTAAATGATTTGTTTCTATATATATACATAAATGCTTAGGATATAGTTTAAGATGAATCTATACAAAGTTATACTCAGTACACATACACGAATAAGGACATCCAAGTTTTGAGAACCGAGGACTGGCCATTGAAGGTAGAATTAAGAAGTTCCTGGAAGGTCTTTGCTTGTTCTACCAAAGACTTATCATGCTTTCTGAACACAGTCATAGAACCTGGGAAACTCCAGGTGTGAGCTTTATAGTAGACATGGGTAATCGTAAGGCTATGTGCGCACTGGGAAATGAAATTTCCTTGAGTAAATTCCGCAGGCTCTCAAAGATCTTATCACCTGCGGAAAAAATCCGCATCAAATCCGCACCCAAATCCGCATGCGGATTGTCGCGTTTTGTTGCGGATTTGGTGCGGATTTGGTGCGTTTTTTCCACAAGCTGTTCCCTGCGTGATTTTTACATTAGATTAGGGAAAACCCGCAGCTACCTGCGGAAAAGAAGTGACATGCACTTGTTTTTGCTGCGGGATTTCCGCAGCAAAACATGCAGCTGTCAAATTCTGCCCAGTGCGCACAGGATTTTTTTTCTCCATAGGATTTGCTGGTGATTCACTGCAGAGATGTTATGAACATTTTCTGCAGCGAAACATGCAGCAAATCCGCGGAAAATCCGCGGCAAAATCCGGTAAGTGCGCACAGGGCCGTAGGGTTGTCCATAAGGAGAACATTTTTGGACTCTGTTCACATCTGCTTGCTTTACTAGATTCACAATACAACAGATATCAACAGCACTTACGGAGACCCAACCTGGTGGTCCGATGAACAATGGGGTTCGCTGGTTTACTGTTGTGTCTATAGTTTTGACAGCAAAAAAGTGCGGCATGCTGCCTTGTTCTTAGTGCTTTTTGTGGCTAAATTGGCAACTGAGGCTTCCAAAGGATGTGTGAACATAGCCGTGAAGGACCACTACTTTTATAATGATGACTAGTCTTTAGGATAGGTCATTAATATAAGATAGGTGTGTTCTCAACACCTACACCCCACTTATCAGCTGTTAAGACCTCTCGCGGCAGCCGGTTGTAAACATTGTACAGAGTGGAACACCACAGCTCCGTATACTGTATAGTGGCTTTTTCTGGATACTAGATATCAGCCCCTGTTGAAGAGCATAGGAGCCGATCTGTAGTACCTGGTAATGCCCACTGTGTACAGTATTCCGAGCTGCAGTCTTCCCGCTCCGTATACCATACATCTGACCACTGACAGAGACGCTAACAGCTAATTGGCAGGTTGCCCATATTATCCTAGGGATAGGTTATGTATGGTATTTAAAACAAGAGGACAAACCTTTAAAGAGAATTCACACTCTCCAAGTAAGCTGGATGTTGAGCATTTGTAAATATATAAACTGATTGTTACAACTTTTTACTTGCTGGAAATAGAAATTAATATGTTGATTTGATGATCAATAGTGATAAGTGATCACTTAAATGCTCGAGTGCTCAGTACGCGAAACAAGCAGGTTGGATACTCGTACAGGCTCGACTCGATTACCAAGATAATGGAAGTCAATGGGAAACTTGAATTTTTCCAGAAAACTCTGAGAGAAATGGTTGAGTTTCTCATTGACCTCCATTATATTTGTCAATCGAGTTGAGTCGGTGTGAGCGTCCGACCTGCTCGTTTAGAGTACCGAGCACTTGAACATCTAAAGGGCGCTTTACACGCTACAATATATCTTACAATATGTCGGCGGGGTCACGTCGTAAGTGACGCACATCCGGCATCGTAAGTTACATTGTAGCATGTAACAGCTACTTGCGATTGAACAGTAAAACGTTCATCGCATGCACGTCGTTCAATTCCTAAAAATTGAACGTCAGGTTGTTCATTGTACCCGGGGTAGCACACATCGCTGTGTGTGACACCCCGGGAACGATGAACACAGCTTACCTGCGTCCCACGGCTCCTGCCGGCAATGTAGAAGGAAGGAGGCGGGCGGGATGTTTACGTCCCGCTCATCTCCGCCCCTACGCTTCTATTGGCCGACTGCCGCGTGACGTCGATGTGACGCGAACGTCCCTCCCACTCCAGGAAGTGGATGTTCGCCGCCCACATCGAGGTCGTATGGAGGGGTAAGTGCGTGTGACGTGGGGTTATTCATTTGTGCGACATGTTCAACAAATTGAACATGCCGCACATACGATGGGGGCGGTTACGATCGCATACGAAATCGTATGCTGGATCGTATGGTGTAAAGCAGGCTTTAGACTTTCCTGTCTTCTATTTAGGTCCATTCTATGGTATCTTCATTAATTCCGTGATACTATCTGTCCATCAACTCATAAGTACATAACTTTTGTCTTCTAAACAGAGTTGTTCTATGCTATTGCATGTATGAGATTTGATTTGGTCATCTGTGGTTGAGGTAGAAGGTCAGTGTTGAGTCAGTCATGGATCAATTGGTTTTTCTGAGGTCCATATTATTTTATCTCCTAATCAATTTCATTTTCTTGGACAGTTTAATCTTTCACTTACATGTGATCATTTAAAGGATCAACAGTACAGTTCAATATCCGTTATCAGTAAGTGGCTAGGCTTTCTATCACCAGCGTCAAGATTCAGTTTACTTCCCTATTCCTGTATCTAAATACCCTGACCAAGGCAGGATTGCTTGTTGATGGCCTCATCGGTTCCTTCTCCTCTAGCAATGCACCATAGACAAGCTAAATTCCCCTAAAACTGGAGATTAAAAGGCTGCACAATGGTTTATCCAGGTGCAATGTGTTACTCATCTTCTAGCTCTTAGTGAATCAGCAACAATGGAAAAGAAAGGGCAAGAGATTCTATGGAAACAAGGACATAGCTTTTACAACCACCTACAGCAATTGACGGAATGTTTGAGTAGGTTGGAAAAAGCAGTTTTCAGTTTTACCTGATCTGCAGTTTTTTGTTTTTTTTTATAAAGTGCAAACAGTGCTTTCTTTGTCGATGATATTGTTTTTTTTTTATGCCCATAGGTAAAAGGGCATCTGTAGTGTGGTATATGACAGATAATCAAATAACTTTGATTTACTTGACCAGCCTTCTTGGTGGAGGCCTTCACCCCCATTGTGATCTAATTTTTTTTACATTTTCTATTCTTTCACATCAAATGTTCCCATAACCATGAGATAGTTGTCAGCTGACCGTGATCTCTTCAGATTTCATGTACACAAATGTTCCCGTACAGTTGACATAGTTGTCGGCTGACCGCAATCTCTCCAAGCTCCCACATACACCTTCCACAACAATTATTTGAAAAATGACTATCATTCCCAACAGACATTTCTAACAGTTTATTTCCTGAGAGGACAAGCATTGGGTTTTTATTTTTAAAGCCCCTGTACATATTAGATAGCTATTGGCCAAATGATCGTTTGGCCGACAGCTATCTCCGCAAACTCCCCACACATAGGAACACTTACCTTGGCCTAGTGCTCTGGCGTTCTCCATAAAAGAGTTACTGCCAGACTCCTCTCAGAAAAAAATTGACACGAGGAAATCCAACAGGCCGAATCCTAATATCAACAGGTTACGCTGGCTTTAGTTCATTGTGTAAGGGGTCCTTTAAACTGACTTTAAACTGTCTGGGCACCCCCACTGATCAGCTGTTATCACCTCCAACAGTATCCAGAGGCACACAGTGTACGGGCAAAACGACACAGCTCTGTTCAATATTTATATCTGTGTATGAGAACTGTAGTTCATCTTCTATTCTCTTCAATAGGAGCTGAACTGCAGGCTCTAAAATGGCCACTGAACAGTGAATAGAGCTGAGCTGCTTTGGCTATATGCACTGTTTACACCTGACGGCTGACTGTGCTGCTGTGGTAGAGCTACGTGTCGGACCCCCCAATCTGATATTGATGATCTGTCCTAGCCATAGGTCACTAGCTTCAAAAGACTGGACTATCCAATTAAAAAGTGGCCTTTTTGTTCATTTATTCCGGTATGTGCTTTAAATAGTTTTCCAGTTCTATATACATCAAGTTTAATTATTAAACAATGACAATTTTTCAGAAAGAGGCAGCCCGATTGCTCACCGGTTAGCATTGTAGCCTTGCAGCGCTGGGGTCTTGGGTTCCAATTCTACGAAGAGTAATATTGATAAAAAGTTTGTATGTTCTCCCCGTGTTTGTGTTGGTTTTCTCCCACACTTCAAAGACATACTGATAGGGAACTTAGATTCTGAGGCCCAATGGGAAACTGCAGGACCTGCTTCCGAGGAAACATAATCCTTAGATGTATCACACTTCTCTTGCTCTGGGCCTCCGCCTGAAAGCAGTCGCCACCTCATATAAATGAAGTTGTTCCTTAATTTTCCGTCCTTCCAGTTTTAACTGCTCCACCTCTACTAGGTTTGCAATATGATATTCTAGAAGCACCCGTACATTTCCAACACTTTCCTTCATTCCCACAATGACAAATGGAACCATACCCTCTTCACGGGGTAGCTTTACTTTATTGTGCTTTCCAATTCTTACTCTCACAACTCTGGTTTTATCCATGAATTCTCAGATGAATTTTCCATTCTTTCCAACCTCTTTCCCAACAATATTTCTTTGGACCGAGATTAAATCTTACACAAGTTCCAATACATTCCAAGCTCTCTTCATGGTTTCTGCAGTCTCTCCGTAAATTCGACATAATCCTAAATCTTCTTTGAATTTGATTGCTGTGATACCCAGGATTTTCCTGCCTTGCTGAACGTTACTTCTGAGTGTATGTATGGTGAGCCCAATTAAATCTCTTCTCAGTACCATAACTTCCTAAAATGCTGTGGTCAGCTACTTTATACGCTTTAAGTGTTTGGAGGCTTGTTCATTCCATAACATGATCATACGCTTTGTACAAACGCATCGTAGGTGCATGTTACTCAGGATAGCCACCCGCTTCACTGTGGCTTCATTTACATACAGAATAATCAGTTAATTTGTCTCTGAGGTAAAGTACACTCTACATACTCCTACGATTTTCTATAATCTTTCATGCACCATCTTACTGGCACAAGCTTCTCTCATGTCAACAGGCACATCTCCCATGCACTTAAAGACCGGATGGATTCCTTTACCTTCACAACCATCGGACAGTTCCTTGGGTCTTTCCAACTCATCTTTTACCATCTCACGCATTCTTATCAAAGACTCTACCTCTTTAGTTGAAATTTCCTCAGGTATAGCCACAGGTTCAGAGTGTTTGGGTTTCTCATCAACTTGGACCACTGGTTTCTCACACGTTTGAGCTGAGTCAATCTCTGTGTCTTTAGTCTTGGCAGGTTCAGTTTTGTTCTTAGCTCCTGATGATACGTCTAGTCCAGACTTCACTTCCTCAGCTGGCTTTCTCCACTTCTGCAGCTGCTGCTGTCTCTTGGGTCTCCGCCACATTACCTTCAACTTCCTCTTGAGTCTCTTCAGTGTGACCTTTAGTTTTCTGTTGGGTCTCTGAAGCATCACCTTCTGCCTCAGGTTCTTTGGAGTCTTCACCATTTTCCTTTTCAGATTTCTCTTCTTTTTCTTTCAGGATGTCACACCCCACAGAGTTGTACTCTTTTACTTCCAGAATTTCAGCACTGTTTCCACTTACAACCACACTTGGGTTGGCTGAATCACCGGCCTGCTCTTTTTAATCTTTGAGGATTTTTACTCCATTAACGCTCTTCAGGATTTCATCACCTACAGCACTCTAACAAATTTCATCTCTTATAGCGTTCTCCAGGATTTCTTCTCCTTAAGCGCTCTTGCCCAACAGATCATCAGCTATATGCTTAGAAATCATAGAGGACACCAACACTGCTTCCTCGGTTGACTCCTTTTCTGTGATTTCATTCTGCTGATTTTCATCCTCACAATGTGTCAATTACAGCTCTAATTCCTCTTGCAGCACATCATTCTCTGCATCTAACCAAGTGCTTGTGACTGGCAACATGACTTCACCATCCTTTTTTACCCACTCAGAGTCTTGAAGAGAATCCACATTTTGAATGGAAGCACACAACACTGTAATTTCCTTGGTTATATTTTCAGAGGGTGCAGTTTGTTCCGCCCTCTGCGCCTATTGCATCTCCGGTGACGGGAGGAGGAGCATTTGCCTTCTTTGCTCAGCTATTCTTTACTGTACTCTCCTTCTACATTATTAGAGTTACAGTCTACCTTGAAGTCATTGTCACTCATGCTGGTACCCTGGAACAGCAAGTACCCATTTAACCGGCCCCCTTTTCTGGAGGTATCCCGATTTCAACAGTCATACTACAGTTTATTTTTTTAAACATTGTGTTGCTAAATTGGGCATTTCCACTATTTTATTTGGTCACCCCTAACTTAGGACTGTCAACTCTAGGATATGCTATCTCCTCCTTTTTATACCCCAACATACAACCAGGAATCCCTTCAGTATCTTGCTGTGGTGCGGCTTCCATTGGATCGTTACGGTTCTTATCTGAGCAACCGAACACTTCCCACAAGTCCCAAAATGATCCAAAGTCCTGGTCTATTATAACTGGTATAGTAAGTCTGGAACTATACCAACATTAACGGACTCAAACTGTCTCATTGACCACTCTGGACACTGGATGTTCTTTAACCTTCCCTTGACTGCAGCTGACTTCCATCTTTTTTCCGGGAATCAGGTACACATCAGGCGTGGCCCTCACCAGGGTTCACAAGTTTACCGAGCCTAATAGCCCAGTCACACATTCTTCATTAACTTCCACGGAACACACTCTTGGCACCTAATTGGAATGGACTTGCATAGGAACGAACACTGTTGTCCCTTGCTATAATCCATCTGCCCATTCATTAGGTGACATCGGGCTGCTATATGGCCTGGACTGTGACATTTCCCGCAGATTATGTCGTCACCTGATTCCTTCGGCACCACCGCAGCTGCCCCTTTGGACTTAGGAAGATATGGCCTCTTCTGGGTAACTGCCCCCTGGGATCTTCCTGGGCAACCTGTATCTGTACTGGCCCCACAAGGGATTGCACAAACTGGTCCATTACTGCCATATCAAGTTTCTCTGTCAGCGATTCCTGTCGCTGCCACAGCTCTCTGGAGTCCACCCAGCGGCAGACTGGAGTACCTGGGGCCCATCAGGAAAAAATCAATCTTGGGGCCCGCCAACACCATGCAGTTACCGTACTGTATATAGGAATAACATACATACAAGTTATCATACAAGTATGACATTTGTATACTTCTGGCCACATTCTGATTTGATGTGTCTGGCCTCAGTCAATTCACTTTCATTGAGCATATCTGTTCAGCACGTGACCACATCTATGTAAATCACGTACTTGCAGCTTCGTAACCTCCCACTGTCACCACCGGCACCAGAGAATCTTGATAGCGTGTAGTGTGTGCACTGTGAGAATTGAGAAGTCTGCAGTCACATAGAGTGACTGCAGGTCATCACAAACTTGGACAACCCCTTTAATGCTCCTAACCAGATAAATAAAAACATAGTAACCCTTAACTTGCCAGACGGCACAAGATTTTATTAAAGAGATTGTCCACTACTTTTTAATACTGATGGCGTTTCCTTAGGATAGGTCACCAATGTCCGATTGGTCGGGGTCCGGCACCTGGCACACCAGACAATCGCCTGTTCTAGGTGCCGTGCCGGTGGTGGCCAGAAGTGCTCAGTTCTGGATTTGCTTTGTCTTCTGATAGTGGCAGCAGCCTCCTATTAAAATTAATGAGGCGGATGTGCAGTACCCGGCCGCGGACACTATCAGAGGATAGAGCAGATCTAGAAATAAGCATTTCCGGCCACCTGCACCAAGAACAGCTGATCAGTGGGGGTCCCACTGTGCTCACATCAGAAGCAATGCGCAAGTGGGACCAAGGCCTAATGATGAGACATAGTATCACAAATAAACATTTACATTCAGGTACCTTATAGATGATGTTGTCTATAGCCGTTTCTTTCTATTCTTCACCTTGTCTTGACGCCATGATGACTTTTCACATGCACAGCTCGTCTCTGCAGATTTTCATGTTCTCCGGTCTTCTGCAGCACATCCCGACACGATGCCCCTAAAATAGCAGAATGATTATAATACTTCTATTTAAAAATATCTGCCCTACACTGTGCCCCAGAATAAATAATGACCCCTCACTGTGTTCTCTGCACGAAATATGACCCCACACTGTCCTTCATATGGTACATGCCCCCCACACTGCCCTCTCCTTTCCATACTGAGCCTACTCTTTACACTGTCCTTTATACTGTGTCCCCTTATACTGCCCAGTCTTTATACTGTGCTCTCTCATCCCACCCCCTCCTCGCTATGGCCTCACACTGTCCTCCCATTCTGCCCCCTCTCTATACCCCCCCTCCACTACCCAGTCTCTTTTCTGTGCCCCTTCACATTTTTCTCATCCCTTACTGTCTCCTCACTACCTCCTGTGTGTCCAAATACTTTTCCGCCTCACTCCCCATCTTGCCCACTTGCTCCTCATACTGTGTCACTCTTTATTCTGTGGGGAGATAAGGTATGCACACCAGTGACTATGTAAGGGGAATACATGGAATAGCAGAAACTGCTGTGTGAATACTGACTTGAAAAATCCAATAGCTATATGAAGAGTGAAAATGTGAAAAATGGAATCTGCATTACTGCCATGAATATATGAATCAAGAGAAATTTAGCTACTGAATTGATCAATGCAATAGAGCCCCAACACTACGCCAAAGTATTTCTCTACGTTGGGGTCCCTAGCTTGTGTGTGTCCTCTCATGCAGTTAAAAAACTTACCGTGTATGGGAAGCTGAGACCCAGGCTATTTATGCGTATTATATGGATTGGCAATAGGTGTGGTGGGGAGGGTTCACAAACGAAAAACTACTAACAATAAGGAATAACGTTTGGAACTCCATTCTATGTCTGAACTGGGTGCAAAAAACCTAAAAAACATCACTATGGGGAGATAAGGTATGCACACCAGTGACTATGTAAGGGGAATACATGGAATAGCAGAAACTGCTGTGTGAATACTGACTTGAAAAATCCAATAGCTATGTGTAAGAGTGAAAATGTGAAAAATGGAATCTGCATTACTGCCATGAATATATGAATAAAGAGAAATTTAGCTACACACATAAGCTAGGGACCCCAACGTAGAGAAATACTTTGGCGTAGTGTTGGGGCTCTATTGCATTGATCAATTCAGTAGCTAAATTTCTCTTGATTCATATATTCATGGCAGTAATGCAGATTCCATTTTTCACATTTTCACTCTTCATATAGCTATTGGATTTTTCAAGTCAGTATTCACACAGCAGTTTCTGCTATTCCATGTATTCCCCTTACCTAGTCACTGGTGTGCATACCTTATCTCCCCATAGTGATGTTTTTTTAGGTTTTTTGCACCCAGTTCAGACTTAGAATGGTGTTCCAAACGTTATTCGTTATTGTTACTCTTTATTCTGTGTCCTCAAAATTTTTTTCCCGTTTGCTCCCCATACCATGTCCGTATACATTCCCCCAACCATACATCACCCCTCATCCTCTCTCCCTATACATCATCCCTCATCCTCTCTCACCCCATACATCACCCCTCATCCTCTCTCCCCCCATACTGTGTCCAAATATAGTTCCCTCTCCCCATCCGCTCTCCTCCATACTGTGTCTATAGATACTGCCTCCTTCCCACCCTCTGTCCCCTCATACTTTGTCTATAGATACTGCCTCCTCCCCATCCTCTCTCCTCCATACTGTGTATATAGATACTGCCCCCTCCCCATCCTCTCGCCTCCACTGTGTATATAGATACTGCCCACTCCCCATCCTCTCTCCTTTATACTGTGCATATAGATACTGCCCCCTCCCCATCCTCTCTCCTCCATACTGTGTCTATATACTGCCCCCTCCCCATCCTCTCTCCTCCATACTGTATAGATACTGCCCCCTCCCCATCTTCTGTGCCCTCATACTGTGTCCACTGATAGTTCCCTCTCCTCTTCCTCTGCCCCCTCATTCTGTGCCCATAGATACCTCCCTCTCACCCCATAATGTTCTTCTTCGCTGTCACTGTCTTAAGCTCCACACTGGAACACTTCTCCACGCTCTCTGCTGCCTCTGCACTACGGCCCTGACTTCCGGGTCAGCAGTCTGATCAGCTGACCTGATCACCTGACAGCCGTCTCCCTGACCCGGACGTCAGCGCCGGCGTCACCGCTCCAATTGTCCTCGCGTCTGACAGATACGAGGACAATTGAGCAGTGGGAGCCACGCGCTGCAGCTTCTATGAGTGCAGCTGTCAGTGTGACAGCTGCACTCAGAGAATGGCAGCTCCCACTGCAGGGCGGCAAACGCAGCTGCCATGGAGACTTTCACAGCGCTGCATCAAGCAGCCTGACAGCGCCCCCCTGACAGCTGCGCCCGAGGCAAATGCCCCGCAAGCCCCCCCAGATACGCCTCTTGGTAAAGAGCCCCTCCGCACACACACCCGGGTCCCCGCGCCCCCTCCCCCGGGGCCCCTGCTTGCCCCCCTGAGCCCCCGCCTTCTATACTCACAAGCTGCTGCTCCTACAGGGTGGCCTGGGGCGACGCCGGGTCCGTCCTCCATAGCGCAATGCTGTCGACACCCGCACAGGAAGAAAGCAGTCATCGCTCTGAGACTGCCTCCTCCTGCAGTGTCGCTGCACAGAGGAGTCAGAGCGGCACTGACAGTGACAGCAGGCAGAGCAGGGAGATCGCTCTCCTTGCTTACCGCTGCACAGGGAACAGGGAATGGGATTGTCACTAATCATATCGGCAATGTGCCGATATGATTAGTAAAATTACCGGCCGGGGGGCCTCTCTCACATATCCATAGAGGCCCAGGGTGGGTAGGGGGGTGGGGCCTAGGGGGCGTGGCCATCAATAGCAGGGGCCCACCGGGGGTTCTCCTGACCTCCTGGTGGGCCAGTCCGACCCAGCCACCGCCTGCCGGTTCCCTTTAGCTGCTCACTGACCTGCACCAGATGGCTCCACAGTGCCTCGATCTCATCTATCTGTGCTGCCTCCACTAGACAATCCATCTATTGGTCCTGGGCTTGCTGCTGCTCCGCTCACACGGCTCTGCACCACACCAGGAGTCTTCATGGACCCACCAATCCACAGGCAAAAGTTGCGTGCAGTGTATAACGAATCTTTGTGGACACGCCGATCCACCAAAACCAACACTGTGCATCCGATACACGTGCCTCCTGGAATGCTGCTCGCACTCTAGCACCATTTCTGATGTGGGTACTCTGCATGCTTCTTAAGGTAGCAACAAGAACACTCTTCATTTAAAAGTTCAGCTCCTTCATAAACTGCACCAGGAGCACAAGAACCACAGCCTTTTCCAGCATAAAGTCCCAAACAGAACAAAAAACATTGAGACATGTATCTCTACAGGGTTTGCCTGCACAAGATCTCTCACCAAGATCCCACAGATGTTCCAATCTTTTCACACAGATTCTGTCAGTGTAGAGGACCTCTCACACAGGCCGCTCTTCACACCCTGCCATGTGCCAAACAGTCTCCATTTTACACAAATGAGACACACCCATGGGAGGAGATATGTGGATAGCCAGACCTGCCCATCTCTTCAGCTATCCTGAAAAAAAACATATTTGGTATCTCTGCTCCCATCTTTCATCTATCAAAATATCAAATTAATTAAATGGATCAGTAAAAACTGTACAGGGAAATATATAAAAATATAAAAACAATGCAACGCCACAAAAAAATGCAGTAAGAAGTGATGAAATCGTATGCACTCCGAAAAGGTATAAATAAAAATGTCAGCTTGTCATAAGAAAAACAAGCCCTCGAAAAGCTTCATCAGTGGAAAAAATAGGTCTTGGAAAGTGTTTGTTTTTTTTAAGAATTTCTCAATTTTCTTCACACCTTAAATAATAAAAAGAAGGAATATGCAAGTTTAGTATCGCCATAATCCCACTTATGTTGAGAACCCTATTGCCAAGTCATTTTTACCGTATAATGAAAACAATAAAAACAAAAAACAATTGCAGAATTTTTTCCAGTGCATCATATCTTCAAATGGATGGTGTCATTCCAAAGTGCAACTCCCCCTGCTTCTTGGAAGAATTTAAGGAAAAAAAATGAAAGCGCAAAAAAAACCCCAAACACTCAGTCCTTAAGGGGTTAATGAATACAAATAATCATGTCGCTCATATAAACTATGTTATCGGCACCTCTATGGCTCCATACAGATAAGCAGCATGACAAAGTAGGATTGTGTAACGGTCATCAGTATTTTCCATTCTGCCGGTCACAGGACTGTCACCAGAATACCCAGAAGTGGAGACATTGCTTTCAGACCAGTAAACATCACATATCCATCTTTATTTGAAAAGGAACCGATATCGACTATTTTATTGCCAGTGACACTTGATGAATAGCTCTTTTTAGAATTGCTTTTTCAGTTCTTTTTTTCTATATCCCTGGGAGTAAGATGTTAATTCTTTGTATGGATTCCTCCCATAAGATGTGTACTTAGACTTGGAAAACATTGGCAGCTGCTCAAGACACCTGGATTTGTAGGTAGTAAATTGCAGACAAGAAAAGGAGTCTTTTGACTATAATTTAAGGAACAATGTGTCCTAAACGTGTCCAGCAGTTTACTCTCTATATTATGCTGTTACATATTCTGAGCATTTTCCATTGTCTTCTCGTGGTTCATGTTCTCTGCTGATCTTCACTGCAGGAAGTCACCGCATGGCCCAGTCTGTCTGTGTCTGTCTTTCCTGCTTAGGTTTCAATTGACGCCTCTCTGTTTTTCTTACCGTACCGGATGTGTCACACAGCTGAATGATCAGAGATTAAACCCCTTTATACAAATTAGGTCATGGTGCTATACGGTATAATATAATATACTATTAAATGGGATACAGCGCCCAACTTGGGTTTGTTTGACACGTTCAATATAATTCTACTGATGGTCCATTCTTCAGCTATACAGAAAAAGTACCTGTGTAATTAAATCCACAGCTCTATACACCAGTTTATTCATCAACCCCCAAAATGATGATCCCCAGCAGTAAATTATTCGCTAGTTGGGGTTTCCTCTTCTGAACCTCTTAAGCTTTGTTTCTACTTGGCCTGATTGGGCCAAGCCAGTATCTTCTAATCCTCGAGGAGGACAGTCCAACCCTTTTGTTTCTAGCTGTAATATGTGTTAATTGTAGAAATCTTTATAGTAATGGCTTGTTAGCTTTATACCCCCTATCCCTACACATTAGATCGATGTGTATGGTGTCCTTCCATTAGATTAATCTGAATGACCATAGTTGATTCTTCTATTCTGCAGCCAACTTACTCTGTGATCCTCATTGAGAGCACATGAATGCTCAGTTGTGCAAGCGTTGATGCATTTGGGGGAGTTTAGAGGATAAACTGTACATTATCTAAGGTATATGGGCATTGATACAAGAATATTTTCACTCCACTGTGTCAAGGCTGGAGTCTGATTACTTCATTATACATGTTACAAACTGTCCCATTCGTTAGTTCATTCCTTTAAAAATGCCCATACAATTTAGATAACGCTCGGCCACATGCCCATTTGGGTGATAGCTATCTCTTCTCTCACATATACACAGATGCTCTGCATGGCCACAATGCTTGTGTTATTAGTGGTTAAAGGGCAGTAACGGCCCCCATACACATTGGAATAAAACCATCCAAACCCACGAATGTCGGCAATACCAGCCAACAGTTTAATGTGTACACTAACCGCCCAATTGTTCCCCAACAAAAGATATTGGTGAGGAACAAAATCCAGCCTGTTGAATTTCAATTGCTGATACTTCTGTTTGGCGCTGAGAAAAGCTTTTTCCAAAGAACTCAGGCAGTGACTCTCTCATAAAGAACACAAAACTGCTTGGCCAGACAGAGAATTTGTCTGATAGCCACCTCATGTGTATGGCAGGCTTAAAGAGGTTGTCTACTACTTTGACATTGATGACCTATCCTTAGGATAGATCATCAATGTCTGATTGGCTGGGGTCTGACACTCCTGCCGATCAGCTGTCTTTGGTCATTCGGAAATGCTCAGTTCCAGCGATGCTCCGTTTTCTGATAGTGGCCGTGGTTGAAGCCCGCACATCCACGTCCCATTCTAATCATTAGGAGGCGGATGTGCAGCACCCAACCTTGTCCGCTATCGGAAGACGGAGCAGCACCGGAACTGAGCATTTCAGGCTGCCTGTTGTCGCCGCCAGGACCAAGAAAAGCGGATCGGCAGGGGTGCAGGGTGTCGGACTCCGGTCGATCAGACTTTGATGACCTATCCTAGAGATAGGCCATCAGTATCAAAGTAGTCGACAATCTCTTTAAGTTTCTGCCAGACACATTTGGAGGTATCTCCCAGAGCAAAATGATTGGAAAGGAAATTCAGCAAACCTTTTCCATTTCTCCCCCTACATAATTTTTTTTTGCAGTTCCCATACACATTCGATGGATGGCTTTGTCCCTCCAACAAAAGTCAAGTTTTGTCTAATGCCTATGGCGGTCTTAAGTAGAGATGAGTGGACCTGTGGATGTTCGGGTTCGCCGTCTTTTGACAGAATTTAGTTAAAAGTTTGTTTCAGGACCCAGACTTGACCTGAACTTGTTCCTGGATCCCAAACCCCATATAAGTTAATGGGGACCCGAACTTACGGGCTCGACTTGAGTAACGAGTAGAATGGAAGTTAATGATTGGGCAGTTCGGCTCTCCGCCCTCATACAGCTAGCCATAAAGAGAGCTTTTCCGGGGAGGGAAGGTGTTTTTTTTACTTTTTTTTCACACAACATCCGAAAATGTGTTTTTACCACCAGCGAGAGCCATTCAGATATTTCAAGCGGCTCGCCCTGCTTGATCAAGTGGTTAGCCTTCGAACAGCTCCCAAACTCAGGCGCGGATTTTTTTTAAAAAAGTTTGGGTTTGAGCCACAGATACCCAATCTTCGATATGAACCCCAAACTTTATAGGTTGGTGTCGCGGGCGGGGAGGAGGGTGTCAGCACACCGCGCTCACCCCTTCTGCTCGGGTCCGGCAGCTGCTCCTGGTGGCTCGAGCTGTGGGCCGGATCCCGGGGTTTTCTCGAGCGACACTCCTCGCCCGTGAGTGAAAGGGGGTGTTTGTTGGGTGAAGGGATTGTTATAGTTCGTGACGCCACCCACGGTTGTGGTGATTGCACCACCGCTGCTCAGTGTGGGGGTCCCGGGGATGGTGATGCGGAGCAGCCAGGTGTTGTGTTGCCCCTCCGTGGGTAGGGGTTGGTGATCCCGGGGCCCGGTGATGAGATGTGAAGTGTAGGGCCTGGAGGGCGCAGGGACGCGGGGGCAGCGCTGTGCCTTGCGGCACTATGGTACTCACTCAGCCTGACACACGGACACAGTTTGTACGGTAAACCAACGGCTGGTAGGACGGTCCCACAGACGGCTGCACCTGCACTCCCGGTAGGTGACGGTGATGTCCCTCTTCCTTGCACCTGTGTTGACTGATGGTAGCGGTGGATTCCCTCCGGTTACCCGCTCCCCGGCTGCAATCTGGGCCGGAGGAGCTCTACACTTTGCCCGCAGGCGCTGGCCCTGAGAAACTTGTGCCGTGGCGGTGGCGGTGTCTCTCCAATACGGGTTGGGCTGTTGCCTTCAATCGGGACTTGGTTGTTGGGGGATCTGCGTCCCCGTCACTGACGGATTTGGCAAATCTGGCGACTCCTAGCCTTGCCGGGGTCCGAGAGGCCCCTGCCCTGGTGCTGACTATCCTTCGGAACACTGCTCCAGACCACCGGGCACACAGCCAACGGGGTCCTTCCAGGAACTTCCAAACGGTCCCCCTCCAGACAGTCACCGCCGTTGCTGACCTTGCTGTTCTGGCCCTCACAAAGCTGGACCCTTCAGGCTGTCTTTCTCTTCTGTCACTTTACTTGCTTTTCCTCCTTTTCTACTTTCACTTTCACTTTCTAAACTCCTCCACTTTAGCTCCTCACTCCTACTCCTCCCTGAGCTGACTCCTCACTCAAGCTCTCCCTGAGCTCTTCTGCCTGGTTTCTTCCTGCCTCCAGTGTTGTGAGCTCCTCGGTGGGCGGAGCCAACCGCCTGGCCCACCCCCTGGTGTGCATCATCAACCTCTGGAGGAAGGCAACAAGGATTTGTGGTTAGCTGTGATGTGCCTACCTGGAGTGTGGGGTGTGGTGGTGTTGTGACCCGTGTCCCCTGGCTTGCCCAGGGCGACACATTCCCCCTTAGCAAAATGCAGACCGTCCGCGGGCTGCCGTCCTACACCGGTTTTATTTTTCTGTAAAAAGGGGATAACAGGGTTAAGCAAAACATAAATACATTTTTAATCAAAAACTCTTCCCAAGACGGGAGGCACATTTACTTAAACGTTGCAACGGTATACGGTCACGGTTTCCGCTCTCTCCCACCCAAGCAACCTGGCCCTGATGCTGCCCCTAAAACCCAGGCAGCACCCCTTGACCCACAGTCCAGCACAAGTCACCCGAGCGGGATCTGTCCTTCCCCTCCAGAGGGTGGCCACCGGTTCCTTTGGTGGCTGGGCCCTAGCCTGCTCTGCTCAGGGCCCTCCCTCCAACCTGCCTCTCCGGAGACGGTATTGCGGAAACGGTAACGGTAACCAACATATTTACAAGCCACTTAACGTTTGTGGTGCCCTGCAAGTTCACGGGCTTGTCCATGGATAGTTCCCATGCATATAAACTTTAAACGGTCCCCACGGGGACAACGGTGCCGGCTCCAGCCGGTTGCAAATCAACAAACAAATCAGATGACTTCTTCGGTAATTTCACTTATCATTTCAAACTTTTTAAACTTTTTCAAACAAACAGCAACTTCAGTGATGGTCCCAACGGGGACGGTGCAACGGGCATCCGCTGCCCTACTCCGGTCCCTTTGCTGCTTCGTCCGAGGGAGGGGATGCAGAGCTCACCTTGCTCTCCGGGCTGCCCTTCAGCTTTACATCCAGGGCAAACCACCCCCTCTCTCCGCAGTGCCGGGTGTAACGCACCATGTCCCCCGGTATAAGATTGCGGCCAGGATGCTCCTCGGGCAGATGGGCATGCACGTCCCGCCGGGCCACAAACATCTCGGCCTCCAGGCCCGGTTCGTATATGAATCCGTAGCCCCGGCGGATATCGAATCGCCTCACCTGTCCCTCGTATAACGGGCCCCAGACACGGAAGGTCGCTTGCCGCAGGTTTTCTTTTTCCCGAATGGCTCGGGCCACCAGCTCGGCTTTCCTTCTCTCCCTCTCCGCGATCTCCAGGCCCAGCTTTGTCGGCTCCCTGTCCCAGTATGGCGCTGCTCCCAGCTCCGGCGCACGGGTTGAGCCCCGCGGGACATCCAGCACGTTACCCACTGTCAGGAAGGTGGGTAGCGTATCCCGCGGTGTCATGGCCTTGGGCGCTGCCTTGCAGCAACAACCCGGCGCCACCTCAGCCGAGGTGTGGGGGATGGGCACAGGGGCTTTCCGCAGTTGGGCCTTCGGCTCGGAGCGGGTCATCGGCTCCGGCTCGGGGAACTGCTCGGGGACTGTCTCTGGCACAATCTTCGGGGCCTTCCAGGGTAATGCCTTCGGTTGGTTACGGGCTCCGGCTACAGGTCGGTCCGCTGGGGTGGACGGGCTGGGTATCGCTACCGGTGGCGGTGGTAGCGGGCCTAGTGGCGGGGTCACGGCCTCCGAGACGGGTGGCGAGGGAGGCAACGGGGGGAGAGGGCTTGGACCGGGCCCCACAGCCGCGATGACCGGCCCTGCAAGGGCATTGGGACGTGGGTCACTCACCTTCCCTTTCTCCACCTCCTCCTCGCGTCTCCGCACGGTGGCTACAACGTCCGCCATGTCGGCCTCCCACTCCTCCACGAGGAGCTGCATCTTCACCTGCAGCCGTTGGGAGAGCTGCGCGGTCCGGATCTCCACCCACGCCGCGGTTCCAGGCGCGGGGGGTACGGTGTCGCGGGACGGCATCCACATGGTGTCTTCACTGTTTGCTTCCAGGAACGGTATTCTTGCAAGGTCCTGGCGTCCCTGCCTTTATAGCCGCAGCTACATGCGTCCAGCCGCCATCGCGTCCCCCTTAGCTCTTTCCGGCCCCTCCTCTCTCGGGGCGGGGTTTTGGCCCTCGCGCCTCTACTGCTCGAGAAGACGCTCGAGCGGGAACTTTTCGCGCCAAAGATGGCGGCTTCTGAAATTTTTCTGCCGGATGCCTCCGGCGGTAACAAGGCGCACCTCTACCTGACGGCAGAGCGGTAAGATCCTGTTCGTGACGCCAAGTTGTCGCGGGCGGGGAGGAGGGTGTCAGCACACCGCGCTCACCCCTTCTGCTCGGGTCCGGCAGCTGCTCCTGGTGGCTCGAGCTGTGGGCCGGATCCCGGGGTTTTCTCGAGCGACACTCCTCGCCCGTGAGTGAAAGGGGGTGTTTGTTGGGTGAAGGGATTGTTATAGTTCGTGACGCCACCCACGGTTGTGGTGATTGCACCACCGCTGCTCAGTGTGGGGGTCCCGGGGATGGTGATGCGGAGCAGCCAGGTGTTGTGTTGCCCCTCCGTGGGTAGGGGTTGGTGATCCCGGGGCCCGGTGATGATATGTGAAGTGTAGGGCCTGGAGGGCGCAGGGACGCGGGGGCAGCGCTGTGCCTTGCGGCACTATGGTACTCACTCAGCCTGACACACGGACACAGTTTGTACGGTAAACCAACGGCTGGTAGGACGGTCCCACAGACGGTTGCACCTGCACTCCCGGTAGGTGACGGTGATGTCCCTCTTCCTTGCACCTGTGTTGACTGATGGTAGCGGTGGATTCCCTCCGGTTACCCACTCCCCGGCTGCAATCTGGGCCGGAGGAGCTCTACACTTTGCCCGCAGGCGCTGGCCCTGAGAAACTTGTGCCGTGGCGGTGGCGGTGTCTCTCCAATACGGGTTGGGCTGTTGCCTTCAATCGGGACTTGGTTGTTGGGGGATCTGCGTCCCCGTCACTGACGGATTTGGCAAATCTGGCGACTCCTAGCCTTGCCGGGGTCCGAGAGGCCCCTGCCCTGGTGCTGACTGTCCTTCGGAACACTGCTCCAGACCACCGGGCACACAGCCAACGGGGTCCTTCCAGGAACTTCCAAACGGTCCCCCTCCAGACAGTCACCGCCGTTGCTGACCTTGCAGTTCTGGCCCTCACAAAGCTGGACCCTTCAGGCTGTCTTTCTCTTCTGTCACTTTACTTGCTTTTCCTCCTTTTCTACTTTCACTTTCACTTTCTAAACTCCTCCACTTTAGCTCCTCACTCCTACACCTCCCTGAGCTGACTCCTCACTCAAGCTCTCCCTGGGCTAATCTGCCTGGTTTCTTCCTGCCTCCAGTGTTGTGAGCTCCTCGGTGGGCGGAGCCAACCGCCTGGCCCACCCCCTGGTGTGCATCATCAACCTCTGGAGGAAGGCAACAAGGATTTGTGGTTAGCTGTGATGTGCCTACCTGGAGTGTGGGGTGTGGTGGTGTTGTGACCCATGTCCCCTGGCTTGCCCAGGGCGACACATTGGGTTCGCTCATCTCTAGTCTTAAGGGATTTGTTTAGCTGCCTGCTTGAAATGGGTGGGTGGTAGGTGCATGTATTGGATATTTAATGCAAAGTGTATGAAGTAAGGCAAAGTCAGTAGAACAAGAGAGCGCTGTAATTATTGGTCTGTCCCCCGGGGCTCTTAAAAAAAGGCAATAAGATAAATGATAACCTAAAAGTGTTCCACTAAAACCTTTATATTGTTTTGGCTTTGAGCACTTTATTGTTTTCACTTGACACAATACAAAGCAGACATTTAAATGTCATAGTTGTGAATACTCTTCTTTATTTAACAGATATGTCAGTGTATCCACATCTGATGAGAGAAGAACTTATGCTGTCCTGACAGTCAGATATGGCCACAAAGCCAATGGATCTATTGGCAGAACTTCAGCTCTTGGAGAAGGCATCCACTTTAGAAAGACTACGTGCAGCCAAGAAACGAAGAGAACAGCAACTGAAGAGGTGGGCCCAGAATGAAAGAGAAGAAGAGAACAGGAGACGACGCCAACAGAAATCTAGAAGGAAGACCCCCACCAGGAGCAAAAGAGTGTCTTTTCCTTCCCGTGTCACACTCCATGAGGCTTGTCTGAGGAATGACCCAGAAGAAGGTATGTACAAATCATAGAGGACAGAAGGAAAACATTGAGGAGGAGCATAAGGCTTGTGTGTATATGGTAGAGAGTTGGTGATTGATCATCACCAGCAATTTGTGCTTGTACCAGTAATTTGTGCTTGTACCAGTAATTTGTGCTTGTACCAGTAATTTGTGTCACTATGGAAACAAAAGGATTGACAAAGTTGGTTTTGACAATAGTTTAACAATCAGCTATGAATTTTCTATGTAGCGTATTAGTAATCTAATATATAAAGCTGAGTGTATGTATGTACTGTATGTGTGTATATGTACCGTATATATGTGTATATGTATGTCCGCTAAAGGAATCCACACCGTCGCATTTACAATCACGAAATTTTACACAGATGCCTCATTTGACTCAGGTAGCGTCATAGACTATGTTTTGTGGGGAAAATGTAACCCTACGCTTTACAGTTATTTGCCAAAAAACCTGCTTACATTAAAGTGAATGGAGCTGAAAGTTACAGGTCATTAATAGGAACTCTGATTGGTTGCTATAGGCAACCAAGGACATTATTAGTATAAGAAGCTTATGTGTCAGTTAATATGATTTTGGAGGAGAGATGGATAGAGAGAGACAGAGAGACACAGAGAGACAGCCAGTCAAAGAGACAGAAAGTCAGACAGACAGAAAGACAGAGAGAGACACAGACAGAGAGACAGCCAGTCAAAGAGACAGAAAGCCAGACAGACAGAAAAACAGAGAGAGACACAGACAGAAAGAGACAGAGAGCTTGACTGATAATGAGAGCGATGGATAGAGAAAGAGACAGAGAGACAGACAGAGATAGAGAGAATGACAGACAGAGAGTGACAGAGAGAGAATCAGAGAGAGAGAGACAGGCAGACAGAGACAGACAGACAGAGAAGGAGACAGACAGAGAGGTCGAGAGTGGGAGAGAGACAGAGAGTCACTTAGCTACTATCCCAGGCAACGCTGGGTACTACAGCTAGTATATACAGTACAGACCAAAAGTTTGGACACACCTTCTCATTCAAAAAGTTTTCTTTATTTTCATGATTCTGAAAATTGTTGATTCACATTGAAGGCATCAAAACTATGAATTAACACATGTGGAATGAAATACTTAATAAAAAAAGGGAAACAACTGAAAGTATGTCTTATATTCTAGGTTCTTCAAAGTAGCCACCTTTTGCTTTGATTACTGCTTTGCACACTCTTGGCAATCTCTTGATGAGCTTCAAGAGGTAGTCACCGGAAATGGTCTTCCAACAGTCTTGAAGGAGTTCCCAGAGATGCTTAGCACTTGTTGGCCCTTTTGCCTTCACTCTGCGGTCCAGCTCACCCCAAACCATCTCAATTGGGTTCAGGTCTGGTGACTGTGGAGGCCAGGTCATCTGGCGTAGCACCCCATCACTCTCCTTCTTAGTGAAAAAGCCCTTACACAGCCTAGAGGTGTGTTTGGGGTTATTGTCCTGTTGAAAAATAAATGATGCTCCAACTAAACGCAAACCGAATGGAATAGCATGCTGCTGCAAGATGCTGTGGTAGCCATGCTGGTTCAATATGCCTTCAATTTTGAATAAATCCCCAACAGTGTTACCAGCAAAGCACCCCCACACCATCACACCTCCTCCTCCATGCTTCAGAGTGGAAACCAGGCATGTAGAGTCCATCCGTTCACCTTTTCTGCGTCGCTCAAAGACACGGTGGTTGGATCTAAAGATCTCAAATTTGGACTCATCAGACCAAAGCACAGATTTCCACTGGTCTAATGTCCATTCCTTGTGTTTTTTAGCCCAAACAAGTCTCTTCTGCTTGTTGCCTGTCCTTAGCAGTGGTTTCCTAGCGGCTATTTTACCATGAAGACCTGATGCACAAAGTCTCCTCTTAACAGTTGTTCTAGAGATGTGTCTGCTGCTAGAACTCTGTGTGGCATTGACCTGGTCTCTAATCTGAGCTGCTGTTAACCTGCGATTTCTGAGGCTTGTGACTCGGATAAACTTATCCTTCGCAGCAGAGATGACTCTTAGGGGTACTTTACACGTTGCGACATTGCTACCGCTATATCGTCGGGGTCACGGTTGTTGTGACACACATCCGGCGCCGGTAGCGACATCGCAATATGTAAATTCTAGGAGCGACGATGAACAAGCGCAAAACAGTCAAAAATCGTTGATCTGTGTCACGTCGTTTATTTTCATAATGTCGCTCCAGCTGCAGATACGATGTTGTTTGTCGTTCCTGCAGCTCCACACATCGCTGTGTGTGAAGCCGCAGGAGCGACAAACATCTCCTTACCTGCGTCCACAGTCAATGCGGAAGGAAGAAGGTGGGCGGGATGTTATGTCCCGCACATCTCCACCCCTCCGCTGCTATTGGCTGGCCGCTTAGTGACATCAGGGTCGAACGCACCTCCCCCTTGAAGGAGGGATTGTTCGGCGGTCACAGCGACGTCGGCGACAAGGTATGTGCGTGTGAAGCTGCCGTAGCGATAATATTCGCTACGGCAGCGATCACCAGATATCGCATGTGCGACGGGGGCGGGTACTATCGCGCTGGACATCGCTAGCTGATGCTAGCGATGTTGCAACGTGTAAAGTACCCCTTAGTCTTCCTTTCCTGCGGCGGTCCTGATGTGAGCCAGTTTTTTTGTAGCGTTTGATGGTTTTTGCCACTGCACTTGGGGACACTTTCAAAGTTTTCCCAATTTTTCAGACTGACTGACCTTCATTTCTTAAAGTAATGATGGCCACCCGTTTGTCTTTACTTAGCTGCTTTTTTCTTGCCATAATACAAATTCTAACAGTCTATTCAGTAGGACTATCAGCTGTGTATCCACCAGACATCTGCACAACACAACTGATGGTCCCAACCCCATTTATAAGGCAAGAAATCCCACGTATTAAACCTGACAGGTCACACCTGTGAAGTGAAAACCATTTCCGGTGACTACCTCTTGAAGCTCATCAAGAGAATGCCAAAAGTGTGCAAAGTAGTAATCAAAGCAAAAGGTGGCTACTTTGAAGAACCTAGAATATAAGACAAATTTTCAGTTGTTTCACACTTTTTTGTTAAGTATTTCATTCCACATGTGTTAATTTATAGTTTTGATGCCTTCATTGTGAATCTACAGTTTTCAGAGTCTTGAAAATAAAGAAAACTCTTTGAATGAGAAGGTGTGACCAAACGTTTGGTCTGTACTTTATATATATATATATATATATATATATATATACAGTGCCTAAAAGTAGTATTCAACCCCCTGCAGATTTAGCAGGTTTACACATTCGGAATTAACTTGGCATTGTGACATTTGGACTGTAGATCAGCCTGGAAGTGTGAAATGCACTGCAGCAAAAAAGAATGTTATTTCTTTTTTTTCTTTTTTTTTTAAATTGTGAAAAGTTTATTCAGAGGGCCATTTATTATTCAACCCCTCAAACCACAAGAATTCTGTTTGGTTCCCCTTAAGTATTAAGAAGTATTTCAGGCACAAAGAACAATGAGCTTCACATGTTTGGATTAATTATCTCTTTTTCCAGCCTTTTCTGACTAATTAAGACCCTCCCCAAACTTGTGAACAGCACTCATACTTGGTCAACATGGGAAAGACAAAGGAGCATTCCAAGGCCATCAGAGACAAGATCGTGGAGGGTCACAAGGCTGGCAAGGGGTACAAAACCCTTTCCAAGGAGTTGGGCCTACCTGTCTCCACTGTTGGGAGCATCATCCGGAAGTGGAAGGCTTATGGAACTACTGTTAGCCTGCCACGGCCTGGACAGCCTTTGAAAGTATCCACCCGTGCCGAGGCCAGGCTTGTCCGAAGAGTCAAGGCTAACCCAAGGACAACAAGGAAGGAGCCCCGGGAAGATCTCATGGCAGTGGGGACATTGGTTTCAGTCAATACCATAAGTAACATACTCCACCGCAATGGTCTCCGTTCCAGACGAGCCCGTAAGGTACCTTTACTTTCAAAGCGTCATGTCAAGGCTCGTCTACAGTTTGCTCATGATCACTTGGAGGACTCTGAGACAGACTGGTTGAAGGTTCTCTGGTCTGATGAGACCAAGATCGAGATCTTTGGTGCCAACCACACACGTGACGTTTAGAGACTGGATGGCACTGCATACGACCCCAAGAATACCATCCCTACAGTCAAGCATGGTGGTGGCAGCATCATGCTGTGGGGCTGTTTCTCAGCCAAGGGGCCTGGCCATCTGGTCCGCATCCATGGGAAGATGGATAGCACGGCCTACCTGGAGATTTTGGCCAAGAACCTCCGCTCCTCCATCAAGGATCTTAAGATGGGTCGTCATTTCATCTTCCAACAAGACAACGACCCAAAGCACACAGCCAAGAAAACCAAGGCCTGGTTCAAGAGGGAAAAAATCAAGGTGTTGCAGTGGCCTAGTCAGTCTCCTGACCTTAACCCAATTGAAAACTTGTGGAAGGAGCTCAAGATTAAAGTCCACATGAGACACCCAAAGAACCTAGATAACTTGGAGAAGATCTGCATGGAGGAGTGGGCCAAGATAACTCCAGAGACCTGTGCCGGCCTGATCAGGTCTTATAAAAGACGATTATTAGCTGTAATTGCAAACAAGGGTTATTCCACAAAATATTAAACCTAGGGGTTGAATAATAATTGACCCACACTTTTATGTTGAAAATGTATTAAAATTTAACTGAGCAACATAACTTGTTGGTTTGTAAGATTTATGCATCTGTTAATAAATCCTGCTCTTGTTTGACGTTTGCAGGCTCTAACTTATTTGCATCTTATCAAACCTGCTAAATCTGCAGGGGGTTGAATACTACTTGTAGGCAATGTATATATATATATATATATATATATATATATATATATATAATATATATATATATAAAAATGGACAATACATCTGCTAATTAATTGGATAGTTGGTTTGGATGGGGCTGTGTTTGGGTCTGTGGATAACAGATGAGGCTACATTGTTGTGTGGGTTTAAGGTAGTGGCAATTAAAGGGTTATTCTTGAATAGTACGGTTGAGTTTTATTCAGATCTGTAATAATAAGTACCGATGAGGCATTTATGGATCTGTATTGAGATAGAACAAAATTATGTGAAAGGAGCACTTGGAGCAAAACACATTGTGTTATGGCCGTTGCGGGTCTTGAGGGGGCGGAGCATGACACAATGCTTTTCTCATTAGTGTTGTTTGTCATACATCGCCCCTTCAGGCCCTGCACTAACTAAGACGCAGTAAATGTTTTGCTCAGAGTGTTTCTTTCACCTTCTTTAGTATAGATGAGAGCGATTACCGCAACTGCTGATTTGTGTGGGATTGAGAATTACAAGTGTTTAGAAATTAGTTCTGTTAGTCATAGAATTCAGATGCTTCAAAATCATTGCAGTGCGTGGGATCGTGGGTGGATGCGTTCAGTGTTGTTAGTAATAAGCACTGAGGCTGAAAAAAATGCATTTACAAATCCTGATGAAAAACACGCTTTACATAATATGCTGTACGCACGTTCTCTGGTGCTGTGCTGGCCACATAACATAGGGACTCACAGATTAAGACGTAGGAACGAAGGCCGGGTTCAGGCGAGCGCGTGGTGTCACCTGTAGTAATAGCAATAATTAGAGTAATCTTTATTTATTTAGCACCAACATATTCCGCCGCGCTTTACAATTCAGAGGAGACATATACCGACAGTCATCTTTATGGCTGTATTTCATACTATTTTTTGAGCATCCGAACACCTTGTATAGGTGAGTCTGAATACACCAGTGCTTGCTGCGGTTTTTTTCTCACTGACCATCTGACTAATGTTATTCAATAGGGTTGTTCAGATGACAGCTTTTTACTGTGTGCTGCCTGCTTTTTTCATGGACAGTATGCATCTGTTTAATACGCTCGTCTGAATGAGCCCTTAGAGGGGTTGTCCAGCCTTGGGGCTCAAGTTTCCAGTCACTCTATGTGACTGCACACTTGTGAATTTTCACAGCTTGCAGTGTGCACGCTGTCAGTATTTTCTGATGTTGCCACCGGGAGTAGGCGGGCATGTGACCGCAAGTAAGCGATTTCCATATTTGCAGTCACGTGCTGAGTAGACATGCGCGACCTCGCTCAGTACAAGTAAATTGAGTGAAGCCAGAATGTGGTGGAAACTATGCAATTCAAATATATGCTGTGACATGACTCCCCCACACGCGTACCTGTGTCCGTTGTCACCACTTCAGAACGCCAGGTTTAGGGTCAGCACGCATGATCAGAAGTCCAGCACTTTTGGTCATGTGCATTATGAAGCCGGGTGTAGGCGTCCTGGCTTCAGAGAGGTCTAATGCGCATGACTGGAAGTGCCGGGACTTTGATCATACGCACTGACCCTAAAACCGGCGGTGACAATGGACATAGGTACAAGCGTCACCGTTGATGACACTAGGCAATGGGCATTGAATTGCATGCTTGTGGGCATGCTAACATGCTAAGAGGGAGGACTAGTTGGGGGAACTAATGCCCTTGCGACTAATAGTTGTTCTCATAACATATGATAAAGGATCTTTAGAAATACCTTTTCTAAAGATCTCTTTATCTATGCAATTTCTTTTTATTGAGCATCCATGTGTTTTCAGTCAGCAGAAAGGAGTAAGCTATTGTCAGATTCCTCTGTCAGCTGCTTATTTTCCCTAAGAACTAAGGAGCAGAGGTTTGAATTCACAATAACATATTCTTCTCTCTATCATATGTACAAATTGGATGGTTGGCAGTTCTCGTTGAAATCAGGGGCTGATGTAAATCCAATGTGCATGTGTCCTACAGATGATCTAATTTTACCAATAACTTTGTGTAAAGGCTGCGTTACACGCAGCGACATCGCTAGCGAAGTCGCTCGTGAAAGCACCTGCCCCCGTCGTTTGTGCGTCACGAGTAAATTGTTGCCCGTGGCGCACAATATCACTGTTACCCGTCACATGTACTTATCTTCCTCGCAACGTCGCTGTGAGCGGCGAACAACCTCTTCGTTAAGGCGGAGGTTTGTGCGCCGTCACAGCGACGTCACACAGCGGCCGACCAATAGAAGCAGAGGGGCGGTGACCAGCCACAATAACGACACGCCCACCTCGTTGCCGGAGGATGCAGGTAAGCTGTTGTTCGTTTTTCCCGGGGTGTCACACGTAGCGTTGTGTGCTGCCTCAGGAACGAACAACCTACGTCCACAACAACCAACGAGATTTTGAAAATGAACGACGTGTCAACGATCAACGATTAGGTGAGTATGTTTGATCGTTAACACTCGCCGGATGTGCGTCACGAATTCCATGACCCCGACGACATATCGTTAGATATGTCGTTGCATGTAAAGCCACCTTATGCCGCTTTACACGCTGCGATATCGGTACCGATATCGATAGTGTGGGTACCCGCCCCCATCTGTTGTGTGACATGGGCAAATCGCTGCCCGTGGCGCACAACATCGCCAAGAGCCGTCACATATATTTACCTGCCTAGCGACGTCACTGTGACCGGCGAACCGCCTCCTTTCTAAGGGGGCAGTTCGTTCAGCGTCACAGCGACGTCACAGTATCGTCACTGAACCACCGCCCAATAGCAGCGGAGGGGCGGAGATGAGCGGGACGTAACATCCCGCCCACCTCCTTCCTTCTGCATAGCGGCCGGGAGGCAGGTAAGGAGAGCTTACTCGTTCCTGCGGCGTCACACGGAGCGATGTGTGCTGCCGCAGGAACGAGGAACAACTTCGTTACTGCTGCAGTAACGATATTTGAGAATGGACCCCCATGTCACAGATGAGCGATTTTGCAAGTTTTTGCGACGATGCAAAATCGCTCATAGGTGTCACACGCAACGGCATCGCTAATGCGGCCGGATGTGCGTCACCAATTCCGTGACCCGAATGACAACGCATTAGCGATGTCGTAGTGTGTAAAGCCCCCTTAAAGGTCTTGCCTATTCACAGAAGTGGAAGTACTGACAACAAGTATTAAAGATGCCATCAACAACAACAAACCGTGACATGTTTACACTGGTCACTGAATGCGCACCTGCTTCCAATCTAATAATTTTCCATCAGATAATTACTGTGTAAAGACTTTGAAGTATTTTTAGCTAAACTGAAAGGTAATTTTATCCAGCAATCAGATCCTGAGCATGGAGTTTAGCAGAGACTTGACTGAACTGAGTGGAGGTCAAGCTTGCTCACCTCTGTTCCATTCATTATCTATGGGACTGCTGTAAATAGCAAAGCAGGACTTGACTTTATCCATCAGTCACATAGATATTAAATGGAATGGATGCTCGACCTCTACTTCATTCAGACAGGTTACTATAGAGCTTCATTCTTGTGATAGCTAAGGCTGGCTTTGCACGTTGCGACATTGCACGTGCGATGTCGATGGGGTCAAATCGAAAGTGACGCACATCCGGCGTCGCAGTCGATATCGCAACGTGTAAAACCTTTTTGATACGATGAACGAGCGCAAAAGCGTCGTTATCGTATCATCGCTGCAGCCTCCGACATTTCCATAATGCCGGTGCAGCGACAGGTACGATGTTGTTCCTCGCTCCTGCGGCAGCACACATCACTGTGTATGAAGCCGCAGGAGCGAGGAACTTCAACTTACCTGCCGCCGGCTGCAATGAGAAGGACGGAGGTGGGCGGGATGTTTACATCCTGCTCATCTCCGCCCCTCCGCTTCAATTGGCCGCCTGCCGTGTGACGTCACTGTGACGCCGCACGACCCGCCCCCTAAGGAAGGAGGCGGGTCGCCGGCCAGAGGGACGTCGCACGGCATGTATGTGCGTGTAAAGCTGCCGTAGCGATAATAATCATTACGGCAGCTTTCACTAGATATCGAATGTGCGACGGGGGCGGGACTATCGCTGCAGCATCGGTAACACATTGTTACCGATGTTGCAACGTGCAAAGCCCGCCTAAGAGTCTCAACAGTTGGACCATCAGTGAACAGTACATTATCACCTACCGTATGAATAGGGGATACCTTTCAATTTTGGTAACATCCCTTTAGCTACTTCTATAACACCCAAAGACCATAAACGTCTGGGTGATTCATACTTTGCTCTGCCCTCATGTTCTAAAATGTCAATAAAGAGTAAAGATGTCGCTTGTGAAACCACCCGCCCCCGTTGTTTGTGTGTCACGGGCAAATCTTTGCCCGTGGCGCACAACATCGCTAGTACCCGTCACACTACTTACCTTCCTAGCGACGTCACTGTGGGCGGCGAACAGCCTCCTTTCTAAGGGGGCGGTTCGTGCGGCGTCACAGCGATGTCACCCGGCAGGCGTCCATTAGAAGCGGAGGGCCGGAGAGCAGACGCATGGCAGTCACTCCCACCTCGTTGCCGGACGACGCAGGTACGTTGCTGTTCGTCGTTCCTGGGGTGTCACACGTAGCGATGTGTGCTGCCTTAGGAATGATGAACAACCTGCCTCCTGAACCAGCAACGATTTTATGGAAATGAACGACGTGTCAACGATCAACGATAAGGTGAGTATTTTTGATCGTTAGCGGTCTCTCGTAGGTGTCACACGCAACAACGTCGCTAACGAGGCCGGATGTGCTTCACGAATTCCATGACCCCAACGACATCTCATTAGCGATGTTGTTGTGTGTAACGGGGCCTTAAGCAGATTGCAGGAGATTGTACAGCTGTGGAAATGGGGAGTGGGTTATTAGACACTACTGGACTATCCCATAGAGAAGGCAGAGATGGTTTATTACCATGTCTGCCTTCTTGATTGTATACACAGCCCCAAAGCAGCACTTGTTTATGCAGATTAGGAACTAATTGGGGCTCATATACCAGTCCTGCTTGCAGGGAGAATCAGCAATTAAAAGAATGTAGTAATATGTTAAAATGCCCCCCAAAGATTTTTTAAGACTTTATGTGGACATAGTGTATGAAATAAATCGAAATAAAGAAGCAGGAAAAAATAATTGAATTTAAAAAAGGAAAAAAAAAAGACGCTGTCAGTCTGAATCATTGTTTCTAGCCCGGCTCCACTAAAAATAAATATGTCCAATGTATAACTAGAATTTCTACAGAAAGTGGAAAGCAATTTAAAATGTTTTGTGATTGTAACAAAAAATAAAAGGAAAAAAATGAAAAATAGACATGTATTTCATATTTTTCTTTGCATTTCCCCTTATATCAGCAATACAAAATAAATATAAAAATGACATAAAAATAATGTTGCATGTACTGCCAAAACAAATGGCAAAAATTATCTGAATATCCGAAGAATAATTTTTTTTTTATAACCGTTAAAATCGTATGCATGATAAAACCCAAAAATATGCCTGGGAAGGAATGGGGAAAAATAATCTTTTGTCAGGGAGCTTTGGGAAGGGGGGGAGGGGGGGTGTTGCATTTTAATAATTAAAACCTACTTGCCCCTAAACTTCTGTAGTAAGAGCCAGAACTAAAGGCCCCGTCACACGCTACGATATATCTAACGATATGTCGTCGGGGTCACGGAATTCGTGACGCACATCCGGCATCGTTAGAGTTGTCGCAGCGTGTGACAGTTCCGAACGACTGTTAATGAGCAAAAATACTCACCTCATCGTTGCTCGTTGACACGTCGTTCATTTTCATAATGTCGTTCCTCCTTCTGCGCGTCGGTTGTTCGTTGTTACCGAAGCAGCACACGTCGCTACGTGTGCCACACCGGGAACGACGAACACAGCTTACCTGCGTCCCGCCGGCAATGAGGAAGGAAGGAGGTGGGCAGGATGTTACGTCTCGTTCATCTCCGCCCCTTTGCTTCTATTGGGCGGCCGCTGTGTGATGTCGCTGTGACGCCGAACGTCCCTTCCCCTTCAGGAAGAGGATGTTTGCCGCCCACAGCGACGTTGTGAGGGAGGTAAGTACGTGTGATGGGGGTTAACGAAATTGTGCGCCACGGGCAACGAATTGCCCGTGACGCACAAATGGCGGGGGCGGGTGCGATCGCTCATGCGATCGCACGATATATCAAAGCGTGTGACAGGGCCTTAACAGTTAAAGAGGTTGTCACTTTTTGGACAACCCCTTCTCAATCTGTATGTTTCCCCACATCACAATAATAATTATACTCACCTCTGATGTCGTTCCAGTGATGTCAGCACTGTCTCTCCTGGGATTGCATGAATGTGATGTCGCACAATCCTGGCAGCCAATCAGCAGCCACTTTACTCTCATCACCATTGAATGTATCAAATACATCCAGGGGAAGAGAGAGAGAGCAACAGTGTCACTTCCTTTGGATGTAAGCGATTTGTCAGTAGGCAAGCAGAGTGAAGCGGACGCTAATTGACTTGGTGCATGTAATGTCACACAGTTATGCCATCCTGAAAAAAAAATGCTGTTACCAGTGGAACAGCGCTGGCACCAGAGGTGAGTATAAGTTTTATTACTTTAAATGGGTGAAGCATATGGATTGAGATGGGTGGACAACCCCTTTAATGGAGGAGTGGTTGTAGATGCTCACTAATGTACTTTTTACTCAGGGGACTTTTGGGCCCTGTTCTAAATTTTGGTGAGGGGTCCAAGTGCTGTAACCCGCAGTCATGATACATTTGTGGATAGGTGATATATGTTATTTATGGGATTATCCAATTAAAGGCGTTTTCCCACGAACAAAGTTCATGTCAATGTTAATTTTAATAATAGATCTTGGAATAATAATAATAATTTCCACAATTGGATGTAATTAAAAAAAATGTTCCCGTGCTGAGATAATCTTATATATGTGCCCCTGCTGTGTACTGTGTAATGGCCGTGTCTGACTGTACAGGGACATGGTCTGATCATACCACAGTTCCTGGGCAGGGGAGGACAGAAAAGAGTATGCAAACATTACAGCACGGGATCATAGCTCGTTCTTTCGTGAGGTAAAACATTTCCCTGCCTTTATTAAAAAAGTTTTACCTCAAAGAAATAATTATTTGCCATCCCATGCTGTAATGTCTGTATACTTTTTACCCCCCTTCTCTGCCCAGGAGATGTGGGATGGTCAGACCATGTTCCTGTATAGTCAGACACGGCCATTACACAGTATATAGCAGGGGCACATATATAAGATTATCTCAGCACAGGAACATTTTTTTTAAACACATCCAATTGTGGAAATTATTATTATTCCAAGATCTATTGATTTAAAATGAACTTTGTTTGTGGAAAAACCCCTTTAGGCTCTGTGCGCACTGGGAAATGGAATTTTCTTGTGAAAATTCCGCATGCTCTCAAAGATTACCGCACCCGCGGTAAAAAACCGCGGGAAACCGCACCCGAAAACCGCATGCGGTTTGCCGCGGTTTTACCGCGGTATTATTCGCGGTATTGCCGCGGTTTTGCCGCGTGCGGGTTGGGATGTGCTTTATTGCATTCAATGCAATAAAGCACATTGAAGAAAAAAAAAAAAAAAAAAGTCATTTAATTCTGAGATAGTAGATAGACAGAAGAATAGATAGAGGGATAGACAGACAGATAGATAGAGGGATAGATACAGGACAGATCGCTGCATTTCCCACGGTCGGCAGTGAGTTCACATTACCGGCCGTGGGAAATGACCGGTAATTACCTCTGCTGTCTGCTGCATTCAGCCTGTATCTGTGACAGTCGCGGCTGGATGTCAGCAGTGCAGGACGCTGGAGCCGGAGCTGTGTGGATTACGCCGGAGCTTTGTTTGGGGGGGGTTAATAAAATGGTGAACGAGGCTTGTTGGTTTTATTTAAAATAAAGGATTTTTCGGTGTCTGTGTTTTTTTCACTTTACTTACGGGTTGATCATGTCAGCTGTCACATAGACGCTGCCATGATCAAGCCTGGGGTTAATGGCGGTGGTCCCCCACCATCATTAACCCCTTGTATTACCTTGCCACCACTGCTACACGGTGGCAAGAAGAGCCGAGGACACGCCGGTAGTGCCGCATAATGCATGCGACAGTGCCGGGGCAGCTGCGGCTGATATTCTCGGCTGCGGGAGGGGGAGTGAGGCGGGGGGGACATTACCCCTGCCCCTCTCCCTCCCCAGCCTGAGAATACCGGCCGCCGCTGTGTGCTTACCTCAGCTGGAAGGTAAATATGCAGCGGAGCCCACGTTCTTTTTTTTCTATATTTCCGTTTTCTTTCTATGTGTGTTCTATGTGTCTGTGATGTCTATCTGTGTCTGTGATGTCTGTGTGTGTGTGTGTGATGTGTGTGTTTACTCTCTGCACGGCTTCCTCTTCCTGTAATGACATCACTTCCCTGCAAAACCGCAGACAGGCGATGTACATTACCGGAGGTAAACCGCGAAATACCGCAGGGAATAACGCAGGAAAACGCAGTGAACCGCACAGAATTTGCTGCCTGCGTTATTCCCTGCGGGATTTCATGATTAACATTGAGTCAATGTAGTGAAATCCCGCAGCGATGTGCGGAAAAGAAGTGACATGCACTTGTTTTTGCTGCGGGATTCCCGCAGCAAAACATGCAGCTGTCAAATTCCGCCCAGTGCGCACAGGATTTTTTTTCTCCATAGGATTTGCTGGTGATTCACTGCAGAGATGTTATGAACATTTTCTGCAGCGAAACATGCAGCAAATCCGCGGAAAATCCGCGGCAAAATCCGGTAAGTGCGCACATAGCCTAAAGCTATTCTTTGAATAGAATAACATAAACATGTAAGGCAAACTTCTTTTCCAAATCGTGGAGTCTACAATATCGATGACCTATCCTTGGGATAGGTTATCAATATCATATTAGTGGAGCAGCCCCATCAATCGGCTACTACCAGGTCCTGAGGTGGTCAATTTCAGTACAGCAGCTCAGCTTCTATTTACTTCAATGATAGTTGAACTACAGTACCTGAGAACAGTCCTTACACAGTGTTTGGAGCTGTGTTGCACCTGCTAACAGCTTATCGGTGGTGGCGATGGGCTTCAGACTCGCATTGATCTGATATTGTTGACCTATTCTAAGGACAGGTCACCAATATCAAAGTCCCAGACAACCCCTTTAAATAAGTCCTTTTTTATGATGTGCTTTTGTGTTGTAAAATGCTGTGTCAACGAAGTAAGAATGAGAGTGACACATAATGTCAGGTTAATAACATGGCTGATATAATTACTAGCTCCCCTGACATAACAATGATGACTTCTGTACATCCTGTCTGAATGAGCGTTCAACAAGATTACAATATGTGATTATCATCTGACTTAATAAGAGTTTGATGGAAAGTGAAAAAAGGTGTGAACTTCAAGGTCTCGGCAGTACAAAGGTGACTGGGTGGGTCAGTAAGGGTTAAAGAAGCACAAGGACACCTGACTATTTCTGTACCAATAAACCTTGGTGAAGCTTGTTATGCAGACTTGTTAGGAACCGGAGCCGGCGGGTTTGAGAGAGCCGAGTACCAGATCTTTGTTTAAGGGAACATAGGGATTGGACACTACACATAGGAGACACCTCGTGAGGGTTGTTGGAGTCTCTCTCCACCTTCGTTCAGCTGGTTATGAAATGTAAGGGATAATGGTCTCGTAAAAAACTTTTTCCGAAAGCTCAGAGCTTTTTAAACACTATACAACTATCTACCGGCACTGTGAGGTGTAACATTAAAAATGTAAAGTATGACAGTAATTCAGGTGCAGTGAAGGGGCTCAAAGACCCCCAAGAACAATCCTGAGGTTTCAGTTCTCTATTGCATGGCAGTGTCTGTACTACTTGGCTCGACTCGTAAGGAGGCCATACATACTATATAGAAGTAGGAGGATGAAAAAAACAAATGTTGAATGAGTATTGTCAGGGAAACATTAGATTTGCTGACACAGTATACACGATTTTTTCATTATTACCAATAAACCATGCCATACATTTCAAATACATAGGGGACCAAAGATCTTTTGGCTTTGGCCAAATATGGGATAAAAAGATTTAGGCATGGCCAACTTCCTGCTAGATAATGAAAATGTGTCGTCAGTCGGCTGTGTCGTCAGTCGGCTGTGTCGTCAGTCGGTTTATTGAATTTCATCAGATTAACTTTATGGTTGAAATCATCCATCTTCATCAACACAGCAGCCTTGGAGAACTTGCTGTGGAGCACTGTTGGTTGTCTTCCATTTAACCTGTCACATCCCAAAACGCTATTAACCTGCAGATACTAGGTTAATCTGCAGGTTAATAGTGTTCCAAAGCTGCCCAGCCACTGTACTAAAAGTGCGGGTATTTGTCACGCTTCCCGGTCCCCTGGTCCCGTTCTCCGGTCCCCGTGGCCCGCTCCCCGCTCCCCGGCGGCGTCCCCTGCTCACCACTCCGGTCCCGGCCTCCTCGACCCCGCCTGCAGCCTCCATGCGTCCAGCTCCTCGCTCCCGGCGCTCCTCTGCGACGTGGGACTCCCAGCCGGGCGCTCCTGCTTCCTCCTCACCGCTTCCTGGACTGGCTTCTGGCACACGGGCCTCGCGCATGCGCATTAGGGCGCGCGCGCGGTCATTGACCCTTTCTTAAAGGGCCAGCACCCAGAAACAGGATATTGCATAGACAGGTACAGGGTATATAAGGTTTCTCTTTCCTGGTGGGCGGGGCCTGTTCTACGTGTTTAGCAAGCTAGTGTTCAGGTCCCCGTGTTGCTTTGCCTTGTGCTTTGCCTTGCATTAACGCTGTCCTGTCTCGTAGAGCCTGTCCTGCCACGCCAGTCGCTCCGAACCAAGTCCATCCCTGGACCCTGACGGTGACTTCGGCGGATGCCCCACCACCTCTGCAGCTCCGCCAGTCTCCAGTCCCTGGCTCCGTTCGGTGACCCGTTCCATCGCTCAGCAGGTTCCGGATCCCGCCTGACCCTACAACCCGGCCTCGGACCCTGAGCCTCGTCACCCGGACTACCGTCCAGAACTCCGTGGGTTCAGCATCATCCACCTTTCCTGCTCCTCTACGGACTGTCCAGCTACCTATAGTGCTTCGGCTGCCGTGCATCAGGACCCTCTGGCGGGGTGACCGGCCTGGCTGCCTCCTCAGGGGACATCGGTGTACGGTCCAGTGCTTCCGCCACCCGGACGTAACAGTATTGAGAGGAAATTAAGTTTATTACTCTCGGCAGCTTCTGGCTTTCAGTAACAGGCGCAGGTGGCGTGGCTTCAGTCACCACTTAAACAGTGAGTAGCGGCTGTAATCGTATCCCCACACTGACTGATAGCCAGCTCAGCAGTGTGTCAGTACAGAACCAGTTAGCAGTCTGTGTCAGTTCCAGCTGCCACTCACTGTTTACTGAGTGGTGACTGAAGCCATGCATCTATGACTGAAAGCCAGAGGCTGCTGGCAGGAATAAATTCAATTTCTCCCAGTAGCCAAGCTTTCTTTGCAGCAGCTGGGAAGCTTTAAACTCTATGAACCTACAGATTAACCGCATATTTGCTGGTTAATAGCATTTGGGGATGTGACTAATTGGCTATAGCTGACCTTTTGCCCTTAAGTAGGTCAGTCAGGTGTGACTACCATTGTGAAGTTCAGGAGGAAGTGATGGTAGTAGCCCACAATGCCCACTAACACCCTAACTTGAGTGGGTATGGCGCTTTCTGGAAGACGTCCACCTTATGCATTTGGGGCTTGATCTCACCCCTGCCCACAAGATAGCCTAAATATCTGGCTTCTTCCATCCCGACAGCACAATTCTTCGGGTTGATGAAATTCCCCGCCTTCTATAGGGCATAAAAAAAATCACCTGTACGTTGCCCAGATGGCTTCACCAATCCCAGCTGAAGATAATGATGTCATCCAGGTAGGCCACTGCTTATTTCTTGTGGGGAGCTAGGATTCGGTCCATGGCTTTTTGAAGGTGGCCAGAGCTCCTTGCAGCCCAAATGGCATCCGACATATTGGTAACACCCATCTGGCATTAAAAAGGATGTCTTCTCCTTAGCCTCTTTGGAAAGGGGAATCTACCAATACCCTTTCGTTAGTTCCAGTGTGGTGATGTAGCAGGCTGGCCCGAGCCTCGCAATGGGCTCATCGACACGCAGTGGCCATTGAATATGCAAAGAACTTAGAAACCTTGTTCAGCTTCCTGTAGTCATTGCAAAACGACCATTCTCCATCTGGTTTTGGCACCAAGACTACGGGACTGGACTAGCCACTCTTGGACTCCTCAATCACTCCTAGGTCCAACATACACTTCACCTCCTTTGAGATTACTTCTCAGTGAGCCTTGGGAATCCAGTATGAGGTTCCATGAGGATTTCATATTCTATGACCTGAGTACAACCTGGCAGTTCTGAGAACAAGTATTTGTTCCTGATGAACCAATCTCGGCACTGATGTTTTTGGGCAGGTGACAGTGAGAATACAAGATATGGTATGGTATGGTAGTAGAGAGTCCCAGTGTCGCGCGTCTTTCTTCATAACCTTCTTTTGCGTGGTCTTCAAGTTTTCATTATACCGTTCCACAAGTCCATCCTTCTGCGGGTGGTATACCGAGGTCCTGCGTTGAGTGGTCTCCAGGGATTTGCAGAATTTCCTCATGACCTTCAACAAGAATTGGGTTCCCTGGTCTGTCAGGATTTCTTTCGGCAGTCCGGTTCATGAAAGGATCTAGACGGGTTTTCTGGCTATGCTCTTAGTAGAGGCATTTCTCTGCCTCCGGCTACTGTGGAGCATAATCCATGACCATTAGAATATACTGATGCCCTCTGGTGGACTTAACAAAGGGTCCTAGTAAATCCATCACTATACAATCAAATGGGACCTCAGTGATGGGTAATGGCATTAATGGGCTACGGAGGTGAGCGACTGAGGCAATGAGCTGACAGGTGGGACAGGACCTGCAATCTTTCACAATTTATTGGTGACAACCAGACCAGAATTTCTGGAGGATCCATTCCTCTGTTTTGTCTACCCCCAGATGACCACCTAAGACATGAAAATGGGCATGTCTAGTATCCAGATGGAAGGTGGTGGAGTGCAAGGTCTTTATCATCCACCAGCTCCATGATGCTGTCATGGAGGATGGAAGAGGATCCAGTGGCTCCTGTGAAGCTCTAGTGAACACCATACCCAAGAGAGTTAAGGCACTGCTTGAAAATAATGGTGGCCAATTAAAATATTCACACTTTGGGCACAGTTTAACCACTTTCAATTAAGGGGTGTACTGATTTTTGTTGCCAGTGTTTTAAACATAAATGGCTGTGTGTTGTTATTTGGAGGGCACACCAAATTTCCACAGTTATACAAGCTGGACACTAACTACATTGTGGTAAACTGTCATATCTTCAGTGTTGTGAGGGGTGTACTCACTTTTGTGATATACTGTAGACATTATGAGGGCAGGGGGCATATGTTTCCCTTTGCATAATGACACTTGCCATATTAGACGTTTAGATAGTTCCATGACTGTTTTCTTCCGTTTTCCGTCTAATCTCTGTGACACAGATACATTTTCTGTTCTTTAGCCCCCTCCTCCACCCCCTCGATATTTAATAGTCTGACTTTTATGTGATTTTTTTGCATAGCACAATGTTGTGCATACCTTTCAGGATGTGGTAATTCTGTATCCTGTTTTCATTGGTGATCATATGGTAAATGAGAATCGGATGCTATATACTAATGACATGCAGCTCAGCTTTTGCTGCGAGTGTGAGCCGAGTGTCACTCACTGGGATCTGATTCTCTTGCATGCGAAAATCGGAGTACAGGTGCGGAGAAGATCGGAGAAATTAATCTCTCCATCCTCTCCACTGCCTGCAGTCCGATGTTTGACACGCACCCATAGACTTGTATGGGTGGAATCTGGGTGAGAAAAGAATGCCTTATTGATTAACATTGGTCCGAGATTTTCTTGCGTTACTTACACGGATTCTTACAATCGTGTGACCCCAATCTTATTCTAAATGGAAACGTAAGGATTTTTCTGCTAAGAGCTTTAAAGGCCTGCCCTCCCCCTTATGTAGGCTAACTTGGTGGTTTAGTTCTTTGCAATCTATAATGATACTAGCTTATGGAAATCATCCTAGTGTACACTGACGTCTCATTGAGCTTATTTGATACTCAGCAGTGCTGCAGTGTAAAGCATGAGGGAGGGACAGCGTTGACAGCTAAGGCACGGATGAGACAAGAAGTGTTTTTAGACTACCTCCTGAACTTTGAAGCTTTGACTGTCAAGCAGCTGCTTTATATTTGTAACTGATAGTTATTGGATTATGGTGTTATGTCACCTTGTTTGCCTTGTTTTTTTACTGTAACAATGCAAAGCACTATAGTAAATGATTGTAAAAAGGACCCCAAAATACTGATAAACATGCAGAGAGATAAAGGAGGGTACAAAACAGGGTCTGTGTATACTTCTGTATATTGAATGACTAGATGAAAAGTATGCAAAACAGCTCTCCTCCAGAAGGAAGAAAGTCGACTCTACTGCCACCTGTTGGAGGTAGCCACCTTTATAAGTAGAAGGCTAACCCTTTAGTGAGCCTGGCATCAAGGCTTGGGATATGGAGACAAACCAATCTTATCCAAAAGGAATCTGCAAATAGTTGTTGGGGGGACTTCTTACCCCTTAACATTGCAGAGTAGGGTACTAGGTGTCTGGGGGAAAGTCCAAAGACAGAGGTGGTGATAGAGGCTGGATGCTGATGTAGAAAGACTTTTAGGCTAGGCAGTGCTCTGTAGGAAAAGGGTTACAAATTAGCTCTCCACCAGGATAGTGATAGCTATTGGAGATAGAAATCCTATAAGTCACATACAACCCGTTACAAGCCTTGCAGTATTGGCCACTGTGGTTATAACATTCAGATCCCTAGATACAGTATAAGGGCAGTCTGATGCATGGGCGGACATATCATTGGTGCAACCAATGCAGCTGACAGAGGCTCAAGAGGTACAGGGGGCCCATTCCTGCCTCCAAAGTAGGTGGAATTGTGCATTATGAAAAATTCTTGAGCTACATATATGTGGCGCCCTGGACAAGCCAGGGGCCACAGAGAACAACACCCACTCACCCCACACTCCCGGTCAGGCACACCGAAGTCAGACACAAACCCTTATTGCCTTCCTCCAGGGGCTGATGTTCACACCAGGGGGTGGGCCAGGCGGTTGGCCCCGCCCACCGAGGAGTTCACAGTCCTGGAGTCGGGAAAAGCAGACAGATTAGTTTTGGAGGTGAAAGTGGAAGGAAGGAAAGTGGTAGTGGAGCAACTATCTGACAGCGTCCGGGTGTGTGGCCCGGGTGGTACAGCAAGGTTGGCAGACGGTGGTGACCGTCTACAGGAGTGGCCTATCGGAGTTTACCGCAAGGACCGTGGACGGGCGGTGGCCCGGTGGTACCGGACCGGTATGCAAAGAGAAGCCAGCACCATCTGGCAGGGGCTTACGGACCCCGGCAAGGCTAGGAGTCACCGTGAATTTGCCAAATCCGTTAGCAAAGGGAACCTCCTGGGTTTCCCAGCAGCCAAGTCCCGACAGAAGGCAACCGTCCAACCGAGAGAGGGAAACACAAGTCACCACCGAGGCTAAAGTTCCCAGGGCCAGAGCCTGCGGGCAAAAGGGGCTCCTCCAGCACCCATCCAAGCTGGGGAGCGGGTTACCTGTGGGAACCCATTGGAACCGTTACACTACATAGGTGCAGGGAAAGGCAGTCACCATCACCCTTCCGGGAGAAACAACACCGCAGCCGTCTGTGGGACCCGTCCATCCAGCCGTGTGTTTTACCGAGAACTGTGTCTTCATCATTGGCTGAGTGAGTACCACCGTGCCGTGCGGCACAGCGCTGCCCCCGCGACCCTGCACCTCACCAGGCCCCGTAACCCACCTGCCATCCATCCCTACCCCATCACCGGGCCCCGGGACAACCAACCCCCTACCCACGGAGGGGAGAACTAACAACAAAGCTGCTCCATGTCACCGCTCCCGGGATCCCCGTTCAGAGCAGCGGTGGTGTCACCAATATCACCACAACCGTGGGTGGCGTCACGGACAATAACCAAATCCCCACAATCAAATCCCCTTTTCACTCACGAGCGAGGAATGCCGCTCGAGTCCCCGGGATCCAGCCTACCGCTTTAGCCACCACCGAGCAGCCGCAGCAGCGGCCGGACCCGAGCAGTGGGAGAGCGCAGCGTCCCCTCCTCCGCCCGCGACATATATACATATATAGCATATATACATGAGCCCTCATCTGCCTGTGTCCGCTAGTGATCTGATGTTTTATCGGATAGCACTTGCTCCATTGTTATTTTATGGGGTAGTACTGCTCAGTGCTTTTTTTTCTCATGTTGATTTGAAATGGGAAAAAAAAATCACAGCATGCTTCAATTGGCAGTGTATTTCAGAGGGCGCGCACCCATTAAAGTCTATGGGTGAATGCAACACATCGGACTGCACTCTGATGTCATCCAAGTGCAGTCTGATATAAGCCGACACGGACAATGGAGAAGATGGAGAAATTAATCTCTCCATCTTCTCCTCACCTGTGATCCGGTTTTCACATGTGAGAGATTGGGATCACAGTGAGTAACACTCGGCTCACACTCTGATCACAGTTTGAAAAGCTATGTCTGTATGATTGCTCTAAAGGCCCTCTCACACACAGAGATAAATCTTTGGCAGATCTGTGGTTGCAGTGAAATCATGGACATATTGTTCCATTTGTACACAGCCACAAACCTGCCACTGATTGTCCACAATTTCACTGCAACCACAGATCTGCCGCAGATTTATCTCTGTGTGACAGGGCCTTAAGGCTCATTCAGGCATCATTTTTTCTCGTACAAGTTCTATTCTTGTTTTTCATATATCTGTAGGATAGTTAACATGTCCGATTTTTGAGTGGTCCGCACAAAATCACAGAGACTTGTCTGACATTGATATGAGAGTCAGATGAAACTCGCCAACACAAGTCTATGGGTCAGTGAAAAAAATCGGCCAGCACTTGGATGCCATCCATGTCCAGTCCATTTTTCATGGACTGTTTGATAGAAGAAGCTTGAGAAACCTCCATTAGTTCCTTTTTCTTCTGAGAACAATGGATGAAACTGATCAAACTCTGATGGTAAAAACTGACACTGACCAAACTCTGAAGACACTGATCAAAAACACTGAGGAAGCTCGGAACGAGTCTTAAAGAGAAAACCTGAGCTGAAACATCGTCACAGAAAGACAAAGGGAATTTTCTGTAGCTGGAGATTGTAGCCAGCTTTATATCTGCCATCGACTACTGGCAAACAATAGAATCGTCAGTCTGAAATCACATGTTCCGGATCCTTTTGTTCTCCACCATCATCTGTTGGTGAACAGTCTGGAGCATCCATACATGTTAGATTGTCGGTTGCACTTTTCAATTTCGACAGGATTGGCCAACATTAGTATAAAGCATATGGGGGGCTTTAGAGAAGTGCCTTATCTGCATTGTCAGCACTTCCTATAATCCCTAAAGGCCCCATTACACGCAACGACGTATCTAATGATATATCGCTGGGGTCACGGATTCCGTGACGCACATCTGGCATCGTTAGCGACGTCGTTGCGTGTAACACCAACGAACGGCCGTTAACGATGGAAAATACTCACCAAATCGTCCATCGTTGACACGTCATTCCTTTTCAAAAAATCGTTGCTTGTTGAGGACGCAGGTTGTTCGTCGTTCCTGAGGCAGCACACATCGCTACGTGTGACACCTCGGGAACGACGAACTAAAGCTTACCTGCGACCGCCGGCAATGAGGAAGGAAGGAGGTGGGCGGGATGTTACGGCCACTCATCTCCACCCCTCCGCTTCTATTGGGCGGCCGCTTAGTGACGCCGCTGTGACGCAGCACGGACCGCCCCCTTAGAAAGGAGGCGGTTCGCCGGACACAGCAACATTGCTAGGCAGGTAAGTCCGTGTGACGGCTCCTAACAATATTGTGCGCCATGGGCAGCGATTTGCCCATGACGCACAACCGATGGGGGCGGGTGCTTTCACCAGCGACATCGCTAGCGATGTCACTGCGTGTAAAGCCCCCTTTAGTCCTTAAAAAATTATGTATCACTGGTGATAAAGTCCTGTGAGGTCTGGACGTAACCCAAAAGGAAGTTTTCAAGTTTAACTTTAATATTGATGTAGATTGTTTATATGGTTTTGAGCGCTCAGGAGAGCAGATGCTATAATTAGCACTCTTACATATTACTTTAATAGAAGTAGTGATTTATGTGAATCAATCCAAAACCAATTAAAGGAACACTCCAGGGAAAATAAATACTCTGTTATACCTAGTGCAGGGCCTGAAGAGTGGTACAAAACTCAAGGTCTCACTCTGAGAATCCACCAGTCGTGCTTCCTTACCCCTCATGCCCCTCATTGGGCAGAACGCAGTGTATTAGTTCTGCCTGGAGCATTCCTTTAAAGAGGATCTTCCACTAGCTATTAAAATGAAAAAAATAAATAAGCAAACGCCCACAGAGAAGTTCTGTGGTAGACGCCCACTTGTTTGAAGCGAAAATTGCACTATTATTTCCAGGGGGCATAAATTTGAAAGTGGGGCAAAGAAAGAAAAGAAAAACTGTTCCAGAATCAGTGGAATAGCACCAATTGGATAAACTACTTAAAAATCCAATGAAAACATTTCCTGATACACTTAAGGCCCCGTTACACGCTATGATTTATCTGACGATATGTCGTCGGGGTCACGGTTTTCGTGACGCACTTCCGTTGTCGTTAGCGATGTCGTTGCGTGTGACACCTATGAGCGACTACAAACGATCGCAAAACTAGCGAAAATCGTTGATCGTTGACACGTCGTTCATTTTCAAAATATTGTTCGTCGTTGCGAATGCAGCAGACATATTGCTATGTTTGACACCCTGCCAACGACAAACAACATCGTTAGTGCGTCCGTCATCAGCGACACAGGCGTGTCGTTACGAGCAATGCTCCACGCCTCCTCCGCTCTGATTGGTGTCACGCCAGGGTGTATGCTATAGACAATTATACGCCTCTGACGTTGCCGGAATCGTTGGGAGGAATGCTGTGTGACGGTGTCCACCCGACCGCCTTGTTCACACAATATATTGCTGAATGATGTAGCGTCGTTTGTGAGATGGGTACGTGTGACCGCTACAAAACAACCTATGAGCGATCTCGGCAAATCGTAACAACGATCTGGGCGTGTCACATCGCTAACGAGATCGCTAGTGATATCGTTGCATGTAAAGCAGCCTTTAGAAGAGAATATCATTCAAGGGAAGTAAGGTTCATAAAACAACCGGCAACAGGCTTTGGGCTAAAGACTGGTGTCTCTCTTTGTGACTGCAGACTTGTGAATCCTTACAGTGTGCACAGTGCGTGCTGTCAGGATTCTCCAGGGCTGACACCAGGCTCAGGTTGTCAAGTGACATGTGTAATATGCATAATTTCGCCCACATTCCGATGTATCACTTGTATTGGGCACGGCCGCACACATCTGGTCAGCACGTGATCACATGAATGCAAATTGCATATTCGCTGTCATGCACCTGCATGCTAGTGGCCACGGACAATCCTGACAGTGCACACACTGTGTGCTGTGAGGATCCACAAGTCTTCAGTCAGAGAGTGACTGCAGACTTTAACTTCAAGCCTGGACAACCCCTTTAAGGCTTCATGCACGTATGGGTGTTCAGTATTCTCGAACGTCTGTCCACAGAATGCTTTATGACAAACTAAATAACGAGATCATAGGACTGGGGAGCCTTACAGATTCAGATCAAACAACGTTTCATCTTTTTAGAAATCTGACAAAAATCAGAGCCCAAAACCAACCCCTGATGTCTCATAACCCTTTTCCTGCCTGTTTTCTGATTAAAGTTTGAATGGCAAACAAAGGCTACAAATGCTTTGTGAGAAGAATCGTCTATTGATATACAGTCCACTTATCAATACAAGATGAAGCAGCTATATACAAATCCATGCTTGCTTCACGTCATGTCCCTCAAAACGTTGACCTCTGTCATCTGGTCACCTATCACACATAGAGCAGGTCTACACCATGTTCTGCCACGGATTGCAGCACTAGAAGCCAGCATTAAAGGGTCATGTATATGCTAATGACCTTGTTGGAAAGCCTTTAATGATTGTTGAGACAACTATTACTTCACTCCTAAGTGTGCTGGAGTGGAAAGCTTAGAGTTCCTTCTGATTGCTTGTGAGGTGAAGGGGTTAATTGGAACTTAGTTCTATATTAACCTTTTTGCTCTGAAAGCTTCGCATTGTAGTATAGTATATGTACTAAAATAATATAATAGGAAAACAGTTAATAGCAAGATGTCGTGTTATATAGAGCCGTGGCCAAAAGTTTTGAGACTGACAGAAATTTTGGTTTTCTCGAAGTTTTCTTGCTTCAGTGTTTTTCGATCTCTTATAAGTCAGATGTTTCTTTGGTTATTAAATACAATTATAAGCATTTTTTTTTAGGTTTTATACTTTTCTTGACAAATGCATCAAGTTTATGCAAAGACGTAATATTTAGAGTTTAGATCCTTAAACCCGCTTTACACGCTGCAATGTATCTTATGATCTGTCGGCGGGGTCACGTCGTAAGTGACGCACATCCGGCATCGTAAGGTACATTGCAGTGTGTAACAGCTACGTGCGATTGCGATTGAACGGTAAAACGTTCATCGCACGCACGTCGTTCATTACTCATGAATTGAACGTCAGATTGTTCATCGTACCCGGTGTAGTACACATCACAGTGTGTGACACCCCAGGAACGATGAACAGATCTTACCTGCGTCCTGCGGCTCCCGGACGGTAATGCGGAAGTAAGGAGGTGGGCGGGATGTTTACGTCCCGCTCAGCTCCGCCCCTCCGCTTCTATTGGCCGGCTGCCGCGTGACGTCGATGTAACGCCAAACGTCCCTCCCACTCCAGGAAGTGGACGTTCGCCGCCCACATCGAGGTCGTATGGAAGGTAAGTACGTGTGACGGGGGGTTACTCGTATGTGCGGCACATTCAACAAATTGAACATGCCACACATACGATGGAAGCGGTTACGATCGCATACGATATCATAGGCTGGATCGTAAGGTGTAAAGCAGGCTTTAGTTTTGAAGATTTCAGCAATTCGCCCCAGCATGCAGGATATCAACTTCTGAGCCAAATCCTGACTGATGACAACACATTCTTGTCTAATCAGCGATTAGAGTTCACATTTTCTGTGGTTTTGTGTGGCCACTGCTTTTTGAGGATTGACAACTATTCTCAATGGGATTTTTGTTTTGGGGAGTTTCCAGGCTATGGACCCTAAATGTCAAAGTTGTGTTCACCTAGCCACATAGTTTCTTAATGCCAGAAAAAGCATTGTCCGTCACCAAATTGCTCCAGGATTGTTGGGAGAAGATGTTTAGATGCCATTCTTTATTCATGGCAGTGTTCTTAGGTCAAATTGTGAGTGACCCCCATCCTTGGATGAAAAGAAACCCCACATATGAATGGTCTCAGGATGGTTTACTATTGGCATGACACAACACTCATGGTGTTACTCACCTTTTCTTTTCTGAACAATCACGCAAAATAAACCTAGTTTTCACTCCAACATACTGTACATCAATGAGCTTTGGTAGCCAATCACCCTGTCAAAGGTTTACCATGTCCAATAAATCGTATAGACCTGGCTCACTATATATATTCGGGTGCTCTGGAGAAACAATCAACTCAACTCCAAAATTATCCCCGGCACTCCAAGAAGAAAGAAAACAACGTCTGGGTATCTTTGATGTTTTTTATTGTGTAATAGTCTTATCTCAACGTTTCGGTCACACCTTGACCTTTATCAAGAGAATATATTAGACTATGAGGCAGAGGAGTCAATATATGAACACTACTCGAAAAGGAGCGATACGAGTCACCACTCAAAAGGAGAGAATGATTGGTGCGTGTGAGCACTGTGACTAAACGATTGAAAGTCGGGGTCAGCCAGTCAAAGTCTTAAGGAAATCATGTAATGGTATATTACCAGGGTAGAAGATCACATGTCAAAGCTGTCCAATAGAGATAAAGAGTTTCAGTGGCTACCGTATAGGTACAGCGCCAATCTCATCCGGGAGGAGACAGCCTGTCAACCGGCGTGGGAAGGTGTACAAGATATAATATGTATCCGGAAACCAGTGAAACTGATCTGGAATTGGCACAAGTTATCCAGTGGGTAATGCAAGTCTCCTATACTTGCTTTAAAACATATAGCCCATAATGGCGCAGGTTAATATTAATCTATAAACAGCCGTGAGGAGGAATTGTATAGGAGTCCTTGTTAAAGGTGGTAGTGGGATAGCAGGAGTTATCCTGATTGCCAATATCAGTGTCCTATATTCGTTGCGGACTCTGAAATGAAACAGCCTGTGTGAAGACAATGCCCTGTGCAGTAGGTTATTCCCAGGGGGGTTGCTTGGAAATGGAACGGTCAAAAAGACCCATGAGGAGCAAAGGGAACCTGTGTCCAGTGGAGAAAGTGGTCAAGGTGTGACCGAAACGTTGAGATAAGACTATTACACAATAAAAAACATCAAAGATACCCAGACATTGTTTTCTTTCTTCTTGGAGTGCCGGGGATAATTTTGGAGTAAAGGTTTACCATGTGTCCATCCTTAGGCGGGCTTTGCACGTTGCGACATCGCAAGCCGATGCTGCGATGTCGCACGCGATAGTCCCCGCCCCCGTCGCAGGTACGATATCGTGTGATAGCTGGCGTAGCGAAAATGATCGCTACGCCAGCTTCACATGCACTCACCTGCCCTGCGACCGTCGCTCTGGCCGGCGACCCGCCTCCTTCCTAAGGGGGCAGGTCGTGCGGCGTCATAGCGACGTCACACGGCAGGCGGCCAATAGCGGCGGAGGGGCGGAGATGAGCAGGATGTAAACATACTGCCCACCTCCTTCCTTCCGCATATCCTACGGAAGCCGCAGTGACGCCGGTAGGAGATGTTCCTCGCTCCTGCGGCTTCACACACAGCGATGTGTGCTGCCGCAGGAACGAGGAACAACATCGGACCGTCGCGTCAGCGTAATTATGGATTACGCCGACGCTGCACCGATGATACGATTACGACGATTTTGCGCTCGTTAATCGTATCATCTAGGCTTTACACAGTACGATGTCGCATGCGATGCCAGATGTGCGTCACTTTCAATTTGACCCCACCGACATCGCACCTGCGATGTCGTACTGTGCAAAGCCGCCCTTAGATTACTTTTGGCGAGTACTAGCCACAACCAAAAATACCCACAAAACCTGCCATTTTTATTATTTGTTAATCCTGTTATCCCGTCTTTAGTATCTTCATCAAAATCACTCAGATCCTTACAGTTCTATGTGGCACAAGAGGGCCATGCAGTGGCGTAACAAGAGTCTGATGGGCCCCCCGGTGCAGAATTTGAGCCTGAGCCCCCCCCCATATGTTCGTCAGATGTATTGGCCATTGTAGCATTCTAAATCCTATAAAGCCATGCAAGATGCCCCCCTCCCCCTTCATTGTGAAGTAATGTCCCCTATCCTGTATTAATGTCCCCCATCCTAGGCCACTTCCTGGTAAATATGTTCCCCATCCTGGTATATTTCCACATCATGGCCTTATCCTGGTATATGTCCACATCATGGCCCCATCCTGGTGTATGACCCCATCATGGCTATATCCTGGTATATACAGTTCCTACAAGTAGTATTCAACCCCCTGCAGATTTAGCAGGTTTACACATTCGGAATTAACTTGGCATTGTGACATTTGGACTGTAGATCAGCCTGGAAGTGTGAAATGCACTGCAGCAAAAAAGAATGTTATTTCTTTTTTTTTTTTTTTTTTTTAAATTGTGAAAAGTTTATTCAGAGGGTCATTTATTATTCAACCCCTCAAACCACCAGAATTCTGTTTGGTTCCCCTAAAGTATTAAGAAGTATTTCAGGCACAAAGAACAATGAGCTTCACATGTTTGGATTAATTATCTCTTTTGACTAATTAAGACCCTCCCCAAACTTGTGAACAGCACTCATACTTGGTCAACATGAGAAAGACAAAGGAGCATTCCAAGGCCATCAGAGACAAGATCGTGGAGGGTCACATATCTGGCAAGGGGTACAAAACCCTTTCCAAGGAGTTGGGCCTACCTGTCTCCACTGTTGGGAGCATCATCCGGAAGTCGAAGGCTTATGGAACTACTGTTAGCCTTCCACGGCCTGGACAGCCTTTGAACGTTTCCACCCGTGCCGAGGCCAGGCTTGCCCGAAGAGTCAAGGCTAACCCAAGGACAACAAGGAAGGAGCTCCGGGAAGATCTCATGGCAGTGGGGACATTGGTTTCAGTCAATACCATAAGTAACGTACTCCACCGCAATGGTCTCCGTTCCAGACGAGCCCGTAAGGTACCTTTACTTTCAAAGCGTCATGTCAAGGCTCGTCTACAGTTTGCTCATGATCACTTGGAGGACTCTGAGACAGACTGGTTCAAGGTTCTCTGGTCTGATGAGACCAAGATCGAGATCTTTGGTGCCAACCACACACGTGACGTTTGGAGACTGGATGGCACTGCATACGACCCCAATAATACCATCCCTACAGTCAAGCATGCTGGTTGCAGCATCATGCTGTGGGGCTGTTTCTCAGCCAAGGGGCCTGGCCATCTGGTCCGCATCCATGGGAAGATGGATAGCACGGCCTACCTGGAGATTTTGGCCAAGAACCTCCGCTCCTCCATCAAGGATCTTAAGATGGGTCGTCATTTCATCTTCCAACAAGACAACGACCCAAAGCACACAGCCAAGAAATCCAAGGCCTGGTTCGAGAGGGAAAAAATCAAGGTGTTGCAGTGGCCTAGTCAGTCTCCTGACCTTAACCCAATTGAAAACTTGTGGAAGGAGCTCAAGATTAAAGTCCACATGAGATACCCAAAGAACCTAGATAACTTGGAGAAGATCTGCATGGAGGAGTGGGCCAAGATAACTCCAGAGACCTGTGCCAGCCTGATCAGGTCTTATAAAAGACGATTATTAGCTGTAATTGCAAACAAGGGTTATTCCACAAAATATTAAACCTAGGGGTTGAATAATAATTGACCCACACTTTTATGTTGAAAATTTATTAAAATTTAACTGAGCAACATAACTTGTTGGTTTGTAAGATTTATGCATCTGTTAATAAATCCTGCTCTTGTATAAAAGTTTGCAGGCTCTAACTTATTTGCATCTTATCAAACCTGCTAAATCTGCAGGGGGTTGAATACTACTTGTAGGCACTGTATGGTCCCATCCAGGTATATATGTCCACTATCATGGCCCTAACCTGGTATATATATCTCCATCATGACCCCAACCATGGTATATGTCCCCATCATGGCTCCGTCCTGGTGTATGACCCCTATCATGTCTATGTCTTGGTATATATAGCCCCATCCTGGTATATGTCCCCATCATGGCCCCATCCTGGTGTATGACCCTGATCATGGATATAGACTGGTATACAGTTCCTTGCAAAAGTATTCGGCCCCCTTGAATTTTTCAACCTTTTCCCACATTTCAGGCTTCAAACATAAAGATAAAACATTTTAATTTTATGATGAAAAATCAACAACAAGTGGGACACAATTGTGAAGTTGAACGAAATGTATTGCTTATTTAAAATTTTTATAAAAAACTGAAAATTGAGGCGTACAATATTATTCGTCCCCTTTAGGTTAATACTTTGTAGCGCCACCTTTTGCTGCAATTACAGCTGCAAGTCACTTGGGGTATGTGTCTATTAGTTTTGCACATCGAGAGACTGAAATTCTTGCCCATTCTTTCTTTGCAAACAGCTTGAGCTGAGTGAGGTTGGATGGAGAGCGTTTGTGAACAGCAGTTTTCAGCTCTTTCCACAGATTCTTGATTGGCTATTCTAACACCTGGATACGTTTATTTGTGAACCATTCTATTGTAGATTTTGCTTTATGTTTGGCATCATTGTCTTGTTGGAAGACAAATCTCCATCCCAGTCTCAGGTCTTTTGCAGACTCCAACAGGTTTTCTTTAAGAATGGTCCTGTATTTGGCTCCATCCATCTTCCCATCAGTTTTATCCATCTTCCCTGTCCCTGCTGAAGAAAAGCAGGCCCAAACCATGATGCTGCCACCACCATGTTTGACAGTGGGGATGGTGTGTTCAGGGTGATGAGCTGTGTTGCTTTTACACCAAACATATCGTTTGGCATTGTGCCCAAAAAGTTTGATTTTGATTTCATCTGACCAGAGCACCTTCTTCCACATGTTTGGTGTGTCTCCCAGGTGGCTTGTGGCAAACTTTAAACCACACTTTTTATGGATATCTTTGAGAAATGGCTTTCTTCTTGCCACTCTTCCATAAAGGCAAGATTTGTGCAGTGTACAACTGATTGTTGTCCTATGGACACACTCTCCCCCCTCAGCTGTAGATCTCTGCAGTTCATCCAGAGTGATCATGGGCCTCTTGGCTGCATCTCTAATCAGTCTTCTCCTTGTTTGACATGAAATTTTTGAGAGACGGCCGGGTCTTGGTAGATTTGCAGTAGTATGATACTCCTTCCATTTCAATATGATCGCTTGCACAGTGCTTCTTGGGATGTTTAAAGTTTTGTAATTCTTTTTGCAACCACATCCGGCTTTAAACTTCTCCACAACAGTGTCACGGACCTGCCTGTTGTGTTCCTTGGTCTTCATTATGCTATCTGCGCTTTAAACAGAACACTGAGACTATCACAGAGAAGGTGCATTTATACGGAGACTTCATTACACACAGGTGGCTTATATTATTATTTATTATTATTATTTATTATTATAGCGCCATTTATTCCATGGCGCTTTACAAGTGAAAGAGGGTATACGTACAACAATCATTAACAGTACAAAACAGACTGGTATAGGAGGAGAGACCGTGAGGGCTCACAGTCTACAGGGAATGGGTTATGGTACAATAGGTGAGGACAGAGCTGGTTGCGCAGTGGTGTACTGGACTGAGGGCTATTGTATGTTGTAGGCTTGTTGGAATAGGTGGATCTTGAGGTTCCTCTTGAAGCTTTCCACAGTAGGGGAGAGTCTGATATGCTGAGGTAGAGTGTTCCAGAGTATGGGGGAGGCACGGGAGAAATCTTGTACGCGATTGTGGGAAGAGGAGGATCATCATCAGTCATTTAGGACAACATTGGATCATTCAGAGATCCTCAATGAACTTCTGGAGTGAGTTTGCTGCACTGAAAGTAAAGGGACCGAATAATATTGCACGCCCCAATTTTCATTTTTTTTATTTTTTACAATAACTTAACATAAGCAATAAATATTGTTCAGCTTCACAATTTTGTCCCACTTGTTGATTCTTCACCATAAAATTTAAATTTTTTATCTTTATGTTTGAAGCCTGAAATGTGGGAAAAGGTTGAAAAATTCAAGGGGGCCGAATACTTTCGCAAGGCACTGTATATGACCCCATTCTGATATATATGTTCCCATCATGGCCCATCCTGGTATATATGGCCCCATCATGACCCATCCTGGTATATATGGCCCCATCCTGGTATATATGGCCTCATCCTGGTATATATGTCCCTATCATGGCCCCATCCTGGTATATATTCCCCCATCATGGCCCCATCCTGGTATATATGTTCCCATCATGGCCCCAGCCTGGTATATGCTCCCATCATGTCACCATCCTGGTTTATATAGTTCCATCATGTCCCCATCCTGGTATATGGCCCCATCCTGGTATATGTCCCAAGCATGTCCCCATCCTGATATATAGCCCTCCATCCTGGTATGTAGCCCCCCATCCTAGTATATAGCTCCCCATCCTGGTATATAGCCCCCATTGTAGTATATAGCCCCCCATCCTAGTATATAGCCCTCCAGTGTGGTATATAGCCCCCTCATCCTGGTATCTAGCCTGCTATCCTGGTATATAGCCACCTCATCCTAGTATATAGTCCCCATCATGCCATATAGCCTCCTCATCCCTGTATATAGCCCCTTCATGCTATATAGCCCCCTCATCCTAGTATATAGCCCTGCACAAAGTAATAAATTAATGATTGCACTCACCTGCCATGCGCTCCCCCGGCGTCCTCCTGCGATGCTGGACTGTTGGCAACTGACCAGCTTGTATGCGGTGCAGCGCATGACGTCAGTGACATGTGCAGCCACTTACAGAAGCGGCAGCTATCAGCATATTCTGTGCTCCCCATGCCCAAGATTGTGTGCGTGGGGAGCAATGAATATTCATGGCCTTCATTGGTGGCCGCACATCACAGTTGAGGGACCCAACAGGTCTCTGTGCTGCAATGTATTTCAGCCTAATGCGTGCCCTTAGATACACATCCATCTAAATCAGGGGCTAGGGCAGGTAGGCCTTCTGCACCTCCTGGCCCGGTCACAGTGGATATATCTGCGACTGTGGTAGTTACGCCCCTGGGGCCATGTTTAAGAACCTGTGGAGATGGACACTTGCCCATTTTTGTTTAGAATATATTAACTTCAAGAGCTGTCACTTGCACCTGACTGTTTCACCCATTGACAAGAGCCACAGTTTACCTACAGATTGGCTCAGTTTTAAAATTGTTAAAGGGAATCTGTCAGATCCCATATGTCTTCCAAACTAATGTAGCAGTATTCTAACCTTTATGGATTTATTCCCTCCCTAACCATGCTTGTATAACACTATGTGGGCATGATAACATGATTTCCATGAGCCAGTGTCACTGCCAGCTCCAGGGAATATTGCGCATGTGCGCAGCTCAATGTTAGCCGCTTCAGTGTGCCTTGAAGCCAGTTGTACATTTCCTGGCTTCATTAGGCTCGCTGCACATGACCGGAAGTTCAGAGGACGTGTACGTGACCCATTTTCTGAACTTTCAGTCAGTGAGCCTAATGAAGCTGGGAAGCGTACACACGGTTTCAAAGGAACACTGATGTAGCTGAAATGAGCTGTGCGCATGCGCAAGATTTCCAGGAGTTGGCAGTTATGTCAGCTCGTGGGAATTATGTTATCACACTCACAGGGGCGTGATAACACAGAAAGAGGGCCGAGTAGTAACGGGCCTAATTAGCATAGGGACAGTAAAGGTTATAAGTAGTTTTTTTTTACACATTCATATTAGTGAATAGCATTATACAGGGCTGGTTAGGGAGGGAATAAATGTTGTTAGGTTGGAGGGGATAGAGGACCTGACAGGTTCCCTTTAATGCCTGTGGTACTTTCTAGGGAAACAGCGTTTTATCTGTAAATCTAAACAGCTATGAGCTTACAATTTATGAAGCATGCTGATTTAGTTTTTGGCCATATCCTAGCCTCTTTTGCTGTGCCATGGCCACAACATGAGAACTCACCCTTATGGATGATGGTGTGTACATGACATCCTTTGGCTCGGAGCCTGTGAGGCCCTGTTTGACCTTTCTGAAAACCATCATTGCTCTGCAAGTATTTATGCTCTCCACAATCAATCACACAGTTAAATTGAATACAGTATTAAATAAAGCACGGGTCGATCAATGGGCAACTGGTGACCTAGAATTAATGGACATCTCTGCAATAGAAATTGAAGTATACAAATATATAGTCTCTAGAGAACATGAAGAGGCTTTCAGAAAACAGCCGTGTAGATCTGAGAATTAATGTTACAGTGTGATGTACGTTAGGTCCACCTTGAATTCTTGTTAAAGGGTCTGCAGCGTTATAAAATACACCGCAATGTACCCATGGATTTCAGATGGACACTTTATGAAAAAATAACGAAGGAAAAGACCTGGTATTTGCAAGAATTTAAAAAGAATTTGGTTTCCTTTATTCATAGATTTGTTTAAAAAGTTACATGCATGACTCCTTAAAGCCCCTCTGATGCGTTTCCAGCGTAACAACCGTCCTTAGTTGTAGAGATATCTACCCTTGCCTCGTAACCTGTTTAAAAACTCTGGACCAATCATGCGAGAGCTGAAAATTATCTATTTATAATAGTGTTTCCATGGACAAACGATATGTTTAACCCCTTAACGACGTGCTATGTCAGTCATGGGTCGTGTCTCTGCCTTTGATGCGGGTCACGCGCTAAGCTCACATCTTTTTCTTTTTAATCAGCCGACATGTACCTCTAACAGCTGCGTGTAGATAGGAAAACCGCCCACAACTGTTAACCACTTAAATCGTGCAGGCAGGAGTGAATCTTCCCCGCTTCCATCGACGCTCCGATGACATAATCCCGATGGGTTGTCATGACAACTGGGGGGTCTCAGCTGATCCCATAGGATTTCTTTGGAACTCTGGTCTGGAGAAATTGCAGGCCACTCCATTTGAGATACCACAGTCTCCACTGGCCGTTCCTAAATGATGTAACCTCGATGAGCTGGAGCATTATCTTCGATGAATATGAAATTAGGCCTGTGTTGCTCATGCAAAGGCACAATGACTGGATTAATGATGGTATTCAAGTAGTAGGGGCTTGTGACTGTGCCATTCACAAAGTGTAGGGCAGTTCAGTGTTAACTAGACACACCTGCCCACATTGTAACACCATCGCCACCAAAGGTTCATCTGGTGACAACAGTGGCTGATACATATTGCTCTCATTGATGTCACCAACATCATTGATGGCCATCATTTTTGTTCAGCGAGAATCGACTTTCATCAGTGAACAACACTGAGGCCCAGTGGTCCATTGACCAACGTAGATGCTTCCTTGCCCAGGCAAGACAGGTACAGGTACCATTGCAGGTCGTCTAGCAAGCAGAACACGCTGATTGTAAAAGGTTTTGAATGGTCTGATATGACACTTGGGTGCCTCTCACGTTCCTTAAATGTGCCTGGAGTGGTGTGGCATTTATCATCCGGTTCTGTAGGGCATTGTTCACAATGAAACAGTCATCAATGTGGGATGTGGTCAAAGGACATCCACTTCTATGCCTTGCTGCAGTTGTTCAAGTCTCTCTGTATCTCTGTTGCAACCTGTTGATGACAATCTGTGATCCTCTAAGCTCAGTGGCCACTTCCGTCTGAGAGCATCCTGCTTGAAGCCTTGCAATGGCGAAGTACTGTTGATCAATTGTTAGGTGTTGTCATGGTCTCATGATGTAAAAATCTGAACAGTATGATGAGAATTCTAATTGAACCCCAAAATTTATTGGGCGATTCATGGACCAAACACCTGTTCTTAATTTTGGCGTTCAGCTCCTTGTTAGAGAACATAAAGTTGTACAAAATGTACTGAAACATTGACCAGTTGGACATGTGCATTCAGAGGTTTAGAGAAGGTCACATTAAATTCACCTGAAAAGGTTAGAGGGCATTTTAGGATCATCCTGAAATTTCACCCGAAAGCCAAATATCCCTAACGTTTTGTGAGTAGTGTCTGTTTTTTTTGCATGGTATAATTGTATGTTACTTTTCAGCTCTCACATGATTGGTACATAAGGGTTTTTAAGCAGGTTACGAGGCAAGGGTAGATATCTCTACAACTTAGGGAGGCTGTTACACCAGAAACGCTTTGGCCATGGAGCCATGCATGTAACTTTTTAAATCAATGCACAAATAAAGGAAACCTAATTTTTGAATGTTCTATCATGTGCCAGCTCTTTTCCTTTGTTTTTCTTTCCTACGTACTGCCAGCTATTCGTTCAGTAGTAGAAAGATTGCAGTATACGCGATGAGTCCAGAAACCTTTTCCCTTTTTCTATAGACACTTAGGATATACTGTCCTGCACAAGTCATTATAGACTACATAAGGAGACACTGGTTTCTTATCATCAGTCTTGTGTACACACACTCACTCCTTAGCTTACAAACAGTTCAAATATTGCAATCGACTGAATAGAAGTAGAAAGTGATGTTGATGCCACTATTTTGGGGGGAACATAGTACAATATGGAAACATCTTATTGTCCAATGCACTTTGATACTTAAGCTCTGATGATTACATACATATTATGGTTTTTTTTCCAGTCCTTTTATTACTGCAGACCACTGTGGACCCCAATCTGAGTAATGAAGATGGATTGACGGCTCTACATCAGGTATGAGAATATGTATATGGTCCCCACCCATCACCATCACTGAGCATTATCCTAACCTCCCTATCTAAAGTGTGTCCCAGTATGTGGCTTTCCAGCAGTTATGAGGTTAAGCCAAGCCTGTGCCAGTCTTTGTAGTGGGAAAGAACTTCAGCCTCCAGCACATTCCTTGCTCCCAACATGAATTTCACTATAAGGAGGGCATTGTGTGCCACCCACTGTTTGTCTGTCTGATCTTGTAAACTCCTAATGCATCTACATCTTCTCAAAGACAAATAATGGGGCTTGCTTTATGAAGGTTCCAAGAAGACAAGTGTCCTTGATCTTCAAGAAGATAATCATGCATTTTTTTAAGACGTTTGGAAATGTAAAGTTTTTGAGTTGTTCATGCCATTTAATTTTAGAGGCAAATACTTTAAAAGAGGTATACACATCTGAGTCTCTTCCTCCACATGTTGGGAGAGAGTCACACACATTCAAGTCCTGTTTTTGATTCAGTCTGCAATCTCGACTAGCAGAGCGTGGTTATTGTATCGCCATCCTAGAAATGGTACCTCCATCTATCAGTCAGGTGACTCCCATTGTGCGAATATTAAAGGGAACCTGTCACCAGGTTTTTCCCCTATGAGCTGTGGCCACCACCAGTGAGCATTTATATACAGCATTCCAGATTTCTGTATATAAGAGCCCAGGCTGCTCTGTAGAACATAAAAAACACCTTTATTATACTCACCTAGGGGGCGTTGCTGCTCTCGGTCCGGTGCCTCCTCTATCTTGTGGGATCGCCGTCCTTGTAGTGCGCATGCTCGGGCAGTCTTTGACCTTTACTCGCATCTGCGAATTATTGTACTTTGTTCTGCCCACTGCCAGGCATATCAAAGTGCGCATGCGCAGGAGCGCAATGGAGACATCTATGTGAATGACGCAGGACGTGTCATACACACAGGGCGGGGCAGGAGGACGGCACTCGCACAAGATGGAGGAGGCGCCGGACCGAGAGCAGCGACACCCATCGACCAGACCACCCCCTAGGTGAATATTATAAAGGTGTTTTTTACATTCTACCGAGAAGCCTGGGCTCTTATATACAGTATTCTGGGATGCTGTATATAAAGGCTCACTGGTAGTGGCCGCAGTTTATAGGGGAAAAACCTGGTGACAGGTTCCCTTTAAGTGGGTACATTCAATCACAGACTCTACTAATAACTCCCATCATTCTTGTAACGTCCATAGACTTGAATAGAGAAAGGTTTATTCATATGTTAAGACCTTTCCAGCCACTGTTGCCCATATCACCTGGCAGAAAGGGAGGTCAGGGGACCTTTCTTCTAGGACAGGTGGGAGTTTCAGAACTGGATCCTCTACATCAGTGTTCCCCCACTCCAGTCCTCAGCAGCCACCAACAGATCATGTTTTCAGGTTATCCTTCGCATTACAAGTGTTGGAATCATCGCCTGTCAGGTGATTAAGTTATCATCTGTGCAATACTAAGGAAATCCTGAAAACCTGCATGTTTGGTGGCTGCTGAGGACTGGAGTTGGGGAACACTGCTCTACATAACAGACAGGCAATCCTGATTATGCCAGACGAGCCATGTAACAGGATCGTTTAAAGGAAATTGGGGATCATCGCCGCACTTGTCACCAATCAATCCAAAAGTAAATAATCCAAGTCATTTATTTAAGGAGCAAAAACAAGTCTACGCGTTTCAGGGGTCTCTGCCCCCTTCCTTCTGTGTCATTAATATACTGTCCTGAGGAAAGGGGCAGAGATTCCTGAAACGTGTAGACTTGTATGGCATATCCAGCAAATATGCCATACAAGTATAATATGGGAATGCTTTTGTACTAACATACTATTACTATTCTTTTATATCTTATTGTATTTTCATTCTTATTATTCCTCTTCTTTTTGAGTCATTTTACTCTCTACGTCTAAGTGCACCAGTTCTTCCATGCGCATTGAAGTGAATGTCATGTCTTAGTACTTTGCTATGTCATCCTCTTATCTGGTGGCTCCAGAATCTTGCCAGTCACTGTGATGTTGTCCTGTCTCGTACAATGTCCTGTGTCTTTGTATGTTATGATGTTAAGAAACCTGTATTATCTCAGACCACGGTTACATGCCATGTCACACCGTCTGTCCTGTCCCCTCAGTGCTGCATCGATAACTATGAAGATCTCCTCAAGTTGCTCTTACAACATGGTGCTAATGTAAATGTCACAGACAACGAGCTATGGACTCCTCTCCACGCAGCGGCGACCTGTGGTCACACTAACTTGGTGCGGATACTGATTCAGCAGTAAGTGTTTGCTCCTAATATTCTCCAGTTTTCTCTGTGCAGCACATAGACCCTAGAAGCTCCGGCTTCACTATCACTTTGTACTTCTCCGCAGCCCCGAATGCTATTAGGGAATACTCCTGTTCTCCTCAATATGGCATTTGCTAAATGTTATTAATAAAAATCACTCCCATCTTCTTCACAAGGGAAATATCGCTCGTGTCCTAGGTCTGGTTAGTCATTCTGCCACCTTGTGGTTACAAGCGGTATTCTTCTTTCTTCTAAGCACGTCATTAAAAGTGGTAAAGTGGTTTACCACTCTATTAGCAACAACAATACATACAAATTATCTTTCCATGATTAATAATCTTATGATATACGCAAATAGCTTCAGGTTTTCCTGCTATGTTCATTCCTAAAAATAATCCTGCATATTCTCTAAGTTTATACAGACATGTACACATTAAGGTAATATGTTATTATTATATTTTATTATTTAATATAATAGCGCCATTCATTCCATGGTGCTTTACATGTGAAAAAGGGGCATACATAGACAAGTACAATAATCATGAACATTACAAGGCACAGACTGGTACAGGATTAGAGATGACCCTGCCCATGAGGGCTGACAGCCTACAGGGGATGGGTGAGGATACAGTAGGTGAGGGTAGAGCTGGTCATGCAGCAGTATAGTGGACTGAGGGGGATGGGTGAGGATACAGTAGGTGAGGATGCAGCGGTATAGTGGACTGAAGGGGATGGGTGACGATACAGTAGGTAAGGGTAGGGCTGGTCATGCAGCGGTATAGTGGACTGAGAGGGATGGCGGGGATACAGTAGATGAGGGTAGGGCTGGTCATGCAGCAGTATAGTGGACTGAGGGGGATGGCGGGGGATACAGTAGGTGAGGGTAGGGCTGGTCATGCAGCAGTATAGTGGACTGAGGGGGATGGCGGGGGATACAGTAGGTGAGAGTAGGGCTGGTCATGCAGCAGTATAGTGGACTGAGGGGGATGGGTGAGGATACAGTAGGTGAGAGTAGAGCTGGTCATGCAGCAGTATAGTGGACTGAGGGGGATGGGTGAGGATGCAGTAGGTGAGGGTAGGGCAGTATTGTTGACTGAGGGGGATGATGGGGATACAGTAGGTGAGGGTAGGGCTCATCATGCAGCTGTATAGTGGACTGAGGGGGATAGGTGAGAATACAGTAGGTGAGGGCAGAGCTGGACATGCAGTGGTATAGTAGACTGATGGGGATGGGTAAGTGTTAGGGCCAGATGGACGGGTAGACCCTGGAGGTGGATCCACTGGGCCGAACTCCCGGATGAGGGAAAGGAGTCCGGTAGCCGGAGCACTGTGGGTAGCAGGACAGTCCGTGCACTGAGAGCAAATGGAGAAGTCCCTGGGACCACGAGGTCACGGATGGTGGTCCGGGTGACGGAGCTCAGGTTCAGAAGCCGTGATGGTGTCAGGCAGGGTCCGGAACCGTTGGAGCGAGATGACGGGTCACCGCAGGGATCCGAGATGGTACGGACTGTCAGGATGGCAGATGGGCAGCGTTCGGGGTTCGAGGTACCGCAGGACCGGATGGCGATGCAGGATCGGCTCTAGAAGACAGAGAGGTAAGTATCTCATAGAACACAAGGAGACCTGACTCCTAGCTTGGGAAAACACGAAGAACAGGCCCCGCTCCCTTGGACATTAACCCCCTATATACCCTGTACCTGAGTGCATCATTTCCTGTTAATTGACACTGGCCCTTTAAGAAAGGTTCAGTGACCGCGCGCGCGCCCTAATGCGCATGCGCGCGGCCCGGGTGCCAGAAGCCAGGGCAGGAAGCTGAAGGGAGGACGCAGGGGAGCCGGCCAGGAACTGGGAAGCCGTCGGGCGCCGGGAGCGGAGACCAGGGGGCCTGGGAAGTGCGGGCACCGGAGGCTGGAGAGCGGGGAGCGTGGCAGGTGAGCCGGGGAGCGGAGCTGAGGACCCGGGGATCGGAGCAGGGGACCCGGGGAGGGGATCCGAGGACCCGGGGAGCGTGACAGTAAGGATACAGTAGGTGAGGGTAGTGCTGGTCATTCAGCGGTATAGTGGACTGAGGGGGATGGCGGGGGATACAGTAGGTGAGGGTAGGGCGGTCATTCAGCGGTATAGTGGACTGAGGGGGATGGCGGGGATACAGTAGGTGAGGGCAGAGCTGGACATGCAGTGGTATAGTAGACTGATGGGGATGGGTAAGGATACAGTAGGTGAGGGTAGAGCTGGTCATACAGTGGTATAGTGGAACTGGGGGGATGGGTAAGGATACAGTAGGTGAGGGCAGAACTGGTCATGTAGCTCTATAGTGGACTGAGCGTTACTGCAGGTTGTAGACTTGTCAGAAGAGTTGGGTCTTCAGGGTCCTTTTGAAGGTTTCCACTGTAGGTGAGAGTCTGATATGTTGGGCTACAGAGATAAATGTTATGAATATACATGGGAAAAAAAACAAACACTCTTGATAGGAACTCCTTATAATGATCATTTTCTTATTCTGTTATAGGGCACACAGTGGGGTGGCCTACAGTATTTATATATATATATATATATATATATACACCTCCCTTTCAGTCTCTCTGCTAAAGGCTTTGCTGTGCACCCTAAGGCCTTATTCTTTATAATGTCAAGATGTTAAGGAGGTATTCAAGGATGCACTTAGGCCTGCTTCACACAGGTGAAATTCATGGTCCATACGGGCAGCACAATGATGGACTGAACCTGAACGTACGCCGTTATAGACACATATGAGGCTGTAAGTTCAGGTCTGGACATCAGCAGCCCATATATAGACTATGAAATATGCTCACGTGAACCTTACTCATATAATTTATGTACAAATTCTTCTGTCAATTCTGTTTGGAAAAGTGGTGATAGTGTGGGTAGTTGGGCAATATGCTGCCACTTCCTTATACTGACCGCAATCTCAGTTTGCACGCTAGTCTGCATAGATAACCCAGATCCTTGCTAGGTGGTAATGATCAGGAAACACAATGTCTTGCAGAGTTGTAGCCAGATCTTCCTTAACCTGGGACTGACATATATTCCATATACAGTATATTCTGTCCAAGCCAAATTGGGCTGTTGAATCCCCACCTGGCACCCACCACCAACCTCCCACCTGGCTCTACGCACAGTGCCCTGGAAATCTGCATGAATCCTTGAGATGTAAAGCTGTATTCCAGAAAGAAAAAGTGATCACCTATATACATAGTAGGTAACAACTACTAGATAACTGCAGGCCCAACCCCAGAGACTACCAATGATCAGTAATTTAAAGGCGTATTTCCATCTCCAAAATCCTATGCCAATATGTAGTAGGTATAATAATAATAATTAATAAAAATATTAGCAAATACCTCCAATTAGAAATGTAGTAATTCTCCTGATATAGCCATGTCTCTTACCTCATGTGCTTAGGTATCCATGATTACATACACTCATATAGTGACAGTAAGTTAGTTGCTCGTCATTGTAACCATGGATACCTAATCTGCAATGCCCTGCACATGAGGTAAGAGACATAGCCATATCAAAAGAACTATACTACATGTCTAATTTAAAATATTTTCTAATATTATTACTATTACACCTACTACATATTGGGATAGGATCTTTCCGATGGGAATACCCCTTTAATTCTTTATGCAATAGCCTCACATAGCGGAGCATTGTAATCAGACCTCCACCATTCCATTTTGTGGATGTTTATACTTTCTTATACTTTCTTCTTAATGGACTACCCATTTAATCCCATTATATGGTAGATTTGTACAATTCATTTAAATCAAAAAGTTTAATTTTATTCTGCAAAGACTAATGCAGTCAGTCGAGCATTCTCAGATGCCCTAATGATCTGCTTTAATAAAAAATCTTACAGCCAGATTGTAATGCAACTCTGAAGATCCCGCTCATTTCATCTGCATTTGTACCTAACAACCCGTATTACTTAATGAAAACAGGTGCACCTATGGCCCTATGTAATAAAACACCCCCAGACCCACTCACGGCATCCTCATTGCTCTGACATCCATATTGTAGCACAAGTCTATCCTATGCTCCGCTCTGAAAATCCAAGTGAACAACTAATAAAATGTGGAGTTTGTAAACAGTAAAAAATATTGGTCACATACTGGTTTATAGTCACTACATTCACAACTCTCAATGGACAACTCATCTATAGAAATACAGAGATACAAGTTACCCTTGTAGCAGGGGAACACATAGAAATAATGGAGGACAATATTAAGAGTTCATATCTGCCCCCCCACCCCCCACAATAAAATATTTGGCGGAATACACTAGGTTACGGCGCATAATCGTATTCGCAGAAGGGCCTAACTTTGAAATGCACCCACTGCAACATCCTTTTGTATATAGTTATCCTTTCCATAGCCCTCATACATTATTACCTACCCATACAGTATAATACCCCACATTCAATGCCTTCACTCGCATAGTGTGGCAATTCCACAGAATGATGCCGTCCTCCCCATACAATATGAGACCCTACAGTCCCCTCCCACAGTATGATGCACTCATAACCCCCTACAAGTATAATGATCTAGCACACAATATGATGTTCCTTGCTAGCCCACCTTATAGCATGATGGCCCTTCCTAGCCCCCCACAAAGCATGATGTTGCCCCTGCTGTGGCACTCATTCAACTGTCTCGGCATCCTGAGGGCACAGATACCGTCTGTTGGAAGGTCTGCCGCTATGGGCGATATGCCCCTGCTTTATGGAGATCTATCGCTGTAAAGAAGCACACACACAATGAAAGCAGAGGGAAGGGCCTACAGCACTGAGAAGAAGCAGTGCACTGTGCTGCAGATCTAATAGGACCACGCACAGATACCGTTGAATCGAAATGTCTGTTGGAAGGTCTGCCGCTATGGGCGATATGCCCCTGCTTTATGGAGATCTATCGCTGTAAAGAAGCACACACACAATGAAAGCAGAGGGAAGGGCCTACAGCACTGAGAAGAAGCAGTGCACTGTGCTGCAGATCTAATAGGACCATGCATTCAGCTGTGTGAATCTGGGGATGCACTTAGCAGCAAAAAAAGATGAAAGAAAAGCAACAGAGATACAAGAAATAAACTATATGTTTTGCTTGTACTGTATATTAAAAACAGTCATGTATATACGGTACTATGCTCTGTAAAAAAAAAAATATTGCCATTGTGAGGATAACCCTTAAGGTGAGTATCTAACTCTTGCATTTCTATAGAATGTATTGGTCAAACATTACACCCCATGGATTTAAAGGGAATCTGTCAGTAGGATCCACCCTCCTAAGCCGTCTATATGGGCATGTAGGCTATAGAAAAATGAATAAAATGATGCCTTGATATCTGCGAAGAGATGTCTTATTCTGGAAATATCCATGCTTTTCTTGTATATAAATGAGCTGTTAAAATCTGTGGGCTGGACATAGAGCTTCCTTAGAATCTGTCTACAGAGCTTATTTTAAGTGAAAGGAGCGTTACCATTAAGAGACATGTAATGACTGACAGTCTGCTCTCATAATCACACAGCTCTGTAGTGAGATCAGACACAGCACAGTACAGCAGAAGTGAACTTTGTCTCAGTATTTTGTAGGCTCTGCTGTACTGTGTTAGCTCTGCGTGATTATGAGAGCAGACTGTCAGTCATTACATGGCTCACACTGGTAAAACTCCATTTATAGCAGCTCTCTTTAATTTAACATAAGCACTGCAGGCAGATTCTTGGGGGGATCAGTGTCCAGCCCATAGATCTTAACAGCTCATTTACATATAAGCAAAACATTCATATCTGTGGAGTAAGACATTGGATTGCAAATATCATGGTATTGTTTTTTTCAGGGCTGATCGCACTGACAGATTCCCTTTAAATTGAACCTCGACCACCTGTGTACAGTGTTTGCTCCATTGAATTCAGTGGAAGTCATCTAAGGCTGCTTTCACACATCAGTTTTTTGCCATCAAGCACAATCCGTCAAAAACATGAAAAAACGTCTGTTGCCGCCAGATCCGTTTTTCCCCCCATAGACTTTCATTAGTGCCGGATTGTGTCGGATGGCCTTGCGTTTCATCCGGTTTTTGCCGGATCCGGCAAAATCTAGTTGTCCGACAGCCAGATGAAAGTTGAAGTGAATGTTTTTGTGTCCGGCAAAAAAAATGGATCGCGCCAGATTCGTTTTTTTGAACTAAGCATGCTCAGAATCATACCAGATCCGTCAAAAAACTGAAGGAACTGATGGAAAAAACTGATGCAACTGATCCGTTTTTTCGCCGGATGCGTCGCATCAGTTATTTTGCCGGATCGTGCCTGATGCCAAAAAACTGATGTGTGAAAGCAGCCTAAAGGGGGCTTTACACACTACGATTTCGTTAATGTTTTATCGTTGGGGTCACGCCGTTAGTGATGCACATCCGGCGTCATTAATGATATCGCAGCGTGTGACACTTTTGTGCGACCTAAAATGATCACAAAAGTCGCCAAAATCGTTTGCTGTGGAGAGGTCGTCCTAAAACCAAAAATTGTTTAACGCTCATTAGCAATGATGTTCCTCGTTCCTGCGGCAGCACACATCGCTGTGTGTGACACCGCAGGAGCGACGAACATCTCCTTACCTGTCTCCACCGGCAATGCGGAAGGAAGGAGGAGGTGGGCGGGATGTTTACGTCCCGCTGATCTCCGCCCCTCCGCTTCTATTGGATGCCTGCTATGTGACGTCGCTGTGACGCCGCACGACCCGCCCCTTAGAAAGGAGGCGGATTGCCGGCCAGAGCGACGTTGCAGAGCAGGTAAGTCTGTGTGACGGGGGTGCGCGATTTTGTGCGTGACGGGCAGCTATATGCCCGTGTCACACAAAAGATGGGGACGGGTACGCACGCTAGCGATATCGGCAATGATATCGTAGCGTGTAAAGCCCGCTTAAGGAAATGCACAAATCATTGCCAAAGAGTTCAGGTAGATGCCAAGTTACCGGTGTTGCTGTTCGTGTTTCAGCTTTTTCAAAATGTACATAGGATCCAAAAAGAAATAGTTTAGGAAGGTATTAGAATAGAAATCATGCAGAATGTGCGAGGGTTGTATATCCTACCTGGGTATCTCATACGACGTAAGGTCGCGTCCGAGATCAAAGGTGCCGCGACACTATGGAATTCTGGGAGAGTATAGCTCTGAAGCCTGCACAGCAGTAAAGGTTGCTGTGGACTATAGCAGACTCTACATTTATATCAATAATAGTAAAATAGTTACAGAAATGTTTTATATAGATGTAACACAAGTTTTACACATTACTGTATCGGTAAAATATATCCTTTTACCGATACAGCGCCATGTACTGTGTATGTACAGTTTGGTGGAACTATTTTTATCCTATTGTCTGAATATTGTTGCCATGACCACCTTCTCTTTGCTTTACATGTCTTTTGTGTTCACTTTATTCATTTGTACTTTTTTATTTGTGTACTGTGATAATTAATAAAAACAAAAATCTTATCATTAAATTGATATATATTGGAGATTATTCTTACTGGCCACACTTGGCAATGGTGCAAGTATAATATTGAGGTTTGGGCTGGTTATTTGGACATTGAAGCAGTACAGATCTTAAAGGGGTATTCCCATCTCCAAGATCCTGTCCCAATATGTAGTAGGCATAATAATAATAATAATAATAATAATAATAGCACATACCTCCAATTAGATATGTACCGTAGTACTGCATACTTCTCCTGATATAGTCACGTCTCTTATCTCATGTGCAGGGCATTGCAGCTTAGGTATCCATGGTTACGTCCACTCATATAGTGACAGTTAGTTGCTTGTGAACATAATCATAGATACCTAAGCTGCAATACCCTGCACATGAGGTAAGAGATTTAGCTATATCAGGAAAACTATACATTTCTAATTGCAGGTAGTTGCTAATATTGTTATTATTACACCTACTACACATTGGGCTAGGATCTTGGAGATGGGAATATCCCTTTAACGCTTTATATAATTAGTGCTCAGAAGTAACCGTTTTAGGTGTTTCCATCACTTTTAGGCTAACAGTGATTTTGCTTCTGTGCTGTCCGCAGTGGTGCAGATCTGCTGGCAGTAAATGCAGATGGTAATATGGTGTATGACCTGTGTGAGGAGGAAGCGACACTGAGCGTCATAGAAAACTGCATGACCTACAAAGGTGAGAGGCAAAAGAAAACTTTTTTCCATCAAACTGCTAATCACTTGTGACACTGGGGTAGTTAATGTGAGAACGTATCATTGGCTTCTGTGTTAACTGCACTGAGATTATAACTCGTCTTCCTACATTCACCACGCTCTAGGTATCACACAAGAAATGGTTAACGAGGCTCGGCAGGCCCCGGAGCGTCACATGCTGAACGATGTCAGAGCGCTGGTAGCAGCCGGACAGGACCTGAACAGAACAGACAGCCAGGGGGCCACTCTGGTGAGACAAATAGAGTGGTCATGCTACTTTCCCCAATAACGTCCTCTACAGGCGATCACCTGTTGTGACCAGAATCGCCCATTACACACTGCATATTGTGTAGATATTATCCTGCTGACTGCTCGTGGGGTGTAAATAGCAATTCCCTAACTGCTAGTGGGTCTGTGCCCCCCAAACAGAAAAGCTTAGCTGAATGGAGTAGAGTCCCACTATAATTTAGTATTTGTAGCATTAACCCTAGAACCCATACCTGGGGCCTCGCAGGCCTGCTAGGTCATTTGTTTTCTATGGTAGATTGTTATGCTTGCGCGTTCTAGGGTTAATATAGTAAGTCTAACGAGCTGTGGTTGACAAACCCCTCCCCTGAAGCCCCTCCCTCCTTTCAAAGTGGGTGGGGTCACTGTAGAAAAGTAGCAATATGTTTAAGAAACTACAGGTTCAGTAAAAACTTCCAACTTTTATAAGTCAGAAAGCTGATGAATTCCCCCCACAGTTGTCATTTCTCCGCATATTAAGGCAAAATGTGGGTCCCAATGCAAAAACTGTAACTAAAATGTACTATTTATAATACTGGTGTCTACTGTATACAGCTCGCTCTCCTGAGTCCTCTGTACACTATGAGAGAGACCCTGACAGAGTCCGCTGTCATTGGGGTCATTCGCCGAGAACAAGAGGATTCGGCATATGTAATCAGAGATGCTGGATTCTTATATCTTCAGTCATCATCTGTCAGGGAAGAGTTAAGATGCCACCGTACATATCAGAATGTTATTCGACTCCAGTGATATTGGGAGGTTTGGTGGACATTAGTCTAATGTATTTGGATGCCTTTAGCATACTGTATCTATAACTCTGTAAATACTGTGCACACCTTTGCTCAGAGCACCTGGCTGCCATTGTGTCACACTTACAGTGGCTATCCACTAGATGAATAGGGCTGGATGATATATCTCTCCCTCTCTCTCTCTCTATATCTATATATCTATCTATATATATATACTAGAAGGTGGCCCGATTCTACGCATCGGGTATTCTAGAATTTACGTATTGTGTAGTTAATGTATGATTTTTGTTATATATATATATATATATATATGTTGTTGTGTGTAGTTACCAAGTGTTTGTGTAGGGGCTGTACATGTTCTGGGTGTTGTCTGGGTGTAGCGGGGGGTGAGAGCGGTGTTGTTTGTGTGTTGCGTTGTGTGTCGTTATTTGTGGAGCGCTGTGTGTCTGTATCGTTGTGTATGTGTGTTGCGCGGTTTGTGTGGGTGTGTGTGTGTGTTTTGGGGGGAGGTATGTTTTGTGCAATGTGTGTGTTGTGCGGTATGTGCGTATATTTGTGTGTGCCGCGGTGTTTGTGTGTTGGGTGTTGTGTGTCTGCGGCATTGAGTGTGCGTGTGAATCTGAGTGTGCGTGTGAGTCTGAGTCTGAGTGTGAGTGTGCGTGTGAGTGTGCGTGTGAGTCTGAGTGTGAGTATGCGTGTGAATCTGAGTGTGAGTGTGCGTGTGAGTCTGAGTGTGAGTGTGCGTTTGAGTCTGAGTGTGAGTGTGCATGTGAGTCTGAGTGTGAGTGTTTGTGTGAGTCTGAGTGTGAGTCTGAGTCTGAGTGTGAGTCTGAGTGTGAGTCTGAGTCTGAGTGAGTGAGTGTGAGTCTGAGTGTGAGTGAGTGTGAGTCTGAGTGTGAGTGTGCGTCTGAGTGTGAGTGTGCATGTGAGTGAGTGTGCGTGTGAGTCTGAGTGTGCGTGTGAGTCTGAGTGTGCGTGTGAGTCTGAGTCTGAGTGAGTGTGAGTGTGAGTGTGAGTGAGTGTGAGTCTGAGTGTGTGTGAGTCTGAGTGTGAGTCTGAGTGTGAGTCTGAGTGTGAGTCTGAGTCTGAGTGAGTGTGAGTCTGAGTGTGTGTGTGAGTCTGAGTGTGAGTGTGAGTCTGAGTGTGAGTGTGCATTTGAGTCTGAGTGTGAGTGTGCATGTGAGTCTGAGTGTGAGTGTTTGTGTGAGTCTGAGTGTGACTCTGAGTCTGAGTGTGCGTCTGAGTGTGAGTGTGAGTGAGTGTGCGTCTGAGTGTGAGTCTGAGTGTGAGTCTGAGTGTGCATGTGAGTCTGAGTGTGAGTCTAAATGTGAGTCTGAGTGTGAGTCTGAGTGTGAGTCTGAGTGAGTGTGAGTCTGAGTGTGAGTGAGTGTGAGTCTGAGTGTGTGAGTGTGAGTCTGAGTCTGAGTGTGAGTCTGAGTGTGAGTGAGTGTGCGTCTGAGTGTGAGTCTGAGTGTGAGTCTGAGTGTGCATGTGAGTCTGAGTGTGAGTCTGAGTGTGAGTCTGAGTGTGAGTCTGAGTGAGTGTGAGTCTGAGTGTGAGTGAGTGTGAGTCTGAGTGTGTGAGTGTGAGTCTGAGTGTAAGTCTGAGTGTGCGTGTGAGTCTGAGTCTGAGTGTGAGTCTGAGTGTGAGTCTGAGTGTGAGTCTGAGTGAGTGTGAGTCTGAGTGTGAGTGAGTGTGAGTCTGAGTGTGACTCTGAGTGAGTGAGTGTGAGTCTGAGTGTGAGTGAGAGTCTGAGTGTAAGTCTGAGTGTGCGTGTGAGTCTGAGTCTGAGTCTGAGTATGAGTCTGAGTGTGAGTCTGAGTGTGAGTCTGAGTGTGAGTCTGAGTGTGAGTCTGAGTGTGAGTGTGAGTCTGAGTGTGAGTGTGAGTCTGAGTGTGAGTGTGAGTCTGAGTGAGTGTGAGTCTGAGTGTGAGTGTGAGTGTGAGTCTGAGTGTGAGTCTGAGTGTGAGTCTGAGTGAGTGAGTGTGAGTGTAAGTCTGAGTGTAAGTCTGAGTGTACGTGTGAGTCTGAGTCTGAGTCTGAGTGTGAGTCTGAGTGTGAGTCTGAGTGTGAGTCTGAGTGAGTGAGTGTGAGTCTGAGTGTGAGTGAGTGTGTGTCTGAGTGTGCGTCTGAGTGTGAGTCTGAGTGTGAGTCTGAGTCTGAGTGAGTGTGAGTCTGAGTGAGTGTGAGTGTGAGTCTGAGTGTGAGTCTGAGTGTGAGTCTGAGTGTGAGTGAGTGTGAGTCTGAGTGTGAGTGAGTGTGAGTCTGAGTGTGAGTGTGAGTCTGAGTGTGAGTGTGAGTGTGAGTGTGAGTCTGAGTGTGAGTCTGAGTGTGAGTCTGAGTGTGAGTCTGAGTGTGAGTCTGAGTCTGAGTGAGTGTGAGTCTGAGTGTGTGTGTGAGTCTGAGTGTGAGTGTGAGTCTGAGTGTGAGTGTGCATTTGAGTCTGAGTGTGAGTGCATGTGAGTCTGAGTGTGAGTGTTTGTGTGAGTCTGAGTGTGACTCTGAGTCTGAGTGTGCGTCTGAGTGTGAGTGTGAGTGAGTGTGCGTCTGAGTGTGAGTCTGAGTGTGAGTCTGAGTGTGCATGTGAGTCTGAGTGTGAGTCTAAATGTGAGTCTGAGTGTGAGTCTGAGTGTGAGTCTGAGTGAGTGTGAGTCTGAGTGTGAGTGAGTGTGAGTCTGAGTGTGTGAGTGTGAGTCTGAGTCTGAGTGTGAGTCTGAGTGTGAGTGAGTGTGCGTCTGAGTGTGAGTCTGAGTGTGAGTCTGAGTGTGCATGTGAGTCTGAGTGTGAGTCTGAGTGTGAGTCTGAGTGTGAGTCTGAGTGAGTGTGAGTCTGAGTGTGAGTGAGTGTGAGTCTGAGTGTGTGAGTGTGAGTCTGAGTGTAAGTCTGAGTGTGCGTGTGAGTCTGAGTCTGAGTGTGAGTCTGAGTGTGAGTCTGAGTGTGAGTCTGAGTGAGTGTGAGTCTGAGTGTGAGTGAGTGTGAGTCTGAGTGTGACTCTGAGTGAGTGAGTGTGAGTCTGAGTGTGAGTGAGAGTCTGAGTGTAAGTCTGAGTGTGCGTGTGAGTCTGAGTCTGAGTCTGAGTATGAGTCTGAGTGTGAGTCTGAGTGTGAGTCTGAGTGTGAGTCTGAGTGTGAGTGTGAGTCTGAGTGTGAGTGTGAGTCTGAGTGTGAGTGTGAGTCTGAGTGAGTGTGAGTCTGAGTGTGAGTGTGAGTCTGAGTGTGAGTCTGAGTGTGAGTCTGAGTGTGAGTCTGAGTGTGAGTCTGAGTGAGTGAGTGTGAGTGTAAGTCTGAGTGTAAGTCTGAGTGTACGTGTGAGTCTGAGTCTGAGTGTGAGTCTGAGTGTGAGTCTGAGTGTGAGTCTGAGTGAGTGAGTGTGAGTCTGAGTGTGAGTGAGTGTGTGTCTGAGTGTGCGTCTGAGTGTGAGTCTGAGTGTGAGTCTGAGTCTGAGTGAGTGTGAGTCTGAGTGAGTGTGAGTGTGAGTCTGAGTGTGAGTCTGAGTGTGAGTCTGAGTGTGAGTGAGTGTGAGTCTGAGTGTGAGTGAGTGTGAGTCTGAGTGTGAGTGTGAGTCTGAGTCTGAGTGTGAGTGTGAGTGTGAGTCTGAGTGTGAGTGTGAGTCTGAGTCTGAGTCTGAGTGTGACTCTGAGTGTGAGTCTGAGTGTGAGTCTGAGTGTGAGTCTGAGTGTGAGTCTGAGTGAGTGAGTGTGAGTGTGAGTGTAAGTCTGAGTGTAAGTCTGAGTGTGCGTGTGAGTGTGAGTCTGAGTCTGAGTCTGAGTGAGTGAGTGTGAGTCTGAGTGTGAGTCTGAGTGTGAGTGAGTGTGAGTGAGTCTGAGTGTGAGTCTGAGTGTGAGTGTGAGTCTGAGTCTGAGTGTGAGTCTGAGTCTGAGTGTGAGTCTGAGTGTGAGTCTGAGTGTGAGTCTGAGTGTGAGTGTGAGTGTGAGTGTAAGTCTGAGTGTAAGTCTGAGTGTACGTGTGAGTCTGAGTCTGAGTGTGAGTCTGAGTGTGAGTCTGAGTGTGAGTCTGAGTGAGTGAGTGTGAGTCTGAGTGTGAGTGAGTGTGCGTCTGAGTGTGCGTCTGAGTGTGAGTCTGAGTGTGAGTCTGAGTCTGAGTGAGTGTGAGTCTGAGTGAGTGTGAGTCTGAGTCTGAGTGTGAGTCTGAGTGTAAGTCTGAGTGTGAGTGTGAGTCTGAGTGTGAGTCTGAGTGTGAGTCTGAGTGTGAGTCTGAGTGTGAGTCTGAGTGTGAGTGTGAGTCTGAGTCTGAGTGAGTGAGTGTGAGTCTGAGTGTGAGTCTGAGTGTGAGTGAGTGTGAGTGAGTCTGAGTGTGAGTCTGAGTCTGAGTGTGCGTCTGAGTCTGAGTGTGAGTGTGAGTCTGAGTGTGAGTCTGAGTGTGAGTCTGAGTCTGAGTCTGAGTGTGAGTGAGTGTGAGTGAGTCTGAGTGTGAGTCTGAGTGTGAGTCTGAGTCTGAGTGTGAGTCTGAGTGTGAGTCTGAATGTGAGTCTGAGTCTGAGTGTGAGTCTGAGTGTGAGTCTGAGTGTGAGTCTGAGTGTGAGTGTGAGTGTGAGTGTGCGTGTGAGTGTGAGTGTGAGTCTGAGTCTGAGTCTGAGTGTGAGTCTGAGTGTGAGTCTGAATGTGAGTCTGAGTGTGAGTGTGAGTCTGAGTGTGAGTGTGAGTGTGAGTCTGAGTGTGAGTCTGAGTGTGAGTCTGAGTGTGAGTGTGAGTGTGAGTCTGAGTGTGAGTATGCGTGTGAATCTGAGTGTGAGTGTGCGTGTGAGTCTGAGTGTGAGTGTGCGTTTGAGTCTGAGTGTGAGTGTGCATGTGAGTCTGAGTGTGAGTGTTTGTGTGAGTCTGAGTGTGAGTCTGAGTCTGAGTGTGAGTCTGAGTGTGAGTCTGAGTGAGTGAGTGTGAGTCTGAGTGAGTGAGTGTGAGTCTGAGTGTGAGTGAGTGTGCGTCTGAGTGTGAGTGTGCATGTGAGTGTGAGTGAGTGTGAGTCTGAGTGTGTGTGAGTCTGAGTGTGAGTCTGAGTGTGAGTCTGAGTGTGAGTCTGAGTCTGAGTGAGTGTGAGTCTGAGTGTGTGTGTGAGTCTGAGTGTGAGTGTGAGTCTGAGTGTGAGTGTGCATTTGAGTCTGAGTGTGAGTGTGCATGTGAGTCTGAGTGTGAGTGTTTGTGTGAGTCTGAGTGTGACTCTGAGTCTGAGTGTGCGTCTGAGTGTGAGTGTGAGTGAGTGTGCGTGTGAGTCTGAGTCTGAGTGTGAGTCTGAGTGTGAGTGAGTGTGCGTCTGAGTGTGAGTCTGAGTGTGAGTCTGAGTGTGCATGTGAGTCTGAGTGTGAGTCTAAATGTGAGTCTGAGTCTGAGTGTGAGTCTGAGTGAGTGTGAGTCTGAGTGTGAGTGAGTGTGAGTCTGAGTGTGTGAGTGTGAGTCTGAGTCTGAGTGTGAGTCTGAGTGTGAGTGAGTGTGCGTCTGAGTGTGAGTCTGAGTGTGAGTCTGAGTGTGCATGTGAGTCTGAGTGTGAGTCTGAGTGTGAGTCTGAGTGAGTGTGAGTCTGAGTGTGAGTGAGTGTGAGTCTGAGTGTGTGAGTGTGAGTCTGAGTGTAAGTCTGAGTGTGCGTGTGAGTCTGAGTCTGAGTGTGAGTCTGAGTGTGAGTCTGAGTGTGAGTCTGAGTGAGTGTGAGTCTGAGTGTGAGTGAGTGTGAGTCTGAGTGTGACTCTGAGTGAGTGAGTGTGTGTCTGAGTGTGAGTGAGAGTCTGAGTGTAAGTCTGAGTGTGCGTGTGAGTCTGAGTCTGAGTCTGAGTGTGAGTCTGAGTGTGAGTCTGAGTGTGAGTCTGAGTGTGAGTCTGAGTGTGAGTCTGAGTGTGAGTGTGAGTCTGAGTGTGAGTGTGAGTGTGAGTGTGAGTCTGAGTGAGTGTGAGTCTGAGTGTGAGTGTGAGTCTGAGTGTGAGTCTGAGTGTGAGTCTGAGTGTGAGTCTGAGTGTGAGTCTGAGTGAGTGAGTGTGAGTGTAAGTCTGAGTGTAAGTCTGAGTGTACGTGTGAGTCTGAGTGTGAGTCTGAGTGTGAGTCTGAGTGTGAGTCTGAGTGTGAGTCTGAGTGAGTGAGTGTGAGTCTGAGTGTGAGTGAGTGTGTGTCTGAGTGTGCATCTGAGTGTGAGTCTGAGTGTGAGTCTGAGTCTGAGTGAGTGTGAGTCTGAGTGAGTGTGAGTCTGAGTCTGAGTGTGAGTCTGAGTGTGAGTCTGAGTGTGAGTGAGTGTGAGTCTGAGTGTGAGTGAGTGTGAGTCTGAGTGTGAGTGTGAGTCTGAGTCTGAGTGTGAGTGTGAGTGTGAGTGTGAGTCTGAGTGTGAGTCTGAGTGTGAGTCTGAGTGTGAGTCTGAGTGTGAGTCTGAGTGAGTGAGTGTGAGTGTGAGTGTAAGTCTGAGTGTAAGTCTGAGTGTGCGTGTGAGTCTGAGTGTGAGTCTGAGTGTGAGTCTGAGTGTGAGTCTGAGTGTGAGTCTGAGTGTGAGTCTGAGTCTGAGTCTGAGTGAGTGAGTGTGAGTCTGAGTGTGAGTCTGAGTGTGAGTGAGTCTGAGTGTGAGTCTGAGTGTGAGTGTGAGTCTGAGTCTGAGTGTGAGTCTGAGTGTGAGTCTGAGTGTGAGTCTGAGTGTGAGTCTGAGTGTGAGTCTGAGTGTGAGTCTGAGTGTGAGTGTGAGTGTGAGTGTAAGTCTGAGTGTAAGTCTGAGTGTACGTGTGAGTCTGAGTCTGAGTCTGAGTGTGAGTCTGAGTGTGAGTCTGAGTGTGAGTCTGAGTGAGTGAGTGTGAGTCTGAGTGTGAGTGAGTGTGTGTCTGAGTGTGCGTCTGAGTGTGAGTCTGAGTGTGAGTCTGAGTCTGAGTGAGTGTGAGTCTGAGTGAGTGTGAGTCTGAGTCTGAGTGTAAGTCTGAGTGTGAGTGTGAGTCTGAGTGTGAGTGTGAGTCTGAGTCTGAGTGAGTGAGTGTGAGTCTGAGTGTGAGTCTGAGTGTGAGTGAGTGTGAGTGAGTCTGAGTGTGAGTATGAGTCTGAGTGTGCGTCTGAGTCTGAGTCTGAGTGTGAGTGTGAGTCTGAGTGTGAGTCTGAGTCTGAGTCTGAGTGTGAGTCTGAGTGTGAGTCTGAGTGTGAGTCTGAGTGTGAGTGAGTGTGAGTGAGTGTGAGTGAGTCTGAGTGTGAGTCTGAGTCTGAGTGTGAGTCTGAGTGTGAGTCTGAGTGAGTGAGTGTGAGTCTGAGTGTGAGTGAGTGTGCGTCTGAGTGTGCGTCTGAGTGTGAGTCTGAGTGTGAGTCTGAGTCTGAGTGAGTGTGAGTCTGAGTGAGTGTGAGTCTGAGTCTGAGTGTGAGTCTGAGTGTAAGTCTGAGTGTGAGTGTGAGTCTGAGTGTGAGTCTGAGTGTGAGTCTGAGTGTGAGTCTGAGTGTGAGTCTGAGTGTGAGTGTGAGTCTGAGTCTGAGTGAGTGAGTGTGAGTCTGAGTGTGAGTCTGAGTGTGAGTGAGTGTGAGTGAGTCTGAGTGTGAGTCTGAGTCTGAGTGTGCGTCTGAGTCTGAGTGTGAGTCTGAGTGTGAGTCTGAGTCTGAGTGTGAGTCTGAGTCTGAGTCTGAGTGTGAGTGAGTGTGAGTGAGTCTGAGTGTGAGTCTGAGTGTGAGTCTGAGTCTGAGTGTGAGTCTGAGTGTGAGTCTGAATGTGAGTCTGAGTCTGAGTGTGAGTCTGAGTCTGAGTCTGAGTGTGAGTCTGAGTGTGAGTGTGAGTGTGAGTGTGCGTGTGAGTGTGAGTGTGAGTCTGAGTCTGAGTGTGAGTCTGAGTGTGAGTCTGAATGTGAGTCTGAGTGTGAGTGTGAGTCTGAGTGTGAGTCTGAGTGTGAGTGTGAGTGTGAGTCTGAGTGTGAGTCTGAGTGTGAGTCTGAGTGTGAGTGTGAGTGTGAGTGTGCGTGTGAGTCTGAGTGTGAGTATGCGTGTGAATCTGAGTGTGAGTGTGCGTGTGAGTCTGAGTGTGAGTGTGCGTTTGAGTCTGAGTGTGAGTGTGCATGTGAGTCTGAGTGTGAGTGTTTGTGTGAGTCTGAGTGTGAGTCTGAGTCTGAGTGTGAGTCTGAGTGTGAGTCTGAGTGAGTGAGTGTGAGTCTGAGTGTGAGTGAGTGTGCGTCTGAGTGTGAGTGTGCATGTGAGTGTGAGTGAGTGTGAGTCTGAGTGTGTGTGAGTCTGAGTGTGAGTCTGAGTGTGAGTCTGAGTGTGAGTCTGAGTCTGAGTGAGTGTGAGTCTGAGTGTGTGTGTGAGTCTGAGTGTGAGTGTGAGTCTGAGTGTGAGTGTGCATTTGAGTCTGAGTGTGAGTGTGCATGTGAGTCTGAGTGTGAGTGTTTGTGTGAGTCTGAGTGTGACTCTGAGTCTGAGTGTGCGTCTGAGTGTGAGTGTGAGTGAGTGTGCGTGTGAGTCTGAGTCTGAGTGTGAGTCTGAGTGTGAGTGAGTGTGCGTCTGAGTGTGAGTCTGAGTGTGAGTCTGAGTGTGCATGTGAGTCTGAGTGTGAGTCTAAATGTGAGTCTGAGTCTGAGTGTGAGTCTGAGTGAGTGTGAGTCTGAGTGTGAGTGAGTGTGAGTCTGAGTGTGTGAGTGTGAGTCTGAGTCTGAGTGTGAGTCTGAGTGTGAGTGAGTGTGCGTCTGAGTGTGAGTCTGAGTGTGAGTCTGAGTGTGCATGTGAGTCTGAGTGTGAGTCTGAGTGTGAGTCTGAGTGAGTGTGAGTCTGAGTGTGAGTGAGTGTGAGTCTGAGTGTGTGAGTGTGAGTCTGAGTGTAAGTCTGAGTGTGCGTGTGAGTCTGAGTGTGAGTCTGAGTGTGAGTCTGAGTGTGAGTCTGAGTGAGTGTGAGTCTGAGTGTGAGTGAGTGTGAGTCTGAGTGTGACTCTGAGTGAGTGAGTGTGTGTCTGAGTGTGAGTGAGAGTCTGAGTGTAAGTCTGAGTGTGCGTGTGAGTCTGAGTCTGAGTGTGAGTCTGAGTGTGAGTCTGAGTGTGAGTCTGAGTGTGAGTCTGAGTGTGAGTCTGAGTGTGAGTGTGAGTCTGAGTGTGAGTGTGAGTGTGAGTGTGAGTCTGAGTGAGTGTGAGTCTGAGTGTGAGTGTGAGTCTGAGTGTGAGTCTGAGTGTGAGTCTGAGTGTGAGTCTGAGTGTGAGTCTGAGTGAGTGAGTGTGAGTGTAAGTCTGAGTGTAAGTCTGAGTGTAAGTCTGAGTGTACGTGTGAGTCTGAGTGTGAGTCTGAGTGTGAGTCTGAGTGTGAGTCTGAGTGTGAGTCTGAGTGAGTGAGTGTGAGTCTGAGTGTGAGTGAGTGTGTGTCTGAGTGTGCATCTGAGTGTGAGTCTGAGTGTGAGTCTGAGTCTGAGTGAGTGTGAGTCTGAGTGAGTGTGAGTCTGAGTCTGAGTGTGAGTCTGAGTGTGAGTCTGAGTGTGAGTGAGTGTGAGTCTGAGTGTGAGTGAGTGTGAGTCTGAGTGTGAGTGTGAGTCTGAGTCTGAGTGTGAGTGTGAGTGTGAGTCTGAGTCTGAGTGTGAGTCTGAGTGTGAGTCTGAGTGTGAGTCTGAGTGTGAGTCTGAGTGTGAGTCTGAGTGAGTGAGTGTGAGTGTGAGTGTAAGTCTGAGTGTAAGTCTGAGTGTGCGTGTGAGTCTGAGTGTGAGTCTGAGTGTGAGTCTGAGTGTGAGTCTGAGTGTGAGTCTGAGTGTGAGTCTGAGTCTGAGTCTGAGTGAGTGAGTGTGAGTCTGAGTGTGAGTCTGAGTGTGAGTGAGTCTGAGTGTGAGTCTGAGTGTGAGTGTGAGTGTGAGTCTGAGTCTGAGTGTGAGTCTGAGTGTGAGTCTGAGTGTGAGTCTGAGTGTGAGTCTGAGTGTGAGTCTGAGTGTGAGTGTGAGTGTGAGTGTAAGTCTGAGTGTAAGTCTGAGTGTACGTGTGAGTCTGAGTCTGAGTCTGAGTGTGAGTCTGAGTGTGAGTCTGAGTGTGAGTCTGAGTGAGTGAGTGTGAGTCTGAGTGTGAGTGAGTGTGTGTCTGAGTGTGCGTCTGAGTGTGAGTCTGAGTGTGAGTCTGAGTCTGAGTGAGTGTGAGTCTGAGTGAGTGTGAGTCTGAGTCTGAGTGTAAGTCTGAGTGTGAGTGTGAGTCTGAGTGTGAGTGTGAGTCTGAGTCTGAGTGAGTGAGTGTGAGTCTGAGTGTGAGTCTGAGTGTGAGTGAGTGTGAGTGAGTCTGAGTGTGAGTATGAGTCTGAGTGTGCGTCTGAGTCTGAGTCTGAGTGTGAGTGTGAGTCTGAGTGTGAGTCTGAGTCTGAGTGTGAGTCTGAGTGTGAGTCTGAGTGTGAGTCTGAGTGTGAGTGAGTGTGAGTGAGTGTGAGTGAGTCTGAGTGTGAGTCTGAGTCTGAGTGTGAGTCTGAGTGTGAGTCTGAATGTGAGTCTGAGTGTGAGTGTGAGTCTGAGTCTGAGTGTGAGTGTGAGTCTGAGTCTGAGTGTGAGTCTGAGTGTGAGTCTGAGTCTGAGTGTGAGTCTGAGTGTGAGTCTGAGTGTGAGTCTGAGTGTGAGTCTGAGTGTGAGTCTGAGTGAGTGAGTGTGAGTGTGAGTGTAAGTCTGAGTGTAAGTCTGAGTGTGCGTGTGAGTCTGAGTGTGAGTCTGAGTGTGAGTCTGAGTGTGAGTCTGAGTGTGAGTGTGAGTGTGAGTCTGAGTCTGAGTCTGAGTGAGTGAGTGTGAGTCTGAGTGTGAGTCTGAGTGTGAGTGAGTCTGAGTGTGAGTCTGAGTGTGAGTCTGAGTCTGAGTCTGAGTGTGAGTCTGAGTGTGAGTCTGAGTGTGAGTCTGAGTCTGAGTCTGAGTGTGAGTCTGAGTGTGAGTGTGAGTGTGAGTGTGAGTGTGCGTCTGAGTCTGAGTCTGAGTCTGAGTGTGAGTGTGCGTGTGAGTGTGAGTGTGCGTGTGAGTGTGAGTGAGTCTGAGTGTGAGTCTGAGTGTGAGTCTGAGTGTGAGTCTGAGTGTGAGTGTGAGTGTGAGTGAGTGTGAGTGTGAGTCTGAGTGTGCGTGTGAGTGTGCGTGTGAGTGTGCGTTTGAGTGTGAGTTTGAGTCTGAGTGTGAGTCTGAGTGTGAGTCTGAGTCTGAGTGTGAGTCTGAGTGTGAGTGTGAGTCTGAGTGTGAGTGTGAGTGAGTGTGAGTGTGAGTCTGAGTGTGCGTGTGAGTGTGCGTGTGAGTGTGCGTTTGAGTCTGAGTTTGAGTCTGAGTGTGAGTCTGAGTGTGAGTCTGAGTGTGAGTGTGAGTGTGAGTGTGAGTGTGCGTGTGAGTGTGAGTCTGAGTCTGAGTCTGAGTGTGAGTGTGAGTGAGTGTGAGTCTGAGTGTGAGTCTGAGTGTGAGTCTGAGTGTGAGTCTGAGTGTGAGTGAGTGTGAGTGTGCGTGTGAGTGTGCGTGTGAGTGTGCGTGTGAGTGTGCGTGTGAGTGTGCGTTTGAGTGTGCGTTTGAGTGTGAGTTTGAGTCTGAGTTTGAGTGTGAGTCTGAGTCTGAGTGTGAGTCTGAGTCTGAGTGTGAGTGTGAGTCTGAGTGTGAGTCTGAGTCTGAGTCTGAGTCTGAGTCTGAGTGTGCGTCTGAGTCTGAGTCTGAGTGTGCGTCTGAGTGTGAGTGTGAGTCTGAGTGTGAGTGGCGGCCAATCCGTGCGGGGGGGGGCGGATCCGAGGAGAGGCGAGCGGCCAATCCATGCGGGGGGAGGAGCCGAGGCGAGGCGAGCGGCCAATCCGTGGGGGGGCGGGGCCATGGCGAGCCCAGAGGCCAATCAGCTTTGTGTCACCGTAAGGACACAATTTTGGAGCATGACAGACAGACAGACAGACAGACAGACAGACAGAATAAGGCAATTATATATATAGATATATATATATATAAAATATATATATATATTTTTTTTTTCTTTTTAATTCTTTTTTTTACTATATATATATATATATATATATATATACATATGTATTTGTATATAATATATATATGTATTTTACATATATATATATACACATATATATATATATATATACAGTATATATATGCATATATTTTTATATATATACATATATATATACATACATATACAGTGCCTACAAGTAGTATTCAACCCCCTGCAGATTTAGCAGGTTTGATAAGATGCAAATAAGTTAGAGCCTGCAAACTTCAAACACGAGCAGGATTTATTAACAGATGCATAAATCTTACAAACCAACAAGTTATGTTGCTCAGTTAAATTTTAATAAATTTTCAACATAAAAGTGTGGGCCAATTATTATTCAACCCCTAGGTTTAATATTTTGTGGAATAACCCTTGTTTGCAATAACAGCTAATAATCGTCTTTTATAAGACCTGATCAGGCCGGCACAGGTCTCTGGAGTTATCTTGGCCCACTCCTCCATGCAGATCTTCTCCAAGTTATCTAGGTTCTTTGGGTGTCTCATGTGGACTTTAATCTTGAGCTCCTTCCACAAGTTTTCAATTGGGTTAAGGTCAGGAGACTGACTAGGCCACTGCAACACCTTGATTTTTTCCCTCTTGAACCAGGCCTTGGTTTTCTTGGCTGTGTGCTTTGGGTCGTTGTCTTGTTGGAAGATGAAATGACGACCCATCTTAAGATCCTTGATGGAGGAGCGGAGGTTCTTGGCCAAAATCTCCAGGTAGGCCGTGCTATCCATCTTCCCATGGATGCGGACCAGATGGCCAGGCCCCTTGGCTGAGAAACAGCCCCACAGCATGATGCTGCCACCACCATGCTTGACTGTAGGGATGGTATTCTTGGGGTCGTATGCAGTGCCATCCAGTCTCCAAACGTCACGTGTGTGGTTGGCACCAAAGATCTCGATCTTGGTCTCATCAGACCAGAGAACCTTGAACCAGTCTGTCTCAGAGTCCTCCAAGTGATCATGAGAAAACTGTAGACGAGCCTTGACATGACGCTTTGAAAGTAAAGGTACCTTACGGGCTCGTCTGGAACGGAGACCATTGCGGTGGAGTACGTTACTTATGGTATTGACTGAAACCAATGTCCCCACTGCCATGAGATCTTCCCGGAGCTCCTTCTTTGTTGTCCTTGGGTTAGCCTTGACTCTTCGGACAAGCCTGGCCTCGGCACGGGTGGAAACGTTCAAAGGCTGTCCAGGCCGTGGAAGGCTAACAGTAGTACCATAAGCCTTCCACTTCCGGATGATGCTCCCAACAGTGGAGACAGGTAGGCCCAACTCCTTGGAAACGGTTTTGTACCCCTTGCCAGCCTTGTGACCCTCCACGATCTTGTCTCTGATGGCCTTGGAATGCTCCTTTGTCTTTCCCATGTTGACCAAGTATGAGTGCTGTTGACAAGTTTGGGGAGGGTCTTAATTAGTCAGAAAAGGCTGGAAAAAGAGATAATTAATCCAAACATGTGAAGCTCATTGTTCTTTGTGCCTGAAATACTTCTTAATACTTTAGGGGAACCAAACAGAATTCTTGTGGTTTGAGGGGTTGAATAATAAATGACCCTCTGAATAAACTTTTCACAATTTAAAAAAAAAAATGAAAAAAGAAATAACATTCTTTTTTGCTGCAGTGCATTTCACACTTCCAGGCTGATCTACAGTCCAAATGTCACAATGCCAAGTTAATTCCGAATGTGTAAACCTGCTAAATCTGAAGGGGGTTGAATATTACTTGTAGGCACTGTATATGTATATATACAGTACAGACCAAAAGTTTGGACACACCATCTCATTTAAAGAGTTTTCTTTATCTTCAGGACTCTGAAAATTGTAGATTCACACTGAAGGCATCAAAACTGTGAATTAAAACATGTGGAATGAAATACTTAAAAAAAGTGTGAAACAACTGAAAATATGTCTTATATTCTAGGTTCTTCAAAGTAGCCACATTTTGCTTGATTACTGCTTTGCACACTCTTGGCATTCGCTTGATGAGCTTCAAGAGGTAGTCACCGGAAATGGTCTGCCAACAGTCTTGAAGGAGTTCCCAGAGATGCTTAGCACTTGTTGGCCCTTTTGCCTTCACTCTGCGGTCCAGCTCACCCCAAACCATCTCGATTGGGTTCAGGTCTGGTGACTGTGGAGGCCAGGTCATCTAGCGTAGCACCCCATCACTCTCCTTCTTAGTCAAATAGCCCTTACACAGCCTGTAGGTGTATTTGGGGTCATTGTCCTGTTGAAAAATAAATGATGGTCCAACTAAACGCAAACCGGATGGAATAGCACGCCGCTGCAAGATGCTGTGGTAGTCATGCTGGTTCTGTATGCCTTCAATTTTGAATAAATCCCCAACAGTGTCACCAGCAAAACACCCCCACACCATCACACCTCCTCCGCCATGCTTCACGGTGGGAACCAGCCATGTAGAGTCCATCCGTTCACCTTTTCTACAAAGACACGGTGGTTGGATCCAAAGATCTCAAATTTGGACTCATCAGACCAAAGCACAGATTTCCACTGGTCTAATCCATTCCTTGTGTTCTTTAGCCCAAACAAGTCTCTTCTGCTTGTTGCCTGTCCTTAGCAGTGGTTTCCTAGCAGCTATTTTACCATGAAGGCCTGCTGCACAAAGTCTCCTCTTAACAGTTGTTCTAGAGATGAGAAGGTGTGTCCAAACTTTTGGTCTGTACTATATACAGTTAGGTCCAGAAATATTTGGACAGTGACACAAGTTTTGTTATTTTAGCTGTTTACAAAAACATGTTCAGAAATACAATTATATATATAATATGGGCTGAAAGTGCACACTCCCAGCTCCAATATGAGAGTTTTCACATCCAAATTGGAGAAAGGGTTTAGGAATCATAGCTCTGTAATGCATAGCCTCCTCTTTTTCAAGGGACCAAAAGTAATTGGACAAGGGACTCTAAGGGCTGCAATTAACTCTGAAGGCGTCTCCCTCGTTAACCTGTAATCAATGAAGTAGTTAAAAGGTCTGGGGTTGATTACAGGTGTGTGGTTTTGCATTTGGAAGCTGTTGCTGTGACCAGACAACATGCGGTCTAAGGAACTCTCAATTGAGGTGAAGCAGAACATCCTGAGGCTGAAAAAAAAGAAAAAATCCATCAGAGAGATAGCAGACATGCTTGGAGTAGCAAAATCAACAGTCGGGTACATTCTGAGAAAAAAGGAATTGACTGGTGAGCTTGGGAACTCAAAAAGGCCTGGGCGTCCACGGATGACAACAGTGGTGGATGATCGCCGCATACTTTCTTTGGTGAAGAAGAACCCGTTCACAACATCAACTGAAGTCCAGAACACTCTCAGTGAAGTAGGTGTATCTGTCTCTAAGTCAACAGTAAAGAGAAGACTCCATGAAAGTAAATACAAAGGGTTCACATCTAGATGCAAACCATTCATCAATTCCAAAAATAGACAGGCCAGAGTTAAATTTGCTGAAAAACACCTCATGAAGCCAGCTCAGTTCTGGAAAAGTATTCTATGGACAGATGAGACAAAGATCAACCTGTACCAGAATAATGGGAAGAAAAAAGTTTGGAGAAGAAAGGGAACGGCACATGATCCAAGGCACACCACATCCTCTGTAAAACATGGTGGAGGCAACGTGATGGCATGGGCATGCATGGCTTTCAATGGCACTGGGTCACTTGTGTTTATTGATGACATAACAGCAGACAAGAGTAGCCGGATGAATTCTGAAGTGTACTGGGATATACTTTCAGCCCAGATTCAGCCAAATGCCGCAAAGTTGATCGGACGGCGCTTCATAGTACAGATGGACAATGACCCCAAGCATACAGCCAAAGCTACCCAGGAGTTCATGAGTGCAAAAAAGTGGAACATTCTGCAATAGCCAAGTCAATCACCAGATCTTAACCCAATTGAGCATGCATTTCACTTGCTCAAATCCAGACTTAAGACGGAAAGACCCACAAACAAGCAAGACCTGAAGGCTGCGGCTGTAAAGGCCTGGCAAAGCATTAAGAAGGAGGAAACCCAGCGTTTGGTGATGTCCATGGGTTCCAGACTTAAGGCAGTGATTGCCTCCAAAGGATTCGCAACAAAATATTGAAAATAAAAATATTTTGTTTGGGTTTGGTTTATTTGTCCAATTACTTTTGACCTCCTAAAATGTGGAGTGTTTGTCAAGAAATGTGTACAATTCCTACAATTTCTATCAGATATTTTTGTTCAAACCTTCAAATTAAACGTTACAATCTGCACTTGAATTCTGTTGTAGAGGTTTCATTTCAAATCCAATGTGGTGGCATGCAGAGCCCAACTCGCGAAAATTGTGTCACTGTCCAAATATTTCTGGACCTAACTGTATGTATATATATATATATATATATATATATATATATATATATATACTCACACGCCTCCCAGACTGACGCCAATCCAGTGATATCATCCAAGCCTCTGCCGTCACCCATGTGATATTGTTATGTAACAAGAACGCTGCATCCTGTCAGTGGCAACTGATGGGTTGCTGCCTTCACACTTACCTCAGAGGGAACCCTAAAGTCCATCAGTGGCCTCTGATGGGCTGCAATGGTCACATGACATGACAATATCACTTGACTGCTGGCAACTACAGCACTAATGGCGTTGGAACAGCTCTGGTCCAGGATTATCCTTTTTTTTATATTACAAGTAGAACAGAATTTAAAAGGGAGTTGTCCTAGTAGAGGACCTTTAAAGGCCTTTGAAGGCAAGAAAAGTGTAGCATTTTTGCAACCTGTCCTACTCACCCCACTGTAAGTCAATGGGACCCATTATTTGTGGCTTCAGTTATAAAAGGAAGTCATGATGCAGATATGAACAGAATGTTAAAGGTAAGAAGTTCCAGTTTTTGTTTTTATCATGTTCCTGCTGCTCCAGTGAGTATTTATGTTTTTTTTAACGGTCCATAAAAGCCTTATATATCTATGACCTTATGGCTAATGCACACTGAGTATTCGGTGAGTTTTTAACTGCGTATTTGTAAACCAATGCCAGGAGGGTACCAATCAGAGGAAAAGTAAAATTAAAACACAGGCACCACTTCTGCATTTTTTACGCACTTTTCGTTTTGGTTAAAAAATACTGAGGTAAAAATCTCACTAAACACACAGCGTGTGCACATGGCTTATGGCTGTTTTAAAAAGGAAAATGGAATTCAGGACCAGTGGGAATAAAATAAAACTGTCCACTGTTGACCTTGTGGCAGGTTCTCCTTTCCTGGACCAGCTGCCGGCTCTCCTGACAGGAGCGGGACAGATGCATGCATTACTATAAAGCTGACCTGCTCCTGTTAGGAGAGCTGGCAACCAGTCCGGGCGATGCAATCTCACGCGTTTCACACACAAGTGTGACTCCAACCTATGTGTGAGCGCCAGGTTGCCATCTGTTTACAGTATGAAGCTTTATATCATATGTCGGACAAGGGGATATTAAATTAAACTTACTGTCCAGATTATTGGCGTGCTGATGTCTGTTTGAAAATTACAAAAACCATTAAGTGCTATTGCATTTAGTTCTCTGTTAATGTGGATTTTGAGACTGCAGGGATACAAAGTGATGTAACTTCTTGTATCTACTCATGTATGGTTACAATGTATTAATTTCTTGCCAACAAAATGCCAATTTTTCTTGTTTAATTCAACTGGTCCTTCTTGTGTCTTCATGGATGTTTTGCAGAATAAAAATGTACAGTAAGACCAGATATACTCCCCAGGTCCAAATAACCCTGTACACCATTCTGCTGTCACTAGGGTTTAATTGCATAGTGGTAGAAGATAACTTTGCATTGGATATAATAAATGTATGTGCCCTTACCTAGTGATCTCTCTTGTCACAGCTCCATGTTGCAGCCTCCAGGGGTTTTGCAGAAGTTGCAGAGACATTGCTTGAAAATGGGGCTTGTGTGGAAGTCAAAGATCCTGACATGTGGGAACCTCTTCATGCTGCAGCTTTTTGGGGACAGGTAAGCACTGTGTTGACTATGATCTCTACAAAGGTTTCAATGTATTGGCTTAAAGGGATTGTCTGGAGAATGCATAAAATAGGTGATATTTCTCATCACTCTGGGTTCCATAGTTACAATACCACCTTTAGTCAGAATTGGGGTCCTTTGTCTCCCTATTAAATAGAGTATCAGTTGTTGTGCATGTGCTTTATTCAAAGTCTATGGGACTGAAAGAGATAGACAAGTAAAGTGTAATGTTGGGAGAACTCCAATAATGTGGATTATAATAGAGAAAACCTTTTAGAAACCAACCTATCCCCTTCAAAATACATCAAATCTATTTTCTAGTGTTAGAGACTTGTGTCATGTATGTTTTCCTGCAGCATAATGACTGGCACCATAAGGTCTCCATAGAAGTGTGGAGCTGGACATATTGCGGCTGGATTAAGCTGCTCTACCACAAGTCTCCATAAGGATTTAGCAATAACTCTAGATGGACCTTTCTGGAGAAACCAAAGTTGGGCTATATCATCTTATTGTTACAGTCAACTCCCTGCTGTTTAGAGATTAGTGACAGGTTTTGGACTGGAGCCTCTCTTTTCCAGCTTTCTGCTCATTTAAACGAAGTTCCTTTTCTTTTGGTCTCTCATGTAGCTGCAGCACTCAATGTCAAGCAGCAGCTGCTAAAGCAAACAAGATTTTAGGGTGTATAAAAAGAGAGATTAGATCCCGTGATCCCAACGTATTGTTACCCCTCTATAAATCACTTGTAAGGCCACATCTGGAATATGGGATCCAGTTTTGGGCTCCACATTTTAAAAAGGACATTCAGAAGGTAGAGTCAGTTCAAAGGCAGGCAACTAGACTACTACAAGGGATGGAAGAACTCACATATGATGACAGGTTGAAAAAGTTAGATATGTTTAGCTTACAAAAAAGACGTCTCAGTGGAGATCTGATTTATTTGTGTAAATACATGTGTGGTCAATATAAAGGACTGGCACATGACTTATTTCTTCCAAAGAGAATACTAAGGACCAGGGGGCACTCACTGAGAGTGGAAGAAAAGCGATTCCGGCAGCTAAATAGGAAAGGGTTCTTTACAGTTAGAGCAGTCAGACTGTGGAATACACTACCACAAGAGGTAGTAATGGCAGATACTGTAACAGCTTTTAAAAAAGGGCTGGATGATTTCCTCAGTACACAAAACATTGTTGGTTATAAATGACTTAAGGCCGCTTTACACGCTGTGGTATCATTACCGATATCGCTAGCGTGCGTACCCGCCCCCATCGGTTGTGCGACACGGGCAAATCGCTTCCCGTGGTGCACAACATCGCTCAGTCCCGTCACACTACTTACCTGCCTAGCGACGTCGCTGTGACCGGCGAACCGCCTCCTTTCTAAGGGGGGCGGTTCGTTCAGTGTCACAGCGACGTCACTAAGCGGCCGCCCAATAGAAGCGGAGCGGCGGAGATGAGCGGGACGTAACATCCCACCCACCTCCTTCCTTCCGCATTGCCGGCGGCCGCAGGTAAGGTAAGGTTCCTCGTTCCTGCGGTGTCACACACAGCGATGTGTGCTGCCGCAGGAAAGACGAACTACATCGTACACGCAGCAGCAACAATAATTGGGAATAGGGGGGCATTTTTACCGATTAGCGATTTAGAACGTTTTTGCGACAAATCAAAATCGCTCATAGGTGTCACACGCAACGACATCGCTAAAGCGGCCGGATGTGCGTCACAAATTCCGTGACCCCAACAAGATCTCTTGAGTGATGTCGTAGCGTGTAAAGCGGCTTTTAGAGACCAAATGTAAACATGGTGGAGGAAGGTTGAACTAGATGGACCTAGGTCTTTTTTCAACCTAAGTAACTATGTAACTATGAGCTAATGCCAGTTTTGTTGCCAGCAGCATTAAGCAGTGCAGGTCAGCTATGGCTGCTTTGAGCTCATACCCCTTTAGGTTTAAATAGTGGGGTTTTCCCAGCAGTCATTGTTGTTGATAGAATTCATTCTACTCTGGCCCTCCTAGTGGAAGGAGCTGCTGACTAATTGTCCTGTGCCAATCCAACTTCTACTTTGGAGTATGTCTGCAGCCATGAATTTTGGTGCGTGTATCCTTCTGTTTATCCCCCAGTCTGTCTATCCTTTTCTCTCCGTGTTTATTAGTGCAGCAGTGGGACTTGTGACTCCCTCCGGCCATCTTACTAGCCATGGGTGTTTGCAAGCTAGTCAGGGATTAGGTATCTGGCTCGGCGGCAGGTTGAAACACCCCGTAAAGGGATGCTAGGGAGCTCAGGTAACAGCTTGAGGTGAGTTCAGGAGGTGTCCCCTCACCCCTCTCCCTAGCCATACGTTAAAATGTCCCGGTCTCCCCCCTTTGTTTGTGATGTTTTTTGTTGTGCATCAGATGGTCTGAACGCGTGTGTCATGCGGTGCATACAGACATTTCCGACTCTGTGCGTGACACATATGCTGATCATCATACAGCTTCCTGATGAACCTGCATTTGAACAATCAGTTCACCTATGTCCTTTGTAAAAAGATGCTTATTTTTGGGTACTTGTAATGTATTAGTAAAATATTATTGGAATTTTTCCCTTCAGCTTTCTAGCAAAGGCAAAGACTTTTTATTCTTCACAACTCACCAAATAATCCATCATTAGATTTCTGACTGCTCTTGACTATACTCTGTGGTCCAGAAAGTTGGGCAGCTGATGGGGAAAATATTTAATAAGGAAAGCGATTTCTGATAAGTATCTGGTGGATGTATGATATTATTAATTCCTTTCTAATCACTTTATAGATTTATGTAGCGGAGATTTTAGTATCACACGGTGCCAGTTTGAGTACTAAGACTTCCTTGGATGAAACTCCTCTTGGTGAGTATCAGACATTCTGCAATATTGTCCATTCTGAACCAAAAATTCCAAAAACATAGCCAAAATAAGGCAATCATGTTTACCAACACAGGTCACAAAACAACCTCTCTTACGGAACGCAGCAGCCCCTTGATAAATGCGGAGCAAGCACAAGTGAAACATACAACTGCCTTTTTCCAGCTGTTTTTTGAATTTTTTGTGTCACTTTGTTTTATTTTTGGTCTATTCTGAACACACAGGAATGCTATGCCACCCTTTTGTGGTCAACGATATCTATGGCCATTTTTTGTCAATCACATATTTAGATTTATGTTCCGTAAATTTATACTTATCATAAATATCAGTAGTTTTGGTCATTTCGATGGTTGTCATCCATTTCATTTTTTAGCAAGAATTTTTAACCAAAAAGTTCCAAAATGTTTTAAAATTATACCTGATAAGATCGGTCAGGAGACCTGTTTGGCCTTTTTAGTTTGTGGATTGGATTTTGTACAAGAGAGGGTAAGACTCCTAATATTTTTAAGGAATGTCTATCCCTTCTCTTATGTCTGGAGCCAGTCTTTTTCTTGGTTACAAAATACATAATCTCCCAAATATGCTGTGAAAGAGCCTTCATGCCATCTATGCCAAAGACCCAAAAAGGAACATGTGACCAACTGCAAGTCAATATGCCGCCATAATAAGCTTATCATGTGATCTCTCTTAACCAGACAGCATGGTTGGTTTGGATTTCAAGAGGTTTTTAGTACATGCAGCAGCACACTAATTAGGATATCTATAAATACTCTTATCTGATAGTGTGTTCCCTTAACGCCTTAATCATATGTGATATATATTTTAGTCATAGGTCATCTGAGGGGTGTATGGCACATGCTCAGGAGCTGAACCCGCTCTATACCAGAGTGATCACTACTTAGCATGGAACGTGTGAGACTTTGTACCTGCTCCAGATTAAATCACAATACATACGTAGAAAGCCACATTGAGACAGTCATGTATCAAAGCAGCTTTTTGTTTGTTTCAAAACAGAATGCCTTTATTACATAATCATCACTCAGTTATATAGGCATTTCTTGGACATATATTTTAGCATTGTAATTTGCTCAACTTATATCTTACAAAGTGCTGGTATAAGCATATATATATATATATATATATATATATATATATATATATATATATATATATATATATATGTGTCTCCTATTGGCTAACTGTTAGTATCTTTTAAACCCAACTTTAAGAGTCTGGGTGTGACATACACTTCTTAAGCTTCACATTACGATTTAAACAAAGAAATCACATGTGGCTTTTACGTAAAATAAGCATTTATTCTCCATTTCACAAAAAGAAGAAATACAGTACACACTCAAAACAGAGTCTAGATTATTAAGATAAATCCTACTATCACATCAGGCAGATGCTGGCTGTCTAACACAGCCGACAATTGCCTGGAATAGCAGCAACTAGAGTGAATCTGATTATTGCAGTTTCAATGCTGCTGTCAATCACTGTCAGGGTCATTTAAATGATTTGCATGCCAGTGCACAAGCATTGGCTATGCATTGGCTGTTATTGTCATCCCAACCCAGCCTGGTGACATGATGGTGGCCTACTCAATCCTTCTAGGAAGCTCATCCTCGGAGAATGTCAATTACACTATATACTGCAAAACAGTAATATTGCAGTATTTAGTTTGAACACTCAAGTGATCTTAAGTTCAAGACTCAATACAGAAAGTAAAGTAAAAATTAGAAGAAAAAGTAAAGACATTAAGAAAATATAAAAGTTTTTTGATCAAAAATACAGAAATTACATGAAATATAAAATTATCTAAACAGTATGGTGAACACCAAAAAGAAAAAAATGAAACTCTAAAATTGTTGTGTTTCAGTATCAGGGTGGACCCACAAAAATGTAATATAAGAAGATATTAAATCATTATATGTACCCCAACATGGTATTAATAAAAATGAAGTTACAGATCTGAGAAATTGATGACACCGACAATTTCTTTATCGTTCCTTTGGGAGACCCAGACCATGGGTGTTTAGCTTCTGCCTCCGGAGGACACACAAAGTACTACACTTAAAAGTGTAGCTCCTCCCTCTGAGCTTATACACCCCCTGGTAGCCAGTCCTAGCCAGTTTGTTGCTTTGTGTCAGGAGCATTAAAATATACTCCTTTATTATTAGACCTAAAAAGAGCAACGTTAATTACTCTAGTACAATTAAGTCAAATTCAAAAAGCCATCACTATCTAAGGTGAAATCACCATGGCCACTTAGGTTAGCCAAATAGGGACATACCCGCGAGGGGTCCTGTCTAATGATGGCCACAAGGAAAAATAAACACAAGAAAAAAAACAAACAAACAAAACCAAAAAGTGATGTTGCTGTAAGCAAAGGACAATGGTCCAATTGACAAAAAACACAACATAAGAAATAATACCTAAAAAAACAAATCAGTATGCATTCATCTCGCTGACAGTGGTCAGTCATGCATGTACATAAATATGCAATAGGCTTTTAGGTATTATAAAAGGAATGGTTTCACCCAGTCCCTTTTCATGTGAGGTCATGCAGTCTCTTGATCCTGAGCAGTAGAGTCATCCACCATATACTGACCCTACCACTCCTTAGATACAAAAAATAATAACTGCTGCCCCAAGCTTCCGTCCTCACAAGGACGGACCACAACTAGGTCTCAAGCTGGACCCCTATGCTGACCCTGATGACATCCCGGCACCCCATGGGATTGTACTAGAGTAATTAACGTTGCTCTTTTTAGGTCTAATAATAAAGGAGTATATTTTAATGCTTATTTTGCACACTAACAATTTGGGATTGCTGATTTACTACTTTGTGTCAGGAGGCATACATCCACACATGCATTCTCATCTGATTTGTTTGACTTTTGGAAAGAGTTTGAAGAAAAGCGGGTCCATGTCTGGACCCCCGGCATGTCCCTTCTCACCCCACTGTGTCGGCGGTGTTGTTAAGGTTGATTTACAAGGCTGCAGCCTTACATGCCGCGCTCCTTCACCATCCCTTCTGGGCTCTGGCTTGAAGTGGGAGCCAGCACGGTCTCCATGCCTGGCAGGAGTCCGGTCTCCATCCACAGCCCCTTGAGGATTCTGTTGGACCGGAGCACTCATCCCCAGGGACATGGCCCTGTGTCTCAGCAGCTAAGTACCTGAGACGTTTATGTTGGGGGTCCCGGTTCTTTATTGTAAGGGGAGAGTATGCTGTATGTGATTGTTTTAACTTTTCCGGCAGGTTCTCTAGCTTTTACCTGAGAACCACGCCGATGGTGCCTGCTTGTCGGCCTCGCCGCTTAAATTTAGGCCCCGGCTTCGCCGGAGGCCTAGTTTCATTTTCCTGCCCTCGCATGTCACTCATGCAGAGGGACAGGTTCGGCTCCTCCCGGCGGCCGTTCTACACAGGGGAGGGACACTCCCCACTGCTGGGGCGTCCCTCCTTCCCTGCAGGTCTCTATAGCCCTCCAGTTCCCGCTCTTTTATAGGAACGCCCTCTTCTCAGGCACAGTTCACTCTGCTCTGGGACATCCTGCATTCTGCATCTCTGCTGAGGTGCTGCGACTGGGGGACCGGGCTTCGGGATCTGGAGGGCACACAACACCGCGCTCAGCGGTCTGGTAAGCCACAGCCGGTCTCCGGTTGTGGACCTCTGTATATTCTCCCTGGGGTTCATTCTCTGCAAAGCCCCCACTCAAGCAGCATGTCTCACACAAGGAGCAAGGCTCCAAAGCTTGATTCTGCATGCACTGCATGTAAGCTCCTGCTGCCTGAGCCGAGCACCTATCCACATTGTGATGTCTGCTCTAACTTGGCGGGGCCACAGCCTGAAGTCTCACTCCCAGTGGTCTCTCAGGCTGCTGCTGCACCTGTGATTGAACCCCCAGCCTGGGTAGAGTCCTTTTCTAGGTCCATATCCCAGTCATTTGCTGAGTCCATGGGACTTTTGTCCAGGACTTTGATGAATATGCATCAGCCCCCCTCACAGGGTGCCTCTAATACTCTTGACAGAGGACTCCTATCCTCTGACCTCCGTCCATCAGAGCTCACGGAGGATTCATCATCTGATTCCAGACCCCGTCCTTCTGAGAAAGCGCAGGGTTTCCTCCCCCTCCCCATCCCACGGCTCTGTCTCAAGAGCTGACTCTCAAGATGAGGAGGATGCCCTCACTGGGGGCTCGGAGGCTATGTATCCCATTGATTTCTCTGAGGGTGACTCAGATCTTAGTGATTTGATTGCTTCTATTAATTCTGTGCTGGATCTCAATCCGCCAGTGTCAGAGGAGCAACTCTCTTTGGCAGAAAACATCAGTTTACCTCGCCTAAGAGAGTGAAGAGTGTGTTCTTTAACCACTCCAGTTTTCAGACCGCTGTGACCAAACCCAGGGCCTGCCCTGACAAACGCTTTCCAAAGCGTGGTTCTGATGACCGGTTTCCATTTCCACCTGAGGTGGTCAAGGAGTGGTCTCACTCCCCAAAGGTAGACCCTCCGGTGTCTAGGCTATCAGCCCGGACCGTTGTGTCGGTGGCTGACAGCACCTCACTTAAGGATTCCACTGACCGTCAGATTGACCTTCTGGCCAAATCTGTGTATGAAGCTGCGGGGGCCGCGTTTTCCCTGACTTTTGCAGCAGTGTGGGCTCTCAAAGCCATCTCTGCTTCTCTAGAGGAGATGCATTCCCTCACCAAGGAATCTATGCCTGAGATGGTTACCTTAACTGCTCAGGCTTCAGCCTTTTCATCTTATGCCATGTCTGCCATGCTAGAGGCTGCTCACCGCACTGCGGTGGCTTCAGCTAATTCTCTTGTTATCCGCAGGATTTTGTGGCTTCGAGAGTGGAAGGCAGATGCTTCTTCCAAGAAGTTTCTTGCTGGGCTTCCTTTTGCTGGTTCACGGCTGTTTGGTGAACAGCTGGATGAAATCATTAAAGAAGCTTCTGGCGGGAAGAGTACTTCCATGCCACAAACCAAGACCAGGAAACCCGCCCAGGGTAGGAATCAATCGAGGTTTCGCTCCTTTCGTTCCTCCAACTGGTCATCCTCTAAGCCTTCCGCCTCGTCCGCTAACTCAGCCAAGGATCAGAAATCCAACTGGCGCCCAAAAGCGCGTCCGCAGAAGACCGCAGGAGGTTCTGCCACTAAGGCAGCTTCCTCATGACTCTCGGCCCGCTCCAGCCACGTCCTTAGTCGGTGGCAGGCTCTCCCACTTTAGCGACGCTTGGTTAAAGCAAGTCTCCGATCAGTGGGTGAGAGACATCATATCTCACGGCTACAGGATAGAATTCTCTTCCAGCCCTCCAAACAGATTTTTTCTCTCAACTCCCCCCTGCTCCAAGGCCGCCGCCTTCTCGCAGGCCGTGGCGTCCTTGCAGGCAAACAGAGTGATTGTCCCAGTTCCCGCTCAGGAACGGTTCAGAGGTTTTTACTCAAATCTCTTCCTAGTTCCAAAAAAGGACGGTACCTTCCGGCCCATCCTGGATCTCAAGCTTCTCAACAAGCATGTTCGGGTGCAGCATTTTCGCATGGAGTCCCTGCGATCAGTCATTGCCTCTATGACCCAAGGGGAGTTCCTGGCGTCCATCGACATCAGAGATGCCTATCTACATGTGCCAATTGCAGTGTCACATCAGCGTTGGTTACGTTTTGCGATAGGAGAAGATCATTTACAATTCGTGGCTCTCCCCTTCGGGTTAGCCACGGCCCCTCGGGTATTCACCAAGGTCATGGCAGCAGTGATTGCGGTCCTGCACCTCCAGGGGTTAGCAGTGCTTCCTTATCTGGACGACCTTCTGGTCAAGGGTACATCCAGCGCAGACTGTCAGCGGAGTGTTTCGCTCATTCTCGCCACCCTAGCCCAATTCGGGTGGATTGTCAATCTTCCCAAATCCACTCTGACTCCGACCCAGAGTCTCACGTACCTAGGGATGCAGTTCGAGACTTTGCCGGCACTTGTGAAGTTGCCCTTAGACAAACAGCTGTCACTCCGGTTGGCGGTGCGCTCTCTCCTGAGGCCCCGCCGTTATACCCTCAGGCGTCTGATGCAGGTGCTGGGTCAAATGGTGGCCTCCATGGAGGCGGTTCCCTTTGCCCAGTTCCATCTGCGTCCTCTGCAGCTGGACATTCTCCGCTGTTGGGACAAGCGGCCTTCCTCCTTACAGAGGTTAGTGGCTCTGTCGCCATGGACCAGGAGCTCTCTTCAGTGGTGGCTTCGACCCCTCTCCCTGTCCCAAGGGCGCTCCTTCCTGACTCCGTCCTGGGTGATTCTCACCACGGATGCCAGCCTATCCGGCTGGGGAGCGGTACATCTCCACCACAGAGCACAGGGCACTTGGACTCTGTCCGAGTCAGCCTTTTCAATCAATGTGCTGGAAACCAGAGCTGTGCTTCTAGCTCTCCTAGCCTTTCACCACCTGTTGGCGGGCAGGCACATTCGAGTCCAGTCACACAACGCGACAGCGGTTGCCTACATCAATCACCAAGGCGGGACACGCAGCCGCCTGGCAATGTTGGAGGTCCAACGCATTCTTCAATGGGTGGAGGACTCCAAGTCCACCATATCCGCAGTCCACATCCCAGGCGTGGAAAACTGGGAGGCAGATTATCTCAGCCGTCAAACCGTGGACGGTGGTGAGTGGTCCCTGCACCCAGCAGTGTTTCAGTCAATCTGCCGCAAATGGGGCACTCCGGACGTGGACCTAATGGCATCCCGTCACAACAACAAAGTTCCTGTTTACGTGGCTCGCTCCCATGATCCTCAGGCCTTCGCCGCGGACGCTCTGGTTCAAGACTGGTCCCAGTTTCGTCTGTCCTACGTGTTTCCCCCTCTAGCTCTCTTGCCCAGAGTCCTGCGCAAGAGCAGAATGGAGGGCCGTCGAGTCATCCTCATTGCACCGGACTGGCCCAGGCGAGCTTGGTATCCGGACCTGCTCCAACTGTCCGGGGAGCGGCTGTGGCATCTTCCGGACCGTCCAGACCTGCTCTCGCAAGGTCAGTTTTTCCGCCCGAATTCTGCAGCACTCAAATTGACGGCGTGGCTCTTGAGTCCTGGATTTTGACGGCTTCTGGTATTCCTCCTGAAGTCATCTCCACTATGACTCGGGCCCGTAAGTCTTCCTCCGTCAAGATCTATCACAGGACTTGGAAAATTTTCCTGTCCTGGTGTCGCTCTTCCGGCCATTCTCCTTGGCCATTCTCGTTGCCGACCCTTCTGTCTTTTTTTACAGTCCGGTCTGCAGCTAGGACTGTCCCTCAACTCTCTCAAGGGACAAGTCTCAGCTCTATCAGTGCTGTTCCAGCGGCATCTCGCCCGGCTGGCTCAGGTCCGCTCCTTCATGCAAGGTGCGTCTCACATCATTCCGCCTTATCGGCGGCCCTTGGATCCCTGGGACCTTAACTTGGTCCTCACGGTATTGCAGAAACCCCCTTTCGAGCCCCTTAGGGAGGTTTCTTTGTATCGTCTTTCTCAAAAGGTGGCCTTTCTAGTTGCCATAACTTCTCTCAGGAGAGTCTCTGATTTGGCTGCGCTCTCCTTGGAGTCACCTTTTTTGGTTTTTCACCAAGACAAGGTAGTTCTCCGTCCGACCCCGGACTTTCTTCCTAAGGTGGTCCCTCCCTTCCACCTTAACCAGGATATTTCCTTGCCTTCCTTCTGTCCGGCCCCTGTTCATCGCTTTGAGAAAGCGCTGCATACTCTAGATCTGGTGCGTGCTCTCCGGATCTATGTGTCTCGCACCGCTGTGCTTAGGCGGTGCACCTCTCTTTTTGTGCTAACCACAGGGCGGCGCAAGGGTCTCTCTGCTTCTAAGCCGACCTTGGCCCGTTGGATTAGATCGACCATTTCGGACGCCTACCAGAGTACTCAGGTGCCTCCCCCGCCTGGGATCAAGGCACACTCGACCAGGGCTGTCGGTGCCTCTTGGGCTTTTAGGCACCAGGCTACGGCTCAACAAGTCTGTCAGGCTGCCACTTGGACTAGCCTGCATACCTTTTCGAAGCACTACCAAGTGCATGCTCATGCTTCGGCAGATGCGAGCTTGGGCAGACGCATCCTTCAGGCGGCTGTCGCCCATTTGTGAAGTTAGGCTCCGCCTACTTCTTAGTTTTTTCTGTTTATTCCCACCCAGGGACAGCTTTGGAACGTCCCATGGTCTGGGTCTCCCAAAGGAACGATAAAGAAAAACAGAATTTTGTTACTTACCGTAAATTCTTTTTCTTATAGTTCCATATTGGGAGACCCAGCTCCCTCCCTGTTGCCTGTTGGCACTTTTCTTGTTCCGTGTGTTATCACCGGCTGTTGTCGTGGACAGAGTCTCCGGTTGTTCCGGTTCTTACTCGGTTCTACTTGTGGGTGGCTATTCTCCTTCAGCTTTTGCACTAAACTGGCTAGGACTGGCTACCAGGGGGTGTATAAGCTCAGAGGGAGGAGCTACAGTTTTAAGTGTAGTACTTTGTGTGTCCTCCGGAGGCAGAAGCTAAACACCCATGGTCTGGGTCTCCCAATACGGAACTATAAGAAAAAGAATTTACGGTAAGTAACAAAATTCTCTTTTTTTTTAATTTCATAAAGTTCAGACTATTTTTCATCCACTTTTGGTATGACCGATCTTGAGAATCATTCTGCAAGATTATTGTTACCTCACACTGAACGTCATAAAAACAAAATCCAAAAAACAATAGGAAATTGTGTCATTTTTACCACATCACACCACCTTTTCTGTTTCTCAGTACATTATATGGTAAAATGAATGATATCATTTAAAACTACCACTCTTACCTTAGAAAACACGCCCTCATATGGCTATCAATGGAAGAATAAAAGAAAACTTACTGCTCTTGAAAGAGGAGGAATAAAACTAAAGTGCAAAATTGAAAAATCACCAGGTCTTGAAATGGTTCTAGTCATCAGAAAGTGATTACTGATAGAAAGGTATCAAAATGTAAAACATTTGTTTATTTTGAGCTGGACCTTGTAAAAAAATAAAAATAGTGATGGATATGTAATGTAGTAACCTGTTACTATGTAAAAATGGCTAATAAGGTACCACGGTCACTGGCATCTCACACCTTACAATTAATGCTGTGGGTACTGTGACTTATAAAACTTCCTTATCAGGGGTCCTCCATTTTCAAGATTAGATGAAGTCATATCCGGCACATGTTAAGGTGGCGTTACTCTGGTTCTGAGTCTTCATGTTTGTTTTTACACTTTGTTCCCAGATCTGTGTGAGGATGAGGAGCTGCGCTCTTTGCTCCTAGAACTGAAGCACAAGCACGACCTCATAATGAAATCTCAGCAGAAAAACAAGTCTTCTCTGAGCCGCAGGAGCTCCAGCACTGGGAGTCATGGGTCAGTAAGAAGTGATGTTTGGTTATATTTGAAGCCTACCTCACTCTACCAATTGCCTGCCCTTCATAAACTCCCCAATCTCTACCCCTGAATACAAGTTCCTCATTAATTTCTAACTCTCACTCCGGCCACCAGAGATATAATCACCCAAGTATTAATGAGGTTGTCCACTTCTTTAACATTGATGGCCTATCTTTAGGATAGGTCATCAACGTCTGATCTTCCGGGGTCCAACCCCACACACCACCACCAATCAGCTATTCTCAGTATCGGCAGTGGCAGCAAGTAGCCGGAAATGCTCAGTTCCGGAGCTGCCCTGTAAACTGATAGTGGCCGAGTACTGCACATCCGCCTCCCTTTCATATCAACAGGAGGCAGATGTGCACTACCCAGCCGCGGCCACTATCAGAATATTGACCAGCTCCAGAACTGGGTATTTATGGCTGCTGCATCCAGAACCAGGAACAGCTGATCAGCGGGGGTGCTGGGTGTCGGACCCCGGCCAATCATACCTTGATGATCTATCCTAAGGATAGGCCATCAATGTTAAAGTAGTGGCCAATGACTTAAAGATTAACCTTCGCTAGCCTGTCACCTGTCATGACTACCATATGCCTGTACAACAATAACTGCTACTCTTGTTATTCATCTCCATTGGGCAAACAAATAACTGACCACTGATACTAAAACAGTCTTTTTCCTGTATAAGCAACCATTTAGTCAATCATGTCTCCGTTTATTGCTATCAAATAACCTGGAGAACTGAGTGATCAGGTGACAGAAAACAGGTGGCACAGGGTTTAGGGATAGAAACTAGTCCCACCTCTGATACTTTCATGTTTCAGAGAACTTTATAGCATATCCTGTGGATAAGTCATAGATTTATAAGTTATACCCATTTAAATGGATTTGTCACCAGATTTCACAATACATTATTAAATGCATATATTAAATCCGGTGAAAATGGTGTACTAACTTTGAAAATCCATTTCAGGATGCCTGTATAATTCTCTTTGAAAGTTTTTGGGATGGAAAAGAGCATTTTAGGAGTCCAGATTTTCCTGGACTCATAACATACTAATTTTAATATCAGGATTATACAACCCTTCTAACATTGATTTTAAAATATATCCACTAGTATCATCAGGTTGAAGATATCTGTTTAATAATGTATTCCGTTTGTTTTAGAAAACATTAGTTTCCTTTCAGAATCAACATTTTCTATGGGATACCACACTACAAAATACTCCCACAAATGTGGGCCATTGATCACAAGAAAGAATTGTTATTTTGCACACCCCAAAAAAGTAACTTTCCAAACAATTAAATTCAAGACTATATTGCAAAAATGAGTACATCCCAATGAAAGTCTCAAGAGCGAAGCTTAAGTTTAGACTACAAAATTCTGATTAACCAGCATGCAACCACAAGTAAGTGTAATTATTCATTAAACAGGTGTCCAGCAGACAAGTAACTATAAAAGGGCAATACTTAACAAAGAAGTCCCCTTTCCATTTAATGCTGTCAGCAATGGCACCACATGGAAGAGAAATGTCAAAAGACCTGACCTCTATACAAGAAAGGTGAAGGCTACAAGAAGAGCAACAAAGCTTAACTAATTAGTCAGAATAGTGTAACAAAAGTGATACCCAATATGGCATATACTACAGAAGAATTGCATGCATGGGTGTTTTCCAAGGATGGAGGCTTCTCCTAAAGCCCATGGACAAAGCCTATCTACAATTTCCGAGTGGCCATGCTGAAAAATACAGGATCATCATTTCCTGCATGAGACAGGAAAAGCAATTTTGACATCACAGAACAAAGTATATCCTTTGCCATCAGGCAACAAACTAAACTGCTCAGTTCTCCATGACCGTTGCGGTGAAAGACCTATTGCGTGCAACCTTAAGAAACACACATTTGATTAGAACTCTTGACGATGGCTTTTGTAGGATGTACTCTCAAGGTTGGGAATGAGATGTGACATGATCGTTTCAAGAGGCCTCATAACTGTTCTGAAGAGTCGTTTTTTCTCGGTGGTATCTCAGTAACTGCAATGTTACTATTATTACATTGCATGCCCTAGCGAGAAGCATGTAGCCCTAGCTAAAAGACATCCCCTGTTTGAAAAGAAGCAACTATCTCTAAACACAGGTAATCAGCTGTCATCACTGGAAAAGCGGCAGCTAGTAACATTTATTATACACCAACCAGCATTATATACCAATCTTTTAAATGAATGACCATCCATGAAATGCATGTGAGCCTTGTGCCTATAAGAGATGGAGCTGGTATTAGAGAGCAGCCCCTCATTTGAGCACATATATATGGTTCCTTACTTATAGGACAGGGGTTATGATGGTAAGAGAAACCCTAAAAAGACGTTATGAGGTCCTACTTAATAGTTAGGTGGCTGAGAAATCTATTCATTCAGTCAACTTCTTTTACAAATACCATAACCAATTATAATGCACATCTTATTGTAGCAGTCTGACCGTTTTTATCTTTCAGGAAGGTAGTGCGACGTGCCAGCTTGTCAGAAAGAACAAATATGTATAGGCGGGAGTATGAGAAGGAGGCTGTGGTGTGGCAGTGCCTTGTCTCTGCAGGGGATGCTGAGGGCACTCAAGATGAAGATGAAGGAAGCCCCGACATGCAAAGGGTAAATACGCAGTCTTAAAACCTTAGACTTTATGACTTGTTTCTTCCAGTTGCCAGAGTGTGCTGGATATAGCACAGAACTGTGTGCCTTAGTTGCAATTGATGAGGTTGTTTAAAGGCCCCGTCACATGCTACGATATATCTAACGATATGTCGGCGGGGGTCACGGAATTTGTGACGCACATCCGGCATCATTAGAGATGTTGTAGTGTGTGACATCTCCAAATGACTGTTAACGAGCAAAAATACTCACCTTATCGTTGCTCGTTGACACGTCGTTCATTTTCATAATGTCGGTCCTCCTTCTGTGCTCCGGTTGTTCATCATTCCCAAGGCAGCACACATCGCTACGTGTGACACCCCGGGAACGACGAACACAGCGTACCTGCAGCCGCCGGCAATGCGGAAGGAAGGAGGTGGGCGGGATGTTACGTCCCGCTCATCTCCGCCCCTCCGCTTCTATTGGGCGGCCGCTGTGTGACATCGCTGTGACGCCGAACGTCCCTCGCCCTTCAGGAAGAGGATGTTCGCCGCCCACAGCGACGTCGTTAGGGAGGTAAGTACGTGTGACGGGGATTAACGACATTGTACGCCACGGGCAACGAATTGCCAGTGACGCACAAACGACGGGGGCGGGTGCAATCGCTCATGCGATCGCATGATGTATCGTACCGTGTGACGCCGCCTTAAGACTTAGATATTGATTACCTATCCTAGGGGCAATATCACATCAGTGGAGGTCCGACACATTGCACCCCATCTGATCAACTGTTTGCAGGTCTCGCAGTGGCTGGAAGTAAACATTGTGTGGGCTGGGACATTGAAAGTGGCCGTTACTAGAGCTTAACTCTTATTGAAGTCCTTGATATGTCTGGAGGTTTTATTTCAGAAATAGGTGCAAGTATAATTCCACTGCTATTTGATTGACAGGTGCAACAGGAAGGAAATATGTGGGTTGGGTCTTGCTATCTATTCCCGCCCCTGTCTGCCCCTGCCGGAATTAACGTCTACGATGGCGACCAGGGGGAGGAAGGCCAGGCAGGCAGACAGGGGCGGGAATAGATAGCAAAACCCGTCCCACATATTCTTGCAACTGTTGCACCTATCAATCAAACAGCAGTACATTGCTGGAACTTTACTTACACATGTTTCTAAAATAAAATTTCCAATCTCAGAACAAGAGCAATGCTTAAATTCAGCATCCTAGCGCCAGTATAGCACCGGCTTTACTTTATATATGAAAACCCTGCTGGTTAGTTCCCTTTAAAGGGTTATTATCATCACTTGAGTTTCGGCAGTGCTCCACTTCTCCACCTCAAGGGTTTCTGATTTCCCAGGGGGAGTACTTTCCTGATTGACTGTCCGAGGAAGCGGTATAATTTCAGTGCTGGCCTAAGCTATGCAGTCTCTGATGTGGCATGCAAGGGCAGGTTTGCAGCGAAAGAAAAATGCAAGATTACTGAAGTTGGCAAGATTGATAATAAAGAGCATGTAAGCGCTGCGCTCCTTGGCTAGGAAATCAGACACTGTTGATAGACTGCAATGGTGGTGGATAACCTAAGCCGCGAACAGTAAACACTAAAATAAAAAAATCCTGTTCTTGAAAAGAAAGTGGATATATACTGAGAAATAAATTACAAAGTTGATTGTTTCTACAAGTATTTCACAATTCTACGCATTATAAAATTTGAGAATAACCATTTACGTTAATTAAGCATATGTATGTTGATTGTCTTTGAAGCAAAATCCTGAGTTGTAACTAATGGAAAGAAAAAACTAATATTGATGACATAATTAAAATAATTTTTCATATTTATTCTTTTTACAGCGAGATTCTATGGATCTTAATTCAGTCCTGTCGTCTCCAGAAACCTTTACAGAAACCCCATATCGGAATGGGTATTGCTCTCCACTACCTCCTTTCTATTGTTCCCAAACTATTACTGACTCACCAGTACCCACCCCACTAACCAATGGTAACAGTAATCACTCTTTGTCCTCATATTCACAAAGCCCTTTATGGAGTGGAGTCCTGGACCAAGCACCTCTTACTCTTTCGGAGCTAAAAAGACAGAGGATGGCAGCCAAGCAGGGGCGATACTTAGCCCGGAGTACTAGTGAGTTGCTTGGATCTGGAAGTATAGATTACTCCAGTGACCCTGGAACCCCACCATGGTGCTCTAACGGGACCTCTGTATACTATACTCCAACCAGTGGAGACCCTCCAATTCTACGGCTAAAGTCTCCCGCTGACGATGAAGGTCAAGAGGCTGGCAGGATATTGCGTTGTTGTCGGTTGTCATAACTGCAGATATACAATCTTCTAAGAGGATTGTATCTGTGGTGCAGGCAGAACATGGGTCGCGTGTATACATTCAGATATATGTAGATATATATGTAAAAATACCCGAACTGTACATATGTTGAGTTACATATTTGTGTACACAGAATTATGTAGATCTGTATATAGAGGATATTATAGACATGTATATAGATTGGAGTCATTCCTACCTGCAGGGAGTCTATAGACATACCCATATATAATAAAGCGCTTACATATACTCAAGTATAGTTGTTTTTTTATTCCCTAAAATAAAAATCAACAGGTACGATGCCATAAATCCTTGTAATCTCCCTCATCAGGCTTTAAAAAAACTCATGTTTTTTTTTTCTTTTTACTCTTTCTGGTATAGCGGTGTGACAGCCAATATGGCCAACAATACAACTACCATGGGTCTGTGAGGGCCTGACTGGTGGGAATGAATGTGGCAGCAGTTATTACTTTTTGGCTTCATTGGGCCTTTTTAGAGACTGTATGAACAGCCATGACCTCTGTTTGGTCAACCATGTGGCTTCCAATAATACATAGCCAAGAGGGGACATAGTGGGCCTCATTTATATAAACTGCCTTTTTGGCCAATCTGTCATTCAGAGCTCAGCTTTCATTTCTTAGACTTCTTTAGTAATATGAAAGCTGTCTAGTTATTGTTGCTATGGGCAACAGAGACCTTTTTTTTTCTTTTAAACACCTTTGGTGCATCTGCTCAAGTGTTGCCACCACTTCATTGCAGTTGAACTCCCATCAGTTGGACATATATGTTATATAGAAGCAACATGCCTAGAACCTTTCTAATTCATGATCTTAGATACTTGCCAACATTTACAATGCCAAATTGGGGACATCTAAGCCCTGCCCCAAGAACACACTTCAAACATACTTTTGGGTGTTCCTCTGCTAAATTCTGCCCTTTTGGCAGTTGGGCGTGCGTGATTCTCCTGGCACAGTTTGGAATGTTGGTAGGTATGGATGATATGTAAATGTTTTGTACAAATGAAAGAATATTTATAGAGCTACATAATTCTGTACATGAGCAGTGATGTATATAGAACGTTGTATATAAGACAAGAAATTCTGTATTTGAATATTGATATACGCAGAAAGCATTGTGGACTGTAAAGCTTTAGATGTGCGATTCAAGATGGCAGTGCCAGTGACTACCTGATCCTGTAAATATGTGGCTACAGAGCCCTACTGTACATGTATTTCACACACGACAGCAGGGGATGTGATCATGAACAGTAATGGTTTCTAACCTATGGTTCTCCAGCTGTTGCAAAACTACAACTGCCAGCAAGGTGTGATGGGACTTGTACTTTTGCAATATTTGGGAGATGTGTGATGTATGGAGTGCAGCATGTCTCAGGAATGAGCTTTGTATTGGGAGGACAACCACACGGACTCTCATACAGTTTGTATTTCTCAGATTTAAACATTTTAAAATTCAATTTAATAAATCCTGCATCATTTGCTTTTGTAATAAAGTTGGTTTTAACAAAGAAGCCTGTTGTGCCTTTCTCAAAATAAGTCTAAGCCGTCAATATGTAGTGGGCAGTTTACTTTGCTTAGTAGGATGTTTTCTATTTATAGTGGTTATTGAGATCAATGTCAAGTAGAAGAAGAATAAAACCAAACAAGACATATTGAGTAGTGATGGGCGAACTCACAGATATCCGGGAACGGTGGGACTAACCGGACTTTAAAAAAAACAAATTCGGGTCCAGCCCAGAATTAATCCCAGATATCTGGGCGCACGCTGGTCCCCATGAATGTCTGTGGGGACCAGAATCCTGCGATTAAAAATGGTGGTAGAAGGGATAGGGGGACGGGAGTAGGTGTGCTATACTTACCGAGGCTCCGTTGTGGCTGTAACTGCTCCCTCGACTGCGCAGTCACTTCTACGGCTGCTCATTAGGCTCATGCATATGCACTGCTTTCCTCGCCCACTGGCGTCTGTGATTCGTTGCAGTCAGACGCTTCCCTACTCTGAGCCACAGCGTCTGACTGCTTACATTTCAAATAAACGATTTTCGGTGTATGTTTACTTACTTTCACTTATAGATTAGTAATGGGGGTCTCATAGACACCTGCCATTACTAATCTAGGGCTTAGTGGCAGCTGTGGGCTGTTATTTACCCCTATTACGCCAATTGCCATCGTACCAGGGCATTTGGGAAGAGCCAGGTGAAGTGCTGGGATTGTCACATTTAATGGATGCGGCAATCCTGAGCAGCTGCAGGCTGCTATTTTTAGGCTTGGGGGCTTCCAAAAACCATGGGTCTCCCCAGCCTTAGAATACCAGCCCCAAGCTGTAGGGCTTTATTATGGCTGGGTATCAAAATTGGGGGGAATGAACGCTGGTTTTTTTTTAAAATTATTTATTTCAATAATAAAAAAAGGCTGTTACTCAGGGTGGGGGCGTGTCTGACTGCCACCAATCACAGACGCCGATGGGTGCGGATAGCAGTGTATATGCATAAGCCTAATGTCTGGCCCCGGAAGTAAATGGGGAGCCGCGGGAGCAGTTACAGCCGCACCAGAGGCTCGTAAGTAAAGCGCCACTTGCTTTATTATTGTTTTCTTTACTTTTTGTATTAATCGAGTGCCAGACCCGAATCATTAGTCGGAGTTCCCTGAGAATTCCAGGTCCGGCACTCGGATACTTTTGAAACCGCCCAGATCTGGACTTTTACAGTCCAGGTCCGTCCATCACTAATAATGAGTAAGTTACATGATCTCACAAACTCAACATTTAAAGTGTATACACACCTCTGACAATGAAAAAAATATTTCTACATATGTTATGTGTTAATAAAGTTGTACATTAAAATTGCAAGTTACCGTTTTCAGTATTACATAATTACATAGGTTGAAAAAAGACCTAGGTCCATCTAGATCAACCTTCCTCCACCAATTCTACATTTTGTCACTAAGTCATTTATAACCAACAATGTTGTGTGTACTGAGGAAATCATCCAGCCCTTTTGTAAAAGCTGTTATAGTGTCTGCCATTACTACCTCCTGTGGTAGGGCATTCCACAGTCTGACTGCTCTAACTGTAAAGAACCCTTTCCTATTTAACTGCCGGAATCACTTTTCTCCCACTCGCAGTGAGTGCCCCCTGGTCCTTAGTATTTTCTTTGGAAGGAATAAGTCATGTGCCAGTCCTTTATATTGACCACACATGTATTTATACATATAAATGAGATCTTCTCTTTTTTCTAAGCTAAACATATTCATTTTCAGATGTTCTGATATATACCGTAGTTTACAGCCTGTTCCAAGTTTCAGATGTTCCTCCTGTGGAAGTTTCCCTTCCAGAAATATAGTCTAATTTGAATTCTGTGTATCCAGGATGCTGCTGTCTTCACTTGTTGCAGTTTAGCTTAGACTACACAACTCCAGCACATTACTTACTTGCTCTTTATATCTATAGCTTGATTTTCCTGAGATACTTCCACAACGTTTAAGAGCATTTGGACTTAAAGCCCACTCTGCAGTGACCAAACCTCTCATTAGCAGAAAGAGTCAAGAGGCTAGACTCCCCTTTGGTGAGGAGAACTGGTCCATAGTTTATTTTAGTGATGAAAGCAAGTTTAATTTATTTGGGTCTGATGGGAAACATTTTGTTCGTCGACAAACTGGGAAAAAACTGAACCCAGTGTTCAGGAGTGTGTTAAGGAGTCAGTTATAGGTGGTGGAGGAAGTGTCATGGTTTGGGGAATGTTTTCTGCAGCAAAAGTTGGACCTCATACAGCTACAAGGCACAGTGAATGCAAGTGTGTATCAGAACCTTCTTCAATGACACGTGGTTCCTTACTTGCATTCATCACTCAATCAGCCAGTAATTTTCATGCAGGACAATGCCCTCTGTCACACAGCAAAATGGGTAAAGCAGTCCCTTGAAACCGAAAACATTGAAACAATGGAATGGCCAGCCCAGAGTCCTGATCTAAACCTCTGGAAAATATTTAGTGACAAAGTTATGACCAAGAAACCCACAACAATCAAAGAACTGTGGAAGAGACTGGAAGAAGAATGGACCAAAATCCCACCAGAGCAGTGTGAGAGACTAGTGATGTCCTCTGGCCACAGATGTGCTGAAGTCATTCAAAGGAAAGACCTGTTCACTTCCCACTGATTGGTAACTGTTGTTACCTTCAGAAAATGTACTTATAATTAGAGCTGGTCGAACTCGTAGAAAACCGGGACCAGCGGTTCCCTGCTTAATTTTTAAAAAAAACTTGGATCTGGCCCAGAATCTGTTACCCATATGAATCTATGGGAACCAGAATCTGGAGATTAAAAATATTGGTAGAAGGGATAGGTGTACTCACCAAACCTCTGCCATGGCGGCAAACTACTTCCAGGTCATGCTTTCCCTTTCGGAGCCAACAATTAACCCTCATTGAAAGTTCACTGCTTTCCCCACCCATGGGCACGTGTAATTGGTTGCAGTTAGACGCACCCCCACCCTGAGTGGCATTGTGTCAGCTGACTGCAACCAATCACAGACGCCAGGATGGCCGGTGGGCAAAGAAAGCAGTGCAGCTGTCTGCGGGTGAGTATCGTGGTATAAAAATAAATGAATAAATAAAACAATCGGCGCAACGTCTCACGAATTCTGATACAAGCACAGATAAAGCCCATGGCTGCAGCCCCCAGCTGTCGTGCTTTATCCTGGCTGTGTATCAAAATAAGGCCAGAGTCACACACTTGTGCGAGTCTCGCATCGCATCACCCACCACAGCCGCACACTCTCCTTACAGGAGCGTGCAGCTGCATAGAACTACATGCAGCCGACCTGCTCCTGTCAGGAGAGTGTGTGCGGCCGTGCTGAGTGATGCGATGCGAGACTTGTGCAAGTCCCTCGCAAGTGTGACTCAGTGTGATACCCAGCCAAGATAAAGCTGACAGCTGGGGCTGTATTCTCAGGCTGAGGAGCTGCAGCCTAAAAATATCAGCCAGCAGCCGTCCAGAATTGTTGCATCCATTAGATGTGACAATCCTGGAGCTTTACCACGCTCTTCCCGATTGCCCTGGTGCGGTGGCAGTCGGGATAATAAGAAGTTAATGGCAGTCACTAAGTCCTCGATTAGTAATGGCAGCATCTATGACAGTAAATTAGCACAGACACTGAAAAAATCCTTTATTTGGAATGAAATATAAAAAACACCCTCTTTCAACACTTTATTAACCCCAATAGACCCCTGCAGGTCCGATGTAATCCACAGGAAGTCCTATGACAATTCAGCTCTGCTACATCTCAATATCACAGCAAGTGGCCATAGAGCAGGACAGCTGCCCGCTGTGAGTGCAGAATGAATGAGCCACGATGAGCGGTGACTGGATGCAGAGAGATGCATCACACAGGCTGGGGGCGCGTCTGACTGCAACCAATCAGACGCCAGGCTGGCTGGTGGGCGGGAAAAGCCGTGCATGTGAAATGAGTGGCACAGGGAGGCCGCAGGAGCAGCATACAGCAGCGTGGAAGCAGCGTACAGCCGGGCCGGAGCTTCGGTAAGTATGAAGCTCTCGCTTCATTTTTATTTTCTTTATTTTTCTTTTCTTTTTTAAATTTTTCGAGATCCGGATCAAACAGTCAGAATCCCGAGCCCGGGTCCAGCATCTAGACAACTTTGAAACCACGCGGATCTTAAGGCCGCTTTACACGCAGCGACATCGCTAAAGCGATGTCGTTGTGGTCACGGAATTCGTGACGAACATCCGCCCTCTTTAGCGATGTCGTTGCGTGTGACACTTACGTGCGATCGCACATCGTCGCAAAAACGTTCAAAAACGTTAATTGTTGACATGCTCCCCTATTCCCAAAAATCGTTGCTGCTGCAGGTACGATGTTGTTGTTCGTTCCTGCAGCAGCGCACATCGCTATGTGTGACACCGCAGAAACGATAAACCTCACCTTACCTGCGGCCGCCGGCAATGAGGAAGCAAGGAGGTGGGCGGGATGTTACATCTCGCTCATCTCCACCCCTCCGCTTCGATTGAGCGGCCGCTTAGTGACGTCGCTGTGACGCTGAACGAACCGCCCTCTTAGAAAGGAGGCGGTTCGCCATTCACAGCGACGTCGCTAGGCAAGTAAGTAGTGTGACAGCACGGGTGTCACACGGACCGCACACTGATGTGATCCGTGTGACATCAGTGTGACACGTACTGGAGAAAACACAGGTTTTTAAATAAAAAGATTTTCTATATTTACCTGTATCCAGCGATGCTGTCTCCGGCTCTGCTGCCTCCCGCTCCTGACCCCCGCTCATTATTTTTATTGATTATTCACTGCAGTGAGCAGCTGGAAGCAGGGGCATCGCAGTGACAGCGCTGGTGATAGCACCGCCGAGGAAAGCATCGCCAAGGACAGCATTGCTGTGGACATCGCTAGTGACAGGTGAGTATCCTGCCAGCAGTGTGTGCAGGGACGTCCAGGAGGTCATCAGATTTCCCAGTGAACTCTGATGATCTTCTGATGACACCCCTGCGACAACTGCGCTATAGCGAGTGTCACGATGGTGACTTCCAGGGGTTCATGAGAGTTCATTGGGAACTCCGATGACCCCCTGGATGTCACTGCACAAACTGCTGCATTAACTAACCTGTCACCGGCGAATAATCAATGAAAATAATGAGCGGGGGTCAGGAGCGGGAGGCAGCAGAGCAGAAGACAGCATCGCTGGATACAGGTAAATATAGAACATCTTTTCATTGCAGAGACACGTGTTTTACCCGGTACGTGTCACACGTATGCAAACACGGATGTCACACGTGCGACACACGTATGACGCACCTATGACACACGTGTGACCATAACCATGCGTGTGACTGGTACCTGATTAGACACGGACTTCTGAAACCAGCCTAAAGGGAGCTTTACACGCTGCGACATCGCCAGCAATTGCTAGCGATGTCGTGCGCGATAGCACCCGCCTCCGTCGTTCGTGCGACATTTGGTGATCGCTGCTGTAGCGAACATTATTGCTACAGCAGCATCGCACGCACATACCTTTTCAGCGACGTCGCTGTGACCGCCGAACAATCCCTCCTTCAAGGGGGAGGTGCGTTCGGGTTATAGCGACGTCACTGCGGCGTCACTAAGCGGCCGACCAATAGCAGAGGAGGGGCGGAGATGAGCGGCCAGAAGATCCCGCCCACCTCCTTCCTTCCTCATTGCCGGTGGACGCGGGTAAGGAGATGTTTGTCATTCCTGCGGTGTCACACATAGCGATGTGTGATGCCGCAGGAACAACGAACAACATCGTACTTGCAGCAGCAACGATATTATGAAAAGGAGCGACGTGTCAACGATCAACGATTTTTGACGTTTTTGCGATAGTTGATCGTCGCTCCTTGGTGTCACACGCTGTGATGTCGCTAACGGCGCCGGATGTGCGTCACTAACGACATGACCTCGACGATATATCGCTAGCGATGTCGCAGCGTGTAAAGCACCCTTTAGGAGCAGGAACTCTGATAGATTTGAGACGTCTGAAAAGCACTTACACATTCTGCAAGCAGCGGAATGGTAGAACCTAATTACTGAAGTTTAGACAGTTGTTAAACTTTGCATTTGGTAAGCAAATGAACAATAAAAATAATTATATGGCATTAGTGTCAGCATAATAAACAGCTAAAGGTTTCTGAGGGTGAATCTCTAAGCAAAGCACAAGGGTGATTACCATGTCTGTGCTGGGAAATTGTGGTATAATGGCTATATATGCCAGCAGGACTGGGACAAAAAAACAGCCTTGGCACACAAACCCCATCAGCCCACATGCTATAATTGCCCCTCATCAAAGCGCAATGTAAGGTTCAGCAAATTTTGCTTTACTTAAGTCTTACCCTTCATCACTCTTTTAAAGGAGTTGTTTGAAGAGCCCCATGTGAATGGAGAGCTAGTGCACATAATCGGCCACAGCACTATTCAGAACCATGGTTGTTGGGATTAGAGGGGTCTGAGCAGTCGAACTGCCACCGTACAAACTTACAAACTTTATACAGGTAGTCCTGTATTAACTTTTATTTGCCTATAGGAATTAGGAATGCAGAGATAAATAGAGAAAATAATACACCCACCTGTACTGACTCTCTCCAAGTCCAATACTGCCACTCCTTCAATAAGACAAAAGAAACGATACTGCGCACTGTGTATATATACAGCTCTGGCAAAAATTAAGAGACTGCTTCAAAATTTTCAGTTTTTCTGATTTTTCTCTTTATAGGTATATTTTTGAGTGAAATGTGTTCTTTTATTCTATAAACTACTGAGAACGTCTCCGAATTTCCAAGCAATACATTTTTTATTTATTTTCTGAAAATGAGAAATGGTCAAAATAACCAAAATAAAGCATTGCGTTCAGACCTCAAATAATGCAAAGAAAACAAGTTCATAATCATTTAGAAACAAAAATTCTAATGTTTTAACTCAGGAAGAGTTCAGAAATCAATATTTAGTGGAATAACCATGATTTTTAATCACACTTTTCATGCGTCTTGGTATGTGTGGCGCCCCTGAGGCTCAGTCGCCACAGGGTATTGCATCACACTTAAGATTTAGTACTCATCCCGGGTAAGGAAGAGGTTAACCACTGGATTTCACTTACACAACACACACAGTTTAGGTACTTTCCCAGCTTATCAGCCAGACACTGGAACTGGGCTAAAGGTGGTCACCATAAAAACGGGTTTTTCCCAGCCACCAGTGAGACATCAGGAAGGTAGGGGAAGAACAAGGGAAGTGAGAGAGCACACAGTTTTCACCTCAGAATAGTCTGGGACACAGGACAACACGGTCACTAAGGAGAGTGCTTTAGAACTTCCTTAGTTAGGACCGGCCCATCTGAAAGAAGTAGGAGACTACGAGTGGAGCTGTGGGACACAGGTGCAACAGGGTAGCTGGAGGTAGAGCTCAAAAGTTCCCTCAGCACCAGTGCCGTTCAGGGTGCAGAGCCCTACGGTGGTGTACACTCCACGTTGCGCCACCAGATTCTGCAGGACAGGGGGATTTCATGTCTCTGGTCACCAAAGATCCTGGAGCACAGCAGCACAAAGAGTCAGGAGTCAGGACCATGGTCGGGCTCACGTTTGATTCACGCTTCCTGCGAACGAGACAGGAACTTTAACACCGATCAGGGGTCCCCAAGCACTTTAGGTCATGGGGATCCACACAGAAAGCGAAAGGAAGGAAGGGTTCACACTCCACGACACCAGTGGTGGCTTCTGAGGTACCCGGGACAAGCTGGGGCCCATCACAGCGGAAACCGGCACTCCAAGGGTCTATCGCTATGACCACTAAGGAGGGGAGGAATAGGCGCTTTATCCATCCTTTTCTCTCCTAACCACCTGACGCTTTGGTTAGTCCAATGGTCCGACTCCGTAAAAGTGGGAGGACTCTTACAGACTTTGCTCCCGCTGTGCCAGTGACCCCATAGGCCATCTGTCCGCACTGGTAACTGCCGCCGGCCTAGGAAAGGTCGCTCCCCTCTTTTCCCTCTGGATTTACCTTCCGTAACTAAGGGGTTACTGCTTACTTCAGTCTCCTTCACTCCCTCTCGTATCTTCTTAGCCTGTCTCCTCCACACCACGTTGCCGCATCTGCCTCTAGGCCTTCTCAAACAGGACGATTTTTCATTTTTGTGCTTTTGTTTTTTCTTCCCTTTATTCCAAGAGTCATAGGTTTTTTTTATTGTTCCATCAATATAGTTGCGAGATGGCTTGTTTTTAACAGAATGAGTTATATTTTGAATGACACCATTCATTTTATCATATGAAGTATTGGTAAGCAAGAGAAAAGTTGCAAGTGTGGTGAAATAGCAAAAAAATTACACTGCAAATTTTGGATATTTTTATATATAGCATTCATTTTACCATAAAACTGACCTGGCAGTATGATTTTCCAGGTCAGTACAATTATGTAGATGCCAAATATGAATAGGGTTTTTTTTTGTTTTTTTCTTTAAATGGGGGAAAAAAATAAATAAATAAATAAATCTTAACATCTTGCTTTATTCACGGCTTTACGAGAGCTGTAACATTTTAAATTTTTGGGATTTGGGGCTGTGTGAGGGTTTCTTTTTTGCACCCCAAGCTGAAGTTTTATTGATATTTTTTGAGGTATATACTGTACACGCTGTTTTTGTTTGACCTATTATTAAATTTTTTTCTTTTGATGTGGCAGCCGAAAAACTGCACTTCGGGTGTTTTGATCTTTTTTCTTGTTACGCTGTTTATCGATCGGATTACTGTATTTTATATTTTGATAGATCGGACATTTCTGAACGCAGTGATACCGATATGTGTATTTTTTTTTTAATTGTTTTATTTTCAATGGGGCAAAAACTTGAACTTTTGTGGGGGTTTTTATCATATTTAAAAACTTTTTAAACTTGAAGTTGCAATCATATGTTTGCTTGTCCTATACAGAGCAGTGTATCAGAATTGCTCTGTATAGCAAAATTCACAACGCTTCACAGGAGAATCGTCATGACAGACACAGGGGTCACAAGCTGACCCCTCGCTGTCATGACTTCGATGGTAGCAGGGAATGACACGCCCCCTGCTGGCACATGTTAAAGCCCGCTGTCAGAGATTGACAGCGGGATTCAACTGATAAACTGCCATGGACGAATCTCCGATCCACTTGAAGCTGTTAGAGGCACATGTCGGCTGATCATCAGTCTATTCTACACTATGCTGCCCTACAAATCCCCCTGTCCCCCCCCGCTATTTCCCGACCTCTCCTCTCTGCCAGCACCTTCACTGGCTTCCCAATGCCCAACGACTCCAGTTCATAACCCTAACCATGACATACAAAGCTATCCACAACCTGTCTAATACTACTGTGACCTAGTCTCCTGGTACTTACCTGCACGTAAGCTTCGATCCACATCAGATCTCCTTCTCTACTCTCCTTTCATCCCCTCTTCCCACCACTGCATCCAAGATTTCTCCCGTGCCTCCCCCATACTCTGGAATGCTCTGCCACAACATATCAGACTCTCGCCTACTTTGACAAGCTTCAAAAGGAACCTAAAGACCCACTTCTTCCGACAAACCTACAACCAGCCATAACCCTCAGTTTGCTTTAGCACCACACGACCATCTCTAACCTTATCTATCCTCATGTATCCTCACCCATCCCCTGTAGACTGTGAGCCCTCCTGGGCAGGGTCCTCTCTCCTCCTGTACCAGTCTGTGCCTTGTTTATCACTCTTGTACTTGTCCATACTATGTATACCCTTTTTCACATGTAAAGCGCCATGGAATAAATGACGCTGTAATAATAAATAATAATAATAATTGGCATCAAAGGCAGGGAGACAACCAATGATGTACATAGCACATTATGGGTCGTTAAGGGGTAATAGTGTTTGAAACCTGCTCAACGCTTTCACTTTGAACCACGCTGTGGGAAGGAAGTTATCTTTATTCTCTCCAGCATTATAGGGGTTTCAGTCATAGAGGCAGTGCTGGCGTGGGTTCAGTAACCGCTCTGTGAATCAAGGCGGTTGTAACCGTGACCCCTGCACTGACTGACAACAGCCCTTTAGAGAAGGCTGTCAGTTAGTTTGGGGGGAGTGGTTATAGCCGCCACTCCAATTAACAGAATGGTTACAACCCACGCCCCTATGACTGAAACCCCTATGAGGACTAAAGTTCATCTTCTCCCAGCAGCGGGGATCAATGTGCAGGCACCGGGCAGGTTTGAAATGCTATTAACCTGCAGATTAACTCCATATTTGCAGGTTAAGGTCAAAAAGTGCATGGCTGGCTGCGACACAGTGCCGCGCGATCAGAATGAACTCGGATGAACTTTACCTGACTTCATTGTGATTGCGGGGCTACATCGGAAGCTGACAGGAGCGACAGTAGAACACCGCCGCTCCTGTCAGCTCCATGCAGCAACTGAAGTGAGTAGCGCGATCAGCTGTGCTGTCACTGTGGTTACTCACGGCCACCGCTCTCAGGTGGAGGACTGCAGCTGTGGCCGCGAGTAACCTGAGTGACAGCACAGCTGATCGCCCGGCTCACTGCAGTCACTCAGGGGATTTGCAATCACAGGTAAGTCCTTCACGTGTAACCGCACAGTGTGCCGCGGCTTGATTTGCGGTCACACGTGAAGGACTCACCTGTGATCGCAAATCCCCTGAGTGACTGCAGTGAGACGGGCGATCAGCTGTGCTTTCACTCAGGTTACTCGCGGCCACAGCTGCAATCCTCCACTTGAGAGCGGTGGCTGCGAGTAACCACAGTGACAGCAAAGCTGATCGCGCTACTCACTTCAGTTGCTGCATGGAGCTGACAGGAGCAACGCTGTTCTACTGCCGCTCCTGTCAGCTTCCGATGTAGCAGAGCTGAAAGCATCGTGGGACCTTGCGTTGATTACGTCGGACCTGGAGGTGTTTTTGAGGGGTTATTATAGTGGTGAAAGAGGGTGTTTTTTGTCTTTCATTCCAAATAAATTATTTTTTGGATGTGTGTGTTTATTTTCTTTAACTTACAGGTTAATCATGGAAGGTATCTCGGGGAGATGCCTGTCATGATTAACTTAGGACTTAGTGGCAGCTATGGGCTGCTGCCATTAACTCCTTATTACCCCGTTTGCCACCACACCAGGGCAATTCGGGATGAGCCAGGTAAAGTTCCGGGACTGTCGCATCTAATGGATGCGGCAATACCGGGCGGCTGCTGGCTGATATTGTTAGGCTGGGGGGCTCCCCATAACGTGGAGTTCCCCATCCTGAGAATACCAGCCTTCAGCCGTGTGGCTTTACCCTGGCTGGTATCCAAATTAGCACGTCGGGTTTTTTTCAATTATTTTTTTTTTTACTGCTCGATATAGACATGCCCACCGGCGGCTGTGATTGGTTGCAGTGAGACAGCTGTTACTCAGTGTGGGGGCGTGTCTGACTGCAACCAATCATAGGTGCCGGAGGGCGGGGGAAGCAGGGAATAAGTGATGGATTAATGAGAATAAGCCGCCACAGTGTGAACGCCGTGCAGCGCCGCGCCGGTGATCGTGATCGGTGAGTATGAGAGAGGGGGTAGGAGGGAGAGACCGACATGGACAGAGAGAGAGATAGAGACATAGAGATAGAGAGAGACCGACCGACAGACTGACCGACAGACCGACCGACAGAGAGAGAAAGTCGAAAGATCTGCCTTTGTTATGTTAAAAAAACATGCGGATTGCAACAATAAAGCAATGCAAACGCACTGCTTAACATTTTGGCAGCGATTTTCTACAACTCATTGATTTCAATGGGTGTAGAACGCAGCCAAAATGACAAAAACAATTGACATGCTGCTTCTTCAAATGCAGAGATTTTGACAAATTTTTGACAATCAAAACGCTGCGTTTCAAAAAGCATTGTGCGCACAGATTTTGAATGATTCTCATAGACTTTGCTGGGGAATCAGAATGTATGCATTTTGTCAATGACACAGTGCAGTTGTAAACGCAGCCAAAACGCCGAAAAAACGCAAAGTGCGCACATAGCCTAATAGTGTTTTTACCCATGACAGGTTCCCTTAAGCTTAATGGTAACCAATGTAAGAATTCCTCCCAAGTCCCTTTAATTTAGAACAGGGTCACACTAGTGTATAGAATTGGATGTGAGAGAATTGGATGTGATATGCTAATGACACTCGGCTCAAACTCTGATGAACGTGAGCCGAGGGTCATTATACTGTGATTCGAATGTCTTGCATGCGAAAATGGGATCACAGGTGAGGAGAAGAGGGAGGCATTAATCTCTACATTTCCTCCATTTCCTATTGCTGCGTATATCAGACTGCACTCGTATTACATCTCAGTGCGATCTGATGTTTCACATACACCCATAGACTTGTATGGGTACAAGCGATCCGAGACTTGCAGACAATCACTGTGTGCTGCGAATTTTTTTTCAGTCCGATTACAGCTGAGGAAAAACTCACAGGTCTGACCTGCATCATTGACTGACATTGCTCCGAGTGCAACGTGGGATTTTCTGCATTGCACTCGTCTTATTCGTACGCTCATGTGGCCCCGGCCTTGGTAGGACAGTCACTGGTTGGAACTCTGGTCCTAAACGGTATTACAAACTTATAGGACCAAAAACATTATTAGTTTTACTGAAAGCAGCCAGCAGAGGGCAGAAACTCTCTATTTCACATTCTTTCTACACACAATACGTCAGCATATAAAGAGTACCTATGATTTCTAAAAGAAAAAAAACTTTTGACATGTTAGATCTCTTGGTCAGTGCAGATCCAGGTGCTGAGTAAAAAGGAAGGGGTAGAAGTGCTCAACTGCCACTTTGCTTGTCAACAGTTCCACTCAGCTTTCTTCAGAGAAAGGAATGAATGGTCTTAAACGCTATGCGTACGCTGAGTATTTGGTGCAAAAATTTTCTGCATCAAATCTGCACTGTCTATCAGAAAAACACACCAAAAAATGCATGTATTTTTGTATGCATTTTTGGTGCGTTTTTGTGCCATGTGTTTTTCTTAATTAAGTCAATGGGTGGAAAGCCTAAAAAAAAGCAGGCAAAAACGCACCAACAATTGACATGTTACAGATTATTTTCTGAACCAAATCTGCAAGGAAAAAATAAGCAACGTGCACACAGAACTTCAGAATTCTCATTGACTTTGCTGGCTGACATAGCTGGCATTAAGATAGACATGCAGATTTGTGACAAATCAGCATTAAAAAGAGCATCAAAAACGCACTGTGTGCACACAGCCAAACAGATTGTCTGGTCTTGTTCAGTTAGGGGTGCTTCACACACAGCGAGCTCGCTGCCGAGATCGCTGCTGAGTCACGCTTTTTGTGACGCAGCAGTGACCTCATTAGCGATCTCGCTGTGTGTGACAATGAGCAGCGATCTGGCCCCTGCTGCGAGATCGCTGCTCGTTACACACAGCCCTGGTTCGTTTTCTTCAAAGCGGCTCTCCCGCTGTGACACACAGATCGCTGTGTGTGACAGCGAGAGAGCGACAAATGAAGCGAGCAGGGAGCAGGAGCCGGCATCTGACAGCTGAGGTAAGCTGTATCCAAGATAAACATCGGGTAACCAAGGTGGTTACCCGATATTTACCTTAGTTACGAGCCTCTGCAGCTCTCACGCTGCCTGTGCTGCCGGCTCCGGCTCTCTGCACATGTAGCTGCTGTACACATCGGGTTAATTAACCCGATGTGTACAGCAGCTAGGAGAGCAAGGAGCCAGCGCTAAGCAGTGTGCGCGGCTCCCTGCTCTCTGAACATGTAGCTGCATTACACATCGGGTTAATTAACCCGATGTGTACTGTAGCTATGGTAGGAGAGCAAGGAGCCAGCACTCAGTGTGCGCGGCTCCCTGCTCCCTGCACACACAGCTGTGCGCTGGTAACTAATGTAAACATCGGGTAACCATACCCGATGTTTACCTTAGTTACCAGTCTCCGCAGCGTCCAGAGGGCAGCTCCGTGCAAGCGCAGCGTCGCTTGCACGTCGCTGCTGGCTGGGGGCTGTTCACTGGTCGCTGGTGAGATCTGCCTGTTTGACAGCTCACCAGCGACCATGTAGCGATGCAGCAGCGATCCTGACCAGGTCAGATCGCTGGTCGGATCGCTGCTGCATCGCTAAGTGTGAAGGTACCCTAACTCTATGTGACTGCAGACTCCTGAATCCTTACATTGTGCACAATGAGTGCTGTTAGGAATTTCTGGTTCTGAGGCCTCTTTCACACATCCGTGAAAACCACGCAACATTTTGCACGGATGTGTAAAAGGTGTGTATTGTTCTCCGTGTGCCGTGATTTTGGCAGACGTGTGTTGTCCGTGTGCTATCTGTGATAACACATGGAGAACAGGAACATGCTGCCCACCTGTCCCCTGGCGTTGCTGTTTGTGGTGCTGATCTATGGTCTCCGGCTGCTGCTTCAGGTCCTCTGTGCCATGTGTGGCGCCCCTGAGGCTTCAGTCGCCACAGGATATTGCATCTCACTTAAGGTGCATTACTCATCCCGGGTAAGGAAGAGGTTAACTGCTGATGTTTATCACTTACACAACACACACACTTTAGGTGCTTTCCCACTGGAACTAGGCTAGAGGCGGTCACCATAGCAACGGGACTTTCCCAACCACTAGTGAGTCATCAGGAAGGTGGGGGCAGCATTGGGGAAGTGAGAGAATACACAGACATTTACCTCAGAACAGTTACAGACTCAGAGGAGTCAGGAACACGGTCACTGAGAGGAGTGCTTTAGAGCTCTCTCGGGACTAGCTGAAGGGAGTGCTTAAGAGCTTCTTCAGGGAGAGAGGAGAAGATTGGGAGATTACCAGTGGAGCTGTGGGACACAGGAGCAACCTTGTTTGCTGAGGGGATAGCTTAATTGCTCCCTTGGAACTGGAACAGTTCAGGGTGCAGAGCCCTAGGATGGCATACACTTCACGTTGTGCCAACAGAATCTGCCTGACAGGGGGATTTCACACTCCTCTGGCCACCACAAGATCCCGGAGCACAGTGGCATATAGAGTCCGGAGTCGTGATCACGGTCAGGCCCAACAATGGATTTGCGCTGCCTGCTAAACAGGATGGAAACTTAAACACAGAACTGGGGTTCCTAAGTAACTTCAAGTCATGAGGATACACACTAAAGAGCGCAGAAAGGAAGGTCTCGTACTCCACAACACCGGTGGTGGCCTCCGAACTATCCGGGATCGGCTGGGGCCCATCATGGCAGAAACCGACACTCTGAGGGTGATGACTAAACAGTGAGTAAAAGACCTTGAACTGCATCCACTGTGTCAGCCCATCATTGCCGTCGCCATCGCCCTGCGCTCCAGCGCCAACAGCCACTACCACCACCATTATCCTCCCTGGGGCCTAGCTCTACCTGTAGGGAGCCGAATCATTCAAAGCTGCGTTACCATCCACTCCAGACGACATCACCCGCAGCGGCGGCTAATCCCTGGCGTCACGAGATAACTTCTCCCCATCTCCCCTTCCTTCATCCATCTCCTTCATCCCTTCGTGGACACCTCGGGGCCACGAAGCCGGGCCAGGCCTCCGTGATATCCCCAAGACTTCTCTTCATCACCAGCCCGGTGACGAATACGACCCCGGCCCCGTGGGGTGCTTCACGTGCATATGCAATGAGTATAATGAGCGGGAGTCGGAAGCAAGTGACAGCAGTGTCAGAGACAGCAGGGCTGGTGAAGGTGAGTATAGAAATTCATTTTATTTCACAGAAGCATGTGTTTTCTCCGGTACATGTCACACTGATGTCATACGGATCACATCCGTGCGGTTCGTGTGACACCCGTGCTGCAGGAGAAAATTGAACATGTCTACGTGTGGAGCACACATGTATGCTCCACCTGGACACAAGGTCAATGGTAAAATACGCATGTGTGCGCAATCCCATTGATTTTAATGGATCTACGTGTGCCTGTGTTTCCGGTACGTGTGAAAATGGACATCACACGTACTTGGATGTGTGAAGGAGGCCTGAGAGAGGGTGGTCATTTGACCGCAAGTATATGATTTGTATACATCTAGCTACATTCTGACTAAACATATCTGGCCTCACTCAATACACTTATATTGAGAGAGGCCGGATACAGTCTAGTTGGCACCTGACAGCAAGTATGCAAATCACATACTTGCGGTCATGTGCTCGCCACTAGAGAATCCTCACAGGGAGAATCTTCGCATAGAGTGACTGCAGACTGGTGGCTTAATAGCGGACAACCCCTTTAAGACATAGCCACCCACCACTCAAAATCAAAACTTTGATGTCTATATGACATGACAAACGTTTTTTAAAGTGGTACACTGGGTAATGTTGTAGGTACTATATGTGGCGCCTCTGAGGTTTCTGACGCTACAGGGTACAGTACCTCGGCTGAGGTGTGGTATTCATCCCAGTCACAGAGGAGGGCATTGCCAGTAAACACCACAATCTATACAACACACAGTCAGTCACCCTCCCACTTGGACTGGGTTAGGGTAGGGTACTGGGGGTGGGCATCACGAGGTATGGGACTTCCTGCCCACTAGTTCAGCAACCCGGGGGGTGGAGCATTATCAAGGGAGAGTGAGGCGACACACACACACACACACACACACACACACAGAGGAGAGAAAGAAAAGGAAACTGACCGTGAACAGACACAGAATGGAAGAGTTTTCAGAAAAGCCAGGGACCTGTGGTCTGGAGCTGGAGCGCTCGACCCAGGTTCCCAGATAGAAAGGGGGATCCCAGGGCTCACATTTCACTAGCAAGGCACTGGGGTGGAGGAACTACCAAAAGGAAGAACACGGGAAGAAGCACCGGCCTTGGTCTCCGAACTATCCGGGAACAGCTGGAGCCCATGACAGCAGAGCTCCGCACTCCAAAAGCAGTGATACTTCAGTGAGTAAAGAACTTTGACTGCAACCCCTGTGTCGTTCAATCCTTCCCGCGCCCTACCCTTGCCTTAGCTGCACTGCAGCAGGAAACTACGACTCCCAACATCCCTGGGGACTGAGCTCTGCCTGTGGAGAGCTGCACCAACTGAGCTGTGCTACCATCTGCCCCAGAGGATACCTCCCACAGCGGCGGCTCCTATATTAGCTGCAATCCACAGGTGGCATCACGAATACAAACTCTATTCTCTGTAAATAACCCTGCCATCTAAATTGACACCGCCGGGGTCACGGAACCGGGCCTGGCCGCTGTAACATCCCAACCCCTACACCGGCCCAGTGACGAGTAACCCCCCAGACCCCATGGGCGTGTCAACTTGGCCTCACGAACAGGATCTCGCGCCCGCAACCACGGGTACTGTGCGCCTACAGACTGTATGTTGCAACCATCGCACATGGGTGGCCATTGAAGGACAACAGACACCATGAGTAATCAAGTGGTCTGGGTGTATCCGCCCTTCGTGGGCTACGTGGCAGTTTGGCGCGAAGGGCTGTGCCCGCCCCCTGCAGCAGGAGACCAAAAACAAAACTTACCCAAGGGGAAGGGCCCACCTCCTCGGGAAGTGAAGAAGTATGGGTTGATTGCGCAGTCAGATTCTGGAGGCCGCATCGTGAGTAGCAACCTGAGTACCCAGAAGTGTGGAGTGGAAGCGGCCTGCTCCCCTGGCTGTCCCGAGGATGCACCGGTGCTGCGACCCGTCATCGCCCCAGAGCTCTTGGAGGAGGAGGTGAGTCAACTGCGATGCCCAAAGGCTGGCAATTCAAATGGCGACGACGACCCCGGAGGTGAAGGAGGCTGGCACCATCGAAGCACCTGAAGCAACGGCACCTGTGGCCCCAGATACTGAAGATGACCTGGTGGGACCACTTGCGGTTCCCCCGGCCTTTGCACCCGGCCGCAGTAAGCCAAACCTGGCCTAGGACGCGATGGCTGGCAGGGGGAGTGACCTGGTGGCTGCTCTGGAACCCACCCAGACGGCGAGCGCCATCGGTGTGGCTTGCCAGCAGGAGCTGAGGAACCTGCTAGCAGAGCAGGAAGAACGCCGAGTCCAACATGCCGCCATGGAAGCCCGGAACCTGGCCACCAAGCAGCGGGGCCGTAAAGCTCGACCCTCGGAGCGGGGACCGCTGAGGCACGGCGTTGTGGTCAGGTTTGACTTGGTGCGGGGGTGGGGGTTCATCGGTGAGAGTCTCCCGGTGGGACGTTGAATCCCACCTCAGCAGGGGATACCCAGACTGAGCAACGTGGAGTGAAAAAGAGGATGATCCGGCACAAAATCTCCTTAGGTAAAAACATCCAAAATTTATTGAAACATCATTAAAAACAGCGTGAAGACCAAGTATCCACTCAGATGGTAAACATGGGGATCATGATAACTTTACGCGTTTCGGACTGTTATAAAAGCAAAAAAAGTCCTTAATCATAAGTATCTCATGAACACTGCAGAGCTACTAAAATAGACTGATCTGATGAGTGAGTAAGAGGGAGGAGTGGAGGTATGCTAATTACATGCAAACATCAGGTGGAAGTCAGAATTAATGGAGTCACCCTTCAGTTAAGATTATGTGATTAATATGTGAAATTAATTGTATGTAAAGAAAAACTGAAAGGGGAAAAAAATAGATAAAAATAAAAATAAATATGAATATAGAAATGGAATGAAGGTAAATATAAAAGTAAAAATGAAAATAAATATAGATGTGAAAATAACAAAGAATTTGGTCACCTTTTCGTGGAATCCCCTATATGCCCCATATTTCAAGGCCTCCCCAAGGTCCACAAGAATCTATTTCCCCCCCCCACTCAGACCTATAGTAGCCAGTACAGGATCCCTATTGAGTAATCTGAGCAATTGGTTGGATCATCAGATCCAATCATTAATGAAACGCACCGTAGGCTACATCAGGGACACTAAAAATCTACTACAGAGTTTAGAGAAAATTCCTTGGACGGAGGACTCCTATTGGATTATGAGTGATGTTGTTTCACTATACCCTAGTATTCCACACAGGGAAGCCATCCAAGCCCTTTATTTTCACCTTGAGAAATATAGCCCATTGGATGATGTAGTGAAAGAATTCATTCTCATGGTGACAGGTTTTTTACTAACTCACAATTTCTTTGAATTCAATGGCGATTTTTATCTCCAGGTAGCGGGTTGCCCGATGGGAGCAAGTTTCTCCTGCGCCTTGGCGAACATCTACATGGCCTACTGGGAGGAACAGTACATCTACACGGACAATAATCCCTTTATGGATACCCTTGTCTGGTACGCTAGGTACATAGACGACCAGATTTTAATCTGCAAAACTGGTCAATTTGACACCCCCCAAGAGGCCATGAATAATATCAAGACATATTTTGACAATAATTCCCTCAATCTAAAATTCGATATGAATTTATATATGGAAACAGCTCCTTTTTTGGATGTCCTACTATCTGGAGAACCAGCCACAGGCTCGATATATTCCACCTTATTCAGGAAGCCCACTAGTGGAAATTCTTCCCTTTACGCCACCAGCTGCCACACACCCCACACTATTAACAACTTACCTGTGGGGGAACTTCTACGAGCCAAACGTTTGTGCTCTACTGAAGCTTCCTACCATAAGGAAGCTAGCAACATCAAAGGGAGACTCAGTAGGAGAGGATACTCAGATTTAACCCTTAGGAGGGCATCCTCCATTGCTGCTAGTCGACCCAGGGCCACACTATTGATAGACCGTCCTACACCCCCTAAGATTGGAGATCGTGTAACATTTTCTACACCCTTCAGCACAGATTTCTTCAAAATTAAACAAACCATCTTACGTTTTGTTCCCTTACTTTGTCAGGATGTCACCTTGAATCACATCCTTCAATCAGGTGTAAACATAGTAGCCAGGAAGGCAAATACTATAGGTAACTCGGTTGCGCCCAGTAGATATGCCCCCAATAAATCCAGTATATCGGGCAAAAACTGGCTCAATATCCAGGGTTCCTTTAAATGTGGATCCAATCGCTGCGGACTCTGCAAGTTTATGCTAAATAATAAATTCATTTTGGGTAACAATGGGGAGAATTTTGAAATCAGGACTTTCATCAATTGTTCTTCTACACACATTATTTATGTAGCAACATGTACTTTATGTTGTAAAAATTATGTGGGTTGTACCTCACGTACTCTAAGGACGAGGATTTCGGAACACATACGCATCCCCATAGCCGCCCAGGATAAAACTTCTTTGAACTATGCTACACTTGTCAGAAAGCGTTCCTTATCAGGATTGACTAGACACTATATCGAAAACCATGCAGGAGATTTTTCTACACTTAGGATTACGGGCATAGAACATATTCCTAGACCTCCGCGCGGAGGTGATTGGTTTAAAGCCTTACTACTGGCGGAAGCTAAGTGGATTCTTAAGCTAAATTTCAATAAATTTTGGATGTTTTTACCTAAGGAGATTTTGTGCCGGATCATCCTCTTTTTCACTCCACGTTGCCTGCTACCGGTTGGGATAAACCGAAGGATCCTAGGCACCCGCAAGGCTGAGCAGTATGGGCAGCAGGTGAGCTGAAGTTTCCATCCTATTTACACCCAGACTGAGACCTGTACCCAGGCGATCATGTCACCTACACTCGCCAACAAGGGGAGAGAGGGTGGTACGCCCTGGATGTGTGGGTAGATCAATTTGCGGGAGGATTTTGACTCTCAATACGGCCTGGACGATGCCAGTGAAGGACTTTGTGATCATGGGACTGATATGTTGATGGCATACCAGGGCAACTGTATTGCTTTGAAGCGGGACACCGTCGCAGAGTGATGGGTCTATACAGGCCCTGTAAATAATGTTTGTGTGATTTGAAATGGACGACTGGGCCACTAGACTAGGTGTGGCCAGGACTACCGCGTAAATAATTGGCACCTGTTGTGCTACCTACCAAAATTAACATGACCACAGGACCTCAAAACCTGTTGAGCATGCAGAACTAATGAAGAATGGTCAGGAACGTTCTGATGTACGCCCAGAGCCTACGTTGGGGGTTTGAGGCAGGTCCGCCATACTGCTTATTTGTTGCTAATTGGTTGCACATGGTCAGAGCGATGCAAGGTGCAAAAGCAAATGTTTTACTGCATTTTATGGTACTAAGAGATTTATCTGTCTTAATGTAGAAAATGTAAGAGTTTGTAACGTTCAAGAGACCATGTCTATCATAAAGGGAAGAAATGTTACTGTTTCAGCGCATAACCAAATTTTGCAGTTGTAACTCCTGTATTGTTTTTTATCCAGCCCGCGGATGTGCTGGGATTCGCTGTGGAGGGGTGTGGTGCCCCTGAGGCTTCAGTAGCCACAGGGTACTGCACCTCGGCTGAGGTGCGGTATTCATCCCAGGCATGGAGGTCATTGCCGGTAAACACCACAATCCATACAACACACAGTCAGTTGCCCTCCCACTGGGACTGGGTTAGGGTAGGGTGCTGGGGGTGGACATCACGACGTATTGAACCTCCTGCCCACTAGTTCAGCAACCCGTGGGGTGGAGCATCATCCAGGGGAAGTGAGGCGACACACACACACCGAGGAGAGAAAGAAAAGGAAACCGACCGTGAACAGACATGGAATGGAACCGCTCTCAGAAAAGCCAGGGACCTGTGGTTTGAAGTTGGAGCGCTCGACCCGGGTTCCCAGATAGAAAGGGGGATCCCAGGGCTCACGGGAGTGCGACAGGCATCCGAACCTGTTCCACTAGCCATGCGCTGGCGTGGAGGGACTATCAAAAGGAAGGACACACAGGAAGAAGCACCGACCTTGACCTCCAAACTATCCGGGATTGGCTGAAGCCCAACTCTACTCCCCTGTAAATAACCCCTCCATCTTTTTGACCCTGCCGGGGTCACAGAACTAGGCTGCTGTGACATCCCAGCCCCTACACCGCCCCGGTGACGAGTAACCCCCCCAGACCCTGTGCGTCACTATATGTCTGAATAGCCCAAGCTAAAACAAAAAGGCTAAGTTAAAGGGGTTGTCCTTTGTGCTAGAACTGTAGAAAAAATGGCATAGACTGCACATCCGTAAAGCATACATTGATCCAATGCTGCTAAGCAAAATATACAAAAATGAACATAAGATTTTTAGTTTAACATTCTGATCAGACTGTAAGAAGCCCACTGCCACGTCATGGTGAACCTCCGAGTGGGTCCCTAGATCTAACGGTGTGGTGCTGTGTGCTATCCACAGTTACAGCAACAGTACACCAGCAGGGGGAGCAATCCAGAATCCCATAGCACCCATGCTGCTAGGTTGAGTCCCCATGACTCCAGGCCATACCATTTCATAGACACAGCACCACAATAACAATGGTCACCAAACAATACCAACACCATGTGAATAGGTCTAACAAACTCACTTTCCACATGTTCTCAGACTGAGCTGAGATCAAAAATAGATGGAACCTCTCTTGCAATCTTCTGCTAATTACTCGGACAATCCCATCTCAATTGCTATATTCCACAATGTAAAAGAAACAACCTATTCTCATTTAAGATGCTGGCGCCATTTTAGCGGCTTCAGTGTCAGTTCTCTTGTGACGTTGTTATATCACCAGGAACAATTGAGTGTCGCTGCTGCTGTCTGACTCCCTAAGTAGATTAGTTACGTCTGAAGGAAATGAGAGTGAAGCTGCCTCAGATTTTCTTCAAGACTCAACTGGCATAATAATGTCACGAGAGACCCAGGAGACTCAACACCAACATCACTGGAACAGCGCCAGCACTGGTGGTGAGTATACTCGGTTTATATTTTACGCAGGTGAATATAGCTATTGAGAAGGGGTTTTGCGAGTAGTGGACAAAGCCTTTAACTTTTACATTTTGACATTCTGCTTCTGTGTTCTGTTTCAGTATCAGAAAAACTGAGTTAAAGGGAGATTCTCATCTCCAAGATCCAATCCAAATATATAGTAGGAGTAATAATATTAATATTAGCAAATACCTCCAATTAGAAATGTAGGCCATGCAACTCCATGGGCATCTATGGAGAAGAAAGAGGACACTGCTTTTTGTGAAATTGGGGACAGGTAAGAAGAAAAATCTTTTTTATTTAAATGTGTTGGATAAGAGCACCAAGATAGGGGACGTTATTAAAGGGAACCTGTCACCAAATTTTTCCCTTATGAGCTGTGGCCACCACCAGTAATCCCTTATATACAGCATTACAGAACACTGTATATAAAAGCCGAGGCCGCTCTGTATAACGTAAAAAAAGAGCTTTATTATACTTACCTAGGTGGCGGTGCTGTCCGAAAGGTGTCGCTGTTAGCAGGTCAGGCGCCTCCTCTCTGGTGAGATTGCCATCCTCGTTCTTAACAGCCCCATGTGGCTGCATCCTACATCATACACACAGACCGGCACTGAGGTCCTGTGCAGGTGCACTTTGATCTGCCCAGCTGTTTATCCCTCCCTGTCTGATCCATTTGTCCTCCCCCCACCTCGGTACTCTGACTTCCTGGCTCTGACCTGTATCCATGTTCCTGATTCCGGCTCCCATCTCTCCCTTTGGTATATCCGTGACTTTTCGGCCTCTGAACCTCGGCTATCACCTGACCATGATTTGTCTCTCCCTATACTATTGTCTTAACCTCCTGCTGCCAACTCGGATTACTAACTATTCTACTGCTCTCTTGTGGTCTGTCTGCTAACTGCACTCTGGGGTTGCTTTGTGGCAGCTTCAGCAGCCTTCATAGTGTAGTTTGAAAGACACTGTCTTATTTTCGGGAAACACGGTATTATACATATTCATCTATGTAGTCTTTGACTATAGAGTGGCATGCAAAAGTTTGTTCACCCCTGGTTAAAATGACTGTCCAGTGAACAGTTAAGCAAGTTGAAGATGAAATGATTAGGGATGATCGAATACTTAAAATATTCGGCTACACCCATATTTGACGAATAGGTCGTCGCTATTCGACTATTTGCGAATATTCGATGCGCAATGTAAGTCTATGGGAAACCCGAATAGTTGCCGATTAGCAACTATTCGGGCTTCCCATAGACTAAAGCGGGCTTTACACGCTACGATATTGTTAATGAATTATCGTCGGGGTCACGGTGTTTGTGACGCACATCCGACGTCATTAACGATATCGCAGTGTGTGACACTTATGAGCGACCTTAAACGATTGCAAAAGCGGTCAAAATCATTTGCCGCGGAGAGGTCGTCCTGAAACAAAAAAGGTTTTCTGTTTATTAGCGATGTTGTTCCTCGTTCCTGCGGCAGCACACATCGCTATGTGTGACACCGCAGGAGCGACGAACATCTCCTTACCTGCCTCCACCGGCAATGCGGAAGGAAGTAGGTGGGTGGGATGTTACGTCCCGCTCATTTCCGCCCCTCCGCTTCTATTGGATGCCTGCCGTGTGACGTAGCTGTGATGCCGCACGAACCGCCCCCTTAGAAAGGAGGGGGTTCGCCGGCCAGAGTGACGTCGCAGAGCAGGTATGTGTGTGTGACGCTGCCGTAGCGATAATGTTCGCTACGGAAGCGATCACACAATATCGCACGTACGACGGGGTGAGTGCTATCACGCTCGACATCGCTAGCCGATGATAGCGATGTCACAGCGTGTAAAGCCCGCTTTATATTGTGAATCGAATATTCGCATAGCGGCGACCTATTCGTCGAATATTCGCGAAGCCGGATATTGCCGAATATTTGTTGTGATATTCGATCATCCCTAGAAATGATCTATAAAAGGCATAAAGTTAATGACACATTTCCTTTGTATTTTAGACAAAATATATATATTTTCGATTTTTACTTTTTTAAATTAACAAAAAAGGAAAATGGACTGATGCAAATGTTTGGGCACCCTGCATGGTTAGTGCTTAGTATCACCCCCTTTGGCAAGTATCACAGCTTGTAAATACTTTTTGTAGCCAGACAAGAGTCTTTCAGTTCTTGTTTGAGGGATTTTCATCCATTCTTCCTTGGGAAAGTTTTCTTGTTTTGTGAGATTCCTGGGTCGTCTTGCATGCACTGCTCTTTTGAGGTCTAGCCACAGATTTTCAATGATGTATAGATCAGGACACTGTGAGTGCCATTGTAAAACAGATTGTGCCTTTTGAGGTAGTCTTTTGTGGATTTTGACGTCTGTTTAGGATCATTATCTAATTGTAGAAGCCACCCTCTTTTCAACTTCAGCTTTTTTACAGATGGTGTTATGTTTGTGAAGCGATGACTAGGGTCCACTGCAGTGCAGAGTAAGTTATGGCACGAGACGAGACTACAGGTAAACAGGGTTTATTTACAGGCAGGAACATGCAACTGCTGCAAGGCAGTGGACAGGGGGTATTAGGAATTACACAGGAAATAAACAAGTAAACTGCTTAGCTGGGGATAACTTCAGCTGTCGCTTTAAGTATCACAAAACTAAGTGGGAATAGTACATCAAAAGTACACTTAGCTATACTACGCTACAGTCTGGCTGGCCTTCACTACTGGAGACATGCGGCTACCGTGCTCTAACAACTGCCGCCTACACTGTACCCTAACGAAGGTGCACAAATGCAGACGCAGGGTACCGTCGTGAGAAACAGTCTCTCTCCGGGAACAGCAGGGTTCAGGGGCACTTCTCCAGGTGAGGCAAGGGAGAACTTTTCTTTTCTTTTGGCATGGGGCGGCTGGGTTCCTCCGGGCGACGTCTTCTCTTCTTATGGGTCCTTGCCTGGCTAAAGTCTGTGTTCTCTCATGATCCAACTCGCAGTAGTCTCGCAGCTGGCACCGTATATCTTCCTGCTCTGTGCCTACGAATTTCTCCTCAGGAAATGTCCCGCAATAACCAACCATAGCCTAGGCACAACCATTCCTAAACTTCTTCAGTGCAGTCTCTCTCCATACAGCCTCTTTCCCACACTTTTTCTGCCAGGTTAAACTACACACAGTCCAGAGGACGGGAGGCGTCAGCCAGTCCAAGACACACCTGGAACAGGGGACACTGTTCCCATAGTTACCAAAAGTATCCAGTTCTGTGCTTGCTAACACCTGCATATTACTCTTTTTGCCACTAAAAAACCCTCTATCTATTCCTAGGCATATAACTGTAATACAATTATGGCACAACATAGCTTACACTTGAAAGTAGTGTAAAACACACGTTATGCGATCAACTTTAATACAACACCAAGTAGGCGTGGGGGTATCCTGACCACCTCCTATATTTGCATCAAGAATTTGTTGAAATTTCATTGAATCCATTCTTCACTCTACCTGTGAAATGTTCCCCATACCATTGGCTAAAACACAACCCCAAAGCGTGATTGATTCACTGCCATGCTTAATGGTTGGAGAGATGTTCTTTTCCTGAAATTCTGTGCCCTTTTTTCTTCACACTTACCTGTTATGATCTGATAACTGTGGACGATCACAAAAAATCTCATTAATCAGGAAAAAACAAAACCAAAAGAATAGTTGGAAACTGAGCTGACCGCAATCCTCTATCTATCAGACAACACTAGAAGTAGCAGTGGGATGTTCCTAACACACCTAAACACCTTATTACTGCTGGAGAAACTTGCTACACCTTAGAGAAAAAAAATGAGGAATCCTAACTTGCCTCGGAGCAGTCCCAAAAGAAATAGCAAGACTCTAACATGCAACAACGGTGATGTATGAAATCACAATACACAGAATACATAGATTAGCAAAGGTGAGGCCCGACTTATATGAGACCTTAAGGTACGATAATAATTTATAACATAGTGTAGGGACCCCCCTTTTGAGATTTGCCGTGACGTGGCAGGGGGGCTCAAATCATTGATCAATCATTTTCAAAAAATCTCCTTGAATTGTTACAGTAGGAATGAATTTGTGAATCTTACACTTTTTATTTTTTCATTGTTGCATGCCATTCATAAGCAGTGCTGGCTCCCCTCCTCTTTGAGGCCCGACTTACTAGCTATGACAGAACAGGACAGATAACTGATTGCGGCCAGCAAGAAACCCTGCAAAAAACACCAAACTCCTGATATGAAAAAAATACTGAGACCACACGGTCTCTTCCCCACTATATCAGGTACTCTTGTGCCAGACACTTTAAACAGAACTGCATATATAATGGAAAGGAACGAAATCACAGAACAAATAATATTCAAGTGCAAATAATCCAAACATGAACAGGGAGCAAGCTGCCTTTCTTGCTGGAGGAACTGCCCTGCTTAAAGAAGCAGAAAGACAGACTCACATACAAGAAACCAAACACAGAACCAAATGGAATAAGCAGAAACAACCTTAAGTGCAATTTCAGCAATTAAGCATAGAACCTAGCAAACTTATCTGGAGTAGATTCAGGCACAAAAGAAATGGGAGAAACTGAAGGGAAAACTCCCAGACATCTTCGGAAGCAGGCAGGAAGCTTTATGACCAGTCGCTGTTAGGCAGAAAATGCTCTCCTAAATACACTAGGCTGATATGTCTGGGTCACAGATTCAGCCTCAGCTTCATTACCATTCCTAGCCACCAGGGGGAGCTCAACACCAGCACCCACTCGGATGACATTCACAACAGTACCACCCCTGTTGTGTACGTCATCTGTGTGGGTGCTGTTCTGAAGCTCTGTCTGGTGGCCAGGAATGGTAGTGGACCTGAATCTGAGCCTGTGACTCAGCCAGGTGCCGGTGTTAATTGGGAATTGGGGACGTCCTATTGCCGACAAGTCTGGTCTATATAGGAGAGCACTTTTTGCCTGGCTGAAGCCAGTTATAATGATATATTCCTTGGTCTCTGTTCCTGGCCTGGAGCTTTGTCCTTCCCTATTTTCCTGAGCAAGACTTCTGCAGATAAGTTTTCAGTTTTTGCCTTGCTTCCTGGTTTACACCATAGGGTGTTGTTTTTTCTTGTTTTGCTTTGTTTCTGTTTTCTTGCAGGTGAAGTTTTGTTTCAATTGTGTTGTAAGCATGGGAATTTCCCCTGTGCTAGCTCTCATGCAGAAAAAGGGATTTTATCCCTGTCTGATTTGATTATTTGCTCTTCTGTATTTTTGTGTTCTTTTTTGGTATTTTGTTCTCCCATTATTTACAGGAGTACCTGATATAGTAGGGGTGAAGTCGTATGACCTCCAGGGCCTTTTTTTACTATCAGGAGTTTGGTATTTTCTTACAGGGATTTTGTACTGACCACAATCAGTTCCTTTCCTTTTCTTTGTATCAAGTTAGTTGGGCCTCGCCTTTGCTAATTCTATTTTTTCTGAGTATTATGTTTTCTTATATCACCGTAATTTTTGTATGTGGGGGGCTACCTACTCCTTTGGGGACTACTCTGAGGCAAGGTAGATTTCCTCATTTCTATCTGTGAGGCGTAGCTAGTTTCTCAGGCTGTGACGTGGCGTCTAGGTTTTTAGGAACGCTCCATGGCTACTTCTAGTGTGGTCTGATAGTCAGGGGATAGCGGTCAGCCCAGGTTCCAACTACTCCTGTTTCTTGGTGTTTTTTCACCAATCAGAGTTTTTTGTAATCTTCCACAGTTACTGGATCATAACACACCCCCTTGAGGAGGGGTCACCGAACCCTCACCAGAGCCACCGGGTCTGTCAGGATGGGCATGATGAAAGACACAAACTAACCTGTCCATGTGAATGTCAGAAGCAAAAATCCAAGAATTGTCCTCCTGACCATAGCCCTTCCACTTAACAAGGTACTGAAGCTTTCGTCTATTAAGGCGGGAATCCAAAATTTTCTCCACTTCATATTCTAGATCCCCATCTACCAACACAGGATCAGGAGGTGCCGCCGTGGGAACTACTGGTTCCACATGTTTCTTCAACAAAGACTTATGATAAATATTGTGAATTTTAAAACTCTCAGGAAGAGCCAAACTAAATGATAGGAAAAAAATACTGAGACCACACGGTCTCTTCCCCACTATATCAGGTACTCTTGTGCCAGACACTTTAAACAGAACTGCAGATATAATGGGAAGGAACGAAATCACAGAACAAATAATATTCAAGTGCAAATAATCCAAACATGAACAGGGAGCAAGCTCCCTTTATTGCTGCAGGAACTGCTCTGCTCACAGAAGCAGAAAGACAGATCCTCACATACAAGAAACCAAACACAGAACCAAATCGAATAAGCAGAAACACCCTTAAGTGCAATTCCAGCAATTAAGCATAGAAAATAGCAAACTTATCTGGAGTAGATTCAGGCACAGAAGAAATGGGAGAAACTGAAGGGAAAACTCCCAGACATCTTCGGAAGCAGACAGGAAGCATTATCACCGGCCGCCACCAGACAGAAAATGATCTCCTAAATACACTAGGCTGATTTGCAATTGGATTTCCTGGATTCCCAATTAACTCCAACACCTGTCTGGGTAACAGGTTCAGCCTCAGCTTCATTACCATTCCTGGCCACCAGAGGGAGCTCCACACCAGCACCCACTCGGATGACATTCACAACACATACCATTGATCATTGTGGCCACAGGACTTGTTTCCAAAATGCATCAGACTTGTTTAGATGTTTTTTTGAATGCTTTTGAAGCTGAATTTTTTTTGGAACTGAGGAAAGAGCAACTTGACAACGCTTTGCTATCTTCTTATCGCCTTCACCTGCTTTGTGGTCCTCCACCATTTTAATTTCAGAGTGCTAGGCAGCTACTTAGAAGAACATATGGCTTGCTGCTTTTTTGGCACAAGGCTGGAGGAGGCTGGATTTTTACAAAGCTGTGAAATTTGCATCACCTGGCCTTTCCTAATGATGATAGTAAACAAAACATAACCCTAACAGGCTAATTAAGGTCTGAAACCTTGCTCAAAAATATCTGAGCACACAAATCTCCAAGGGTGTCCAAACTTTTGCATTTTCCTTGTAATTTTTCAAATTCAAAAGATGAAAAAATATATATTTTTGCCCAAAATACAAAGGAAATGTGTCCTGTTTTCAGTTATGCCTTTTAGAGATCATATCATCTTCAACTTGCTTCACTATTCACAATAACAGTAATTTAGACCAAGGGTGCTTAAACTTTTGCATGCAACTGCACGTTTCCAAATGATTGGTCTTATGTCCTTAAAATGCTTTTCCCATGGTTCTTGTGATTAATTAAGACTAAGGGCACACTACATTCCAGAAACGCACCAATCTTTCCCCAAAATTGGATTCATTTTTTTAATGTTTTCGCAATAACGATCAATATTTTTACCAGTGGATTTGTTGTCAATCCATTTTTCCTCTTTACTGCTAATAGGTATTTGCATATGTGGCGACCCTGAGGCTTAAGTCGCCACAGAGGTACTGCATCTCAGCCAGAGGTGTGGTGCCCCATCCCTGGGTAAGGAAGAGGTCATGCACCGGTGTACACACAAACATACAACAACCTCAATTAGCAGCTCCCCACCAGGCCAGGGTTAGGGCTTGGTGCCACTAAGATGTATATCTAGCCACTGGTGGTGGTACCTCCCTCCCCCTAATCCGACCCAGGCTGGGGGTGGAGTCTAGTTAGTGGGGGCGCACAGTAGGAAGTGGGGAGTCGAGAAGAAGCAGTGGAGAAGTGAAGTGGTCTGGAGCTGGTGCAGCTCGGCCCAGGCACAAGACAGAAGGGGTCCTAGAACCCACAGAGAGTGGGCCATACCTTCATGTTCTCGTTCCATATACGACATATTGGAATGGAGGGACTTGGCAGCAGACAGGAATCCGGTCCCTAGGCTAGAGGAGAAGAACCAACGTACTTATCTAGTAAAACCGGAGGCTAAGGATACAGCTAGTAACAAAGCTAACTCCGCACACAGATCCTCTGGAAGGTGACCATAGAAGGCCAAGGGACAGAGCTTCAAGCCACATTGTAGGATCAGTGGACACAGTGCTCAGGGTACTGAATGCGTAGGCGCGGGACAGGAGGAAGAGAAGTCAGCGCAAGAAGACGACCAAGGAAGGAACATAAAAGGGGTGCACCGGTCTTGACCTCCTAACTTCCCGGGATCGACTGGAGCCATTCACCGTGGAACCCAGCACTCCAAAGGCGGTCACTGACTAGTCATGCTAGCTTGGAACCTGCTACAGTGAGTAAAAACCTTAAGACTTCATCCCTGTGACATTTCGTTATTCGCCTGCGCCTCTGGCCCTGCACCCCTGCCATCTCTGACTACTACCCCAATCAGCCCTGGGGCCCAGCTCTACCTGTGGAGAGCTATACCATCTCAACTGCGTCGCCATCCGCCCTAGATGTCCCACCCCGCAGTGTTGGCTATCTCTGGCCGAGTACCCCAGGTGGCGTCACAAATACCTATCATCATCCCTTGTAAATAATCCCCCTCTTTATAACACCGCCAGGGTCGCGGAACGGGTCCTTGCCGTCATGACATCCCACCCAAAACAAAGGACCGGCCCCGTAACAAGTGCCCCACGGCTCCGGTGTGGACGTGTCAACTCGGCATCACGAACAAGATTTTGTGCCCGTTCCAACGAGTACTGTGGGCCTTAAAGATTGTATAAAAAGGACTGTGCACTGGCGTCCATTGAAAAAGAACAGGCGCCATGTCTAATCAGATGGCCTGGGTGTATCCGCCCTTCATGGGCTGGGTGGTGGTATGGTGCGAAAAGCGATACCCGCCCCCGACAGCTACAGAGGAGAAATGAAACTTACCCAAGTGCCCAGAAGTCCCGCCTTCACAGGAAGTAAAAGAACATGGGATCATTGCGCGGAAGGACTTGGAACACGCCATGGCAAGCAGCAACTGGAACAACCTGGAGTGCAAGCAACAGGCTACCCTAGCTGTTCAGGAGTCGCACCGGCAGCGCAACAAGTCCTGGACCCGAACTTCTTTGAGGAGGAGGTCAAGCGGCTTGGACGCCGGCTGTTGGAGCTCCAGGCAGGTATTACTCACAGCAAGTTGGGCTGCAGTGTGTACATCGCCCTGGCCAAAAACTGATGCTCTAGCAGGATACAGCTAAACCCCCACTAAGTGAAGGCATCACAGGTGCAGGAGAAGCAGATCACACACACACCTTCATGGAATGGAGGGGAGGTGACTGCTAGATGATAAAACTGCACACAAGTGACTTGCATAGAGCGCTGTTCACATGCAGATGACACAGTCACAAACCCGCAGCCTATTAGGTAACGCCCTTCTATTAGATCAGGCGGGCTGCCAAGCCGTACTCCACTGTATATCATGCACGGACAGACACTCTACAATGCAAGGCCCAACAGAAAGGGGCCTGGCTGTATCCTGTACAAACAAAAAAATATGAGGTTTTTGTTGGTATTTATGGCCATAAAACGTAAGCCTACACCCTCGTCAAGGGACCTCATGTCTGTAGGTCCCTACACTAAATATAAAAAAGCAACAATAAGAGGATAATGTCCTCCAAAAATCAAGTATTACTCACAGCAAGTTGGGCTGCAGTGTGTACATCGCCCTGGCCAAAAACTGATGCTCTAGCAGGATACAGCTAAACCCCCACTAAGTGAAGGCATCACAGGTGCAGGAGAAGCAGATCACACACACACCTTCATGGAATGGAGGGGAGGTGACTGCTAGATGATAAAACTGCACACAAGTGACTTGCATAGAGCGCTGTTCACATGCAGATGACACAGTCACAAACCCGCAGCCTATTA